>NW_003101663.1:273714-589233 GCF_000003855.2 Blastomyces gilchristii SLH14081
TTTTCTTACTTCCAACCTCATACATCACGTCTTTACCACCCGGCCACCCCTATCACCCTTATCACATCCTCTTCACCCTGTATCACCTTCATCACCATTATCAGATTAATCAGAGCTGTACACGGCTGCGCCGCTGCAGAGCCAGCTCTTCAATCCCATCTGAATTCAAAGAAGTGTATATGACATCACATGAGATCATGTTACAGAGCATTTGATAAAATGAACATAGAGAAGAGCATAAGAAATGTAAGTACTGTAGAGAATGTATGAAAGAAGCAGAATAAAAAAAAGAATGAAGATTTGAAGATTGATCTGAGCTGTATGAGTCAGAGCATTCAAATATTTTTGATAGAATGCATATGATGTCACATTACAGTGTTTTTTACATGGAAAAGTTGGTTTTTCTATAATAAATAGAGTATATTAATGAATGTAGAGAAGAGTATAGTAAATCCTGTTCATGGATTTGATGGGGTGCATGTGATATCATGTGAGGTCACGTTACAGGGCATTTTACTCGGAAAAGTTGGTTTTTCTATAATATATAGAGAGATGATGGAGGAGTTCTTGAAGTAGTTGATTGATATTATGAGAAGCTAGCTGCTACATGGCATTTTATAGGAGCTTGCAATCACTGATCACGTGGATCAGTGGCTGTAGTGAGTGTGTGGGCGGAAGCAGTCGGCCCGCAAGGGAGGCAATCCGATCTGACATGATTGTAATTGATTTACAAAGGTGAGCATTGGGTGGAAACAAGTGTTAGGTGGTTGATTATGTTAAATGTTGGATGAGGAACCGTGCATTGTCTCTGAACTCCGCCGAATTCGATATGAATGCACCTATCATTAGCTGCTTCATGGAGGTATTTGCTAGTAAGTTGTTGTGTTCAATTGATTTTTGTACGTAACTAGTTTTCTACATGAAGATCCACATATAAATAACTAACTTAAAATCCATTGAAAGATTCACATTTCTGAGCCATAATTAATTTCTTCTCTCTTCTTTTTTCAACACCCCCAGCGCACAAAGTTCTCAGAAATTTCAACAACCCAGTGTACTGTTATCCTGTGTTGTGGTAACACGCGCTATTGTGAACAACTGAATGATCCCCTTCTTCTTGAACGGCGTTCTCTATCGTAATTGACGATCTCAGCCTACCAAGCTTCACCACAGCAACACCTTTTGTGGCTGAAAACTTATTTTGTTCGTGGATCCTATCTCTTCGTCAGTTTCCCCTAACATGTCTAATATCCCTTGGCCAATTGCCAAATATCTAGTCCTTCATTACTAGTACTACACATACACATCCTCTGCACCCCATCTTCTGCCCTAGCTATTATTCGACGACGAGCAACATGGTGAATCTAGGAAAATATATCACGCGAATCGACTACGGCAGGACTGAATATGAATGTGCCTACTGTTACAAAACCACAACTTCGCTCACTGCCCTGACCCAACACTGTCGTGATTCCCGGGCCCATTGCTGGTGCAATCGCTGTGAAAGGGTATTCCCTCACAATACGGCACTGGATGATCATTTGAAATATTCTTCTGCACATCACATCTGCGAGAGAGGTGATTGTTATGAAGACTTCCCAATATCTGATGAGTTGGTAGACCATAAAGAGGAGTGCCATAACTGGTGCAAGCCTTGCAATTGGTTTGCAGAGAGTCAATATCAGCTCAGAGAGCATGATATCAACAGGCATTTCATGTGTGGAACATGTGGTATCTTTTTCCCGAATGATAATAATCGGCGAATGGTAAATCCCAAGGCCTCCTCCCACTTCTAAATGCTCTTGCAAACGGTTGCCGTGATTTGGTTATCTTTACATTCCGTTCTACTCTTACTAAAACAAACCATAGCATATGATCACCCACCAAGAGCGCGACAGAGAATGTTACGGATGCACAAGGATGTTTTCAACCTTCTCTGCCATGCTGATCCATCTCGAGGCCGGAAGGTGTTGCACAAGCAGAGACGAGTTGAAGTCCATAGCTGCCGAATGTATAGAGAGCGACGAATATTTCCGAGGTTTTGATGAATATTTCCCGTTCTATTGTTCAAACTGCGACGTCGAGTTTTCCCGCCTCTCTGGACTCTACCAGCATGTTGAAATGCGCCTAGAGTGTCAAAACTTGCTTGAAGACGGTTCTTGTCTTTATGATCTGGAACACCACCTCAACAATGAACTCTCTGACTAGTGTTTTGGCCTTTGCAGTCGCACTGCTTTAGTTGAAGTCTGAACTCTGTAAAATTTTGTAATCAAACGGCCTGTACAGACATTTGCCATGTGACTTTACATGTATTTGTCCTGTGCACTTGTTCTCCATCTTCTTTTGTCTTTGTTCTGGGGATGTGCTTGGTGGTCTTTTGTCTGTTCAGATTATGATGGTTAGATGTTTCTTTCTACTTCATTCTTTCCACTGCATTTTTACCCATGTGTTGGATGTCCTGCAAAAACAGCTCTCTCATTTTCGCTACATTGCGTGTATGGGGAGAGGAGGTTTCAGTAATCTTTGAGTGCTTCTTTATTTCCTTGTGTACGTGGAAGGGGCCCTTTCCTCTTTGTCTATGAGGGCTGCACAAAGTGGAAGAAGCCCATGGAGGGATGTACGGATATATTCCATAAGTCTAGTACTTTCTATGAAGGAACATATCGTGGTTTGTCTTTCTTTTCTTTTCCTTTCTTTTCTTTTCTTTTCTTTTCTTTTTTTTATTATTCAAGTAGAGTAGAGTAGTGTAGTGTGTTACTTTTTTGTGGAGCGAAGCGAAGCAATATGTTAGGTGCTTTAAAAACCTGATTAGAATAGAAGGTGTGATCTTGCAGGCCCCATTCTGTGATATGATTGGTTGAAAAAATGTACACCCCACGTGACCGCCCGTATAGGAAGCCGCAATAGCCTGTATAGATAGTCACCACTCATTAAGCAGGTAATTACAGCTTCAACAAGAGATCTTACTCTCTCTTTTGTAAGATCTTTATGTTCTATAAGATCTCTATTTCAAAACTACTTCTCTGTGCTGCAGAACTATGTTCTATAGCAGATTCTTTCATATTTTCAATCTATTATAGTTTTTCAATCTTCTACAGCTTCTCTGCAGACTGCAGCAATATATCTGTCATCTGCAATCTGTTATGAGAAGTAAAACCTGTTCTGAATATTATCATTCTCTGGCTCTTGAGTAATTTACATCTAATCACTCATTAAATATCTCTTTTATAATGTGCAGAGCTTGCTGTGATTACTATATAAATGTCAGAGCTTGAAAACACTTCAGCAGTACAGCTCAACTCTCTACAGAATTCTCACAATCTGTCTCTAAGACTTTCAGAGAATTGCTGCTAAATATCAGATCAGAGATGATAATATTAAGTTACTTAATATTAAAGAAGTTAAGATTGAATACCTGTACTGTGAAAATATCTCTTTTCAGAGAAAATTGAATCATGTTCAGCATCTCTTGAAAATAGCTATTGAATTTATCAAAGATAATTAGATAGCTTGCAGACTGAGCTGTGAGTCTGTATGAGTGTTATTTTTTTTAAAAAAAATAGTTATTACAGAGTAATCAAATTAATGATTTATAGAGAAGAATGATGATGATGAAAATATTCAATTCTACTATATTGCAGTCTGTCTGTAGAATTGCTGTTTCCTAATGCAGACTAGCTCCGCAATAATTAGCACACCAAGGCTCGTGTGCTACAAAAACATTTTAGTTACTTCACCCCTGGATGATGTCAGCGGTGGTCCGAGCGTAGTCTGTGCCCCGAGTTTGGTTTTTGATAAGCTCGACTTCGCCATCTTTTTGAGAACCTCCATTACCTTACGCCTTTTTGGCAGAACTCAGAGCATAAAATTCATGGTATCTATTCATCTCTGTGTCGACGAGGAAATCAAATTCTCTAATTTTGGTCGTGCTAATTGGTAGGGAAGCATACTTTAATCTCTAATAGGCGGGTTGCTCCTACCAGGACCTCCGGGTTGGAAACATGGCTGCTTGCTATCGGTTTGCGGAGAATCAAGGACCTTTCCCACTGTACTTAAACGGGTGGGCTAAATTGTTTCCATATGTCTACCAAAGGGCTATGGAGGAGGGGAAGGCTTTAGAACCTCCGACCTTTATTCGCAGAGTGCGCCAATTAGTGGAATGGGCTTCGCCTTTCAACAATTCCCCAGGTGAGTGAAAATTTTATTCCTAAGAATGTTGAAAAAGGAGGGGAATGGGAAGACGCGATAGTGTCATCAAACTGATTCTTTGTTTGAACAGTATATTTTGCTTGTGGCTATTTATCAGCATTTGATTTCCAGTTGGCGAATATACCTTCTCATAGGTTTCGGCGAGTTCCCCAAAGTATTCGACTATCAGCTATTCTTTTTGCATTAATTTACCCTCCCTTCTACCTCAGGTTTCTGGAGGATCAGTACTTTTGAATGAGCGATATCCATTTAAATCAAGCTTTCCATTTCCCCACCCTTCTTCCCTTCTCGCGAATGCTCAGAGAATATTCAGTCTGAAATTTGGGCCTGCCCTTCCTCTATACTTTTTGTTATCTGTTCCCTAATCTAAACACTTATTTGACGTCGCTCTCTTATTCATTTTGTTATCTAAGTCAACTATCTTCTCCTACTCTCCCTTACAGATGACATCAAATAAGGGTTCTGGACCAAACCCTACCAATGAGCCGATGGGCCTTAATGCTCCAGAAACAACCCAAGTTACGTCCGGGCTAGAACTATTGCCGGTCGAACTTCAGCGCGCGATCTTGGAACGTGTCAGTATTGAGTTCAGCCGGGGTTGATACATGACATTTTACTAATAGAGATTGGCAGGTTCCAAGACGGGATGTGCTCAATGCGGCCAGGGTCAAAGCCATGTCTTATGCGGCTCGTCTAATTCTTTATACTACGGTTTCCCTCCGGCTAGCTCAACATGAGAGTTTTATCGAGGACATAAACCGGTTTGTTTCCGCGGGCCGGCAGAATATGGCTTTGGTTCAAAACCTTTCAATCCTGAATTGGAAGAAGCGAAGGGCCGTAGGCAGTGGACATCCTTACCGTTTCTACCGCAATGGTGAGTGGAGGCGGCGAAATCTGTTTACTCAGAATTCCAACCACTTCAATGAGACGATGCGAGGTTTGTTTGCCAGCATTTCCAATCTACGAACTGTCCGGTAAGCTATGAACAATCCCACCTGATTATTTCCTTTTTGAGAACTTAATTTGATTTACTCTCATAGCTGGTTTCATTTATTTAAAATGAACTATGAAACTTTTGCCTCCCTTTTTGCGATGCATGTCGACACATTGATGGGAATCGAAACATATGCGCTTACGGGCGACGAAGTCCCAATTCTTCCCGGGAGTCATAGTTTGGATCGATTTCCCAGGTTAAGAATAGCACTATATGCCCCTCAGGCATCTGGTTGGGATAATACCCTGAACCCATCAATGATAACATTGCTTGCCTGTTTAACTCGGCGTCTTAATCATCTCGTGCTTGGGGATGAAGGGCTTGTTATCAGTGTAGATAGAAACACAGCGATCGCTCCAAGTCCGCCCCGTTCACAGGCATCGATATATCATGTTTTGCTCCCACTAGCTAGAATGCCGGCCGTATTTGACAATTTTTCCAAATTGGATATCATTGGCATGGATATCACTTCGCCGCCTAACCAGCTAGCCCCATTGCTCCCTGTTTTTGACTTGTACAACCTGAACAGACTCAGCTTGGTTTCCTGCGTCGGCACAGAAGGTTTTTTGAAAGCATTGTCAAGGCCTGAGCCCCAGATGATGTTTCCATATGTGGCTTCTCGGATGCGGTTGAAGGAGTTTTGTATCCGTTATGAAGGTCCCACACTAGAGCTGAAGGTCGCCTTACAACAGTTTCTAACTTCATTCACTGGCCTAGAGCTGTTATCTGTACTCCTTGACGATGAGCCAGAACGTGAGATGATGGATTACACCGGAATTATTTTGGCGCATGGACCGACTTTAAAGGTCCTTGTTTGGGATATTCGGAAATGTAATCGACACCAGCGTCCCTTCTGTTTAGAAAATCCTGTTAGAGGCAGGCCTGCTTTCCTTGAGCTCTTGAGTGAGACCTGCCCGAATCTCGAAGAACTCGGCGTTGTTCTCAACATGCGACTACTTTACCAACGAGGTCAGGACATCGACAGAATCAGCTCGCATCGTCCTTTTGCAATGGTACGACTACCGCGTCTTAAAACACTTCATTGCCGCGAATTCTTTATCCAGAAGGGTCGCTTATTGTCTACAGCCCGTGTCCTCAACGCAACCAAGGCCATCGCAACATCATTTCTCGACAGGGCATATTACTCCCACAACGGCTCATCACCACTGGAGCTATTGGCAGTTGGTCCGTTAAATTTTCATGATCGTTGGATTCAGAACCATTTTTCTCAGGATTACACCGCAACACCTGGCGCCGGCCCAGTGTTTTATGACATCAGTACATGTCCGGATAACTTAATGGGTCTCGCGCACCGGTTGAACCCGCTGTTGAGAGTGAGGCAGCCCGATCTAAACATTGAATTAGATGATGTTGAAATGATTCGGCAAGATTACAAGCACACCCGTGTCTTTGACTCTTATTGGGTGAGATAGCTGCCTGCACGCTATATCCATTTTGCACAGTGTGCACCATAGTCCCAGGGCACAGCGATGGTTACTTCAACCCCTATATTCTTAGCTACCTAGAATTAGTTCCTCCCTACTTCCGCCCTCCTATTCTTATGGGCTATCCTTTCGCTACCCACCATGATTATTCAAATGTTCAAGGTAGTTTCGGGGATAGACCATCGTGACTTTCCAGACCTCCCTCGCCTTAGTACAACTTTCCTCACACAGCTATCTGTGAATGTCGATTTATAGATTTTTATTTTTATTTTATTTTATTTATTTTTGATGGAGGTGGAAGGTTGATTTTATTTTATTTATTTTTGATGGAGGTGGAAGGTTGGTTGATTGTACACTGATCTAGCCGCGCAGCAATTCTATAGGTGTGTGGGTCACGTGGCCTCATATAGGGCATCCGGCCAACACCCCCCCTGGCCACAAGCACCCAAGCACCTGCTAGCTGGCGTGGATATTACATACAAATCTTGCCTAGTTATTCCATTGATTCTTCCTCTTCAAAGATCCCTTATATCATGTCAATTGATCCCTAACTTCTTGCTTCAATATCCCTCATTCTTGCTCCTTTCCTCCCTGGAATTTCTTCACAACAACATCCTGCTTATATAGCCTAAAACATCTTTCTCATCTCATAAGCTCTGACTCTGACTCTAGCTCTGGCTCTTCTGGCTCTGGCATTGATGTGGCTTCTGACTCTGGTGGACAGTCTTAGTTGATTATCAAAGGATTGGTTGAATATTCATATAGAGTAGGCCTTGAGCATTTGATAGAATGGATTGCTTGATTGTAGTTGAGAATGAAGCTGATTTGATCATGTATGAAGGAGATTGAGATATGTTATATCTTTTGCAAAGGGCTTTTTTTTTATGCCTCTTATTGAGGGCTTTCAATGCCTCACATTTTGAGAGCTTTGTTGATCTTTGAACGCGAATTCTAGTTATTTACTAGCCATTCTGTCAAGTCCTTATCTTGTCCACTGTTGTAGGAGACTCACAGAATCAACCCCTTTTTAAAGCATGTAGTTGATGGCGCGGGAGCGGCCAAGGGCCCATAACCTGATGGAGGTGGAAGGTTGGTTGATTGTACACTAATCTAGCCGCGCAGCATTCTATAGGTGTGTGGGTCATGTGGCCTCATATAGGGCATCCAGCCAACAATTTTATTATTTATTTTATTATTTATTTTATTATTTATTTCATTATTTATTTCATTTCATTTCATTTCATTTTATTTTATTTTACTTTATTTTTTATTTAATTTTTATTTAAAATTTTTTTTGATGATTCATTAGCACAATCCCTTGTAATTCTATGGTTATATGCCGCTAAGTTTGCTTTCGAAGACTATTTTACGGATAAACCATTGTTTTACTTGTGACCCTGTAGCTCCCTGGAGAGCAGGTGTTTCTCTTGGTCTCGCAAAATGCAATTAACCTAGCCCTCTATCTTATTTTTCTTTTCCTCTTATTTATTTGTTCTTTATTTTTTCACTACCACTCGCTGCTCAGAGGTGTTGATTTAGACAGCTAGGGCCACAAGCAGATACATGGAAGAATACACCACAGCCCTTTCCTGCTCATATCTTTCACCATGAATGTTTCCTCTGAAACCGTGGTGTTCCTCTTTCTTTGGACTCCATGGATAGTTACCTGGGATAGTTTTTCTCCAGTTTTAGTCTATTTTTTGTTATACGCATCACTGCTCGGCCATGAATCCACCAGTACTGATCCCAGGTTGTAATTTCGGTTGATAGCTGGAATGAAAGTTTGGGAAAAATGCTGGTGGTGTACTCTGTACTATCGGGTCCGGATCATATCCGTAATTTCGATTAAAGGTCCTATTCGATCATTGTTTTAAAAACTACACCATAAATAGCCCAGCTATATTGCAAGTTGACACGCAAGACGTAGCCTTTCACATAAATAACGTTAGCAGCACAACCTTAAAAATAAGCATAACCAATGGCCCCGCACATAGCCTGGCTGAATCAGCAATCATGTGATCAAGTTCAAAGTTGGGCAACCAAGAGACGAAATTGGCAACCATCGACATCACAGGGAGTACGGCTGTGATCTCGCTATCAACGTATGCGTAGACACTTTTTGAAACCTCGTCGCTGGGCATCCATCCCAAGCCCAATATGGACCCGATCTTGCCGTCTGACTGCGATTAAGGGGAATCAGCCTTGCAGGCCAAGCCATTTGAAAGTCTGGGACAAGCCAGGACTGAGGCGATGGCAGAGTGCCTGCTCTGTGCTTGATGAGCCATCACCGACCATTTATGCCCTGTCAACAGCTCCGGGTCGAGCGGCCATTGCGATTGTTCGAATATCCGGGCCAGCTTGTGTTCAGGTTTGTTCTCCAGTCCAAAAGCACTTCAATCACTTGTTCAGTTTGCTAATGTTGTCGCTCCCGCTATGCGCCTAGATCTATAACGCTCTCTGCCCCAAAAGTCCGCTCCCAGAACCTCGAGTTGCCGCCCTTCGCACCCTCTTCGACCCTTCCGTTCCTCTTTCTGTCAACAGTATCCTTGACAGAGCGGTTGTGCTACATTTCCCGGCCCCAAAAACCGTCACGGGAGAGGATGTCCTTGAATTGCACATCCATGGCGGACCCGCCGTGGTAAAAGCTGTTCTCAATGCAATTCCCCGATGCGCGGAATCTGCTTCTAGTGACAAATTTGCACCATCTTCCATCCGATACGCCGAACCCGGTGAATTCACCCGTCGTGCATTCCTGAACGACCGTCTATCTTTACCTCAAATCGAAGCTCTAGGAAATACTCTTTCTGCGGAAACCGAGCATCAGCGCCGTTTGGCCATTCGAGGAACCAACGATTCTCTTGCCGTTAGATACGAACGTTGGCGTCAGCAGCTACTTTATACCCGTGGAGAAATGGAGGCACTGATCGACTTTTCAGAAGACCAGCATTTCGACGAGTCAACCGAAGAGTTTGTGTCTTCTATTACAGGAGAAACTCGCAATCTGGTTCGACAAATTAACATGCACATTGAAAACGCTTCCAAGGGAGAATTATTGCGGAATGGGATCAAAGTTGCGCTTCTCGGGGCTCCCAACGCTGGTAAGAGCTCGCTATTGAACAGAATTGTTGGGAGAGAAGCGGCTATTGTGAGCAGTGAGGAAGGTACTACAAGGGATATTGTGGATGTCGGTGTCGATCTCGGTGGCTATTTCTGCAAGTTTGGGGATATGGCCGGATTACGATCTGGCCACATAGCCCAGGCTGGCCAGATGCCCATCGGTGCAGTGGAGCAAGAAGGTATTCGAAGAGCCAAGGCACGTGCACTGGAATCGGACGTTGTTATTGTGGTTCTTTCATTAGAGGAAGGTGATAGCGGAAGGGGCGTGAAGTTGGTCCTCGAGCCGGAGGTTATTGACGCCGTTCAAAGCTGCATAGCCCTCGAAAAGCACATGATTGTGGCAGTTAACAAGTTCGACAAATACACTCCAGCCACGAATACGGATGGAACAGCACAAGGGCTTGTCAATAGCTTGGCTGGGGAGATCACATCCCTGGTGCCCCACATTGTCCAAGATCAGATCTTCCTAATTTCTTGTAGGGAGGCCGAGAACGAGCAATCCGAAACGGCCGATCCCGGCAATATCCAAACCCTACTTAAGGAACTAATTCGCACATTTAAAAGGATGTCGACACCATCTGAATTGGAAAATGGAAATGACAAATTTGATAAATTATATTGGGAAGACTCATTGGGAGTCACGCATCGTCAAAGTTCTAATTTACAAAAATGTGTCCAGCACTTAAACGACTTTCTATCCCAAACATGCCAAACTCCTGATAATGCTGGAAACGCTGAACAAATTGAGCTGAACATCGACATCGTAACAGCGGCAGAACATCTTAGGTTCGCGGCCGATTGTCTGGCGAAAATTACCGGTCGTGGCGAGAGCGGGGACGTGGAGGATGTCTTAGGCGTCGTATTCGAAAAGTAATTTCCCCCTGGCAATTGAGCCTCTCACTTCCCTTAATGGCGGTAACCGTGATACTGACAATGTACCTGCCCACAGGTTCTGTGTCGGCAAATGAGTGTAGATTTTAGTTCCGTCGAACAAATCTAAGAACAGCAAATAGCCCGTAATCGAAACTCCGTCGTGGCGTCGTAAAGCAAGGCACTCTCACTTGCTGTCCTGCCCTGCGCTTCCGCTCCCTTCTTAATACCCTCTCGTCGCAGATTCGAAATGAGTCACGCCGTCCTCTCCCTTCCTTCTCCCCATTTGGCTATGAATCGTCGCTATCTCCATCGTTGACATCATTGTAACCTCCCCGTCCTTGCAAATATAATGACATACTCGTTGAGGGTACAGTTCGCTCGTTGGGACAGTTATAGCCACCACGTCCCATCGGTGCTTGCATTCGGATAGAGCGATGGCTGCGCGCAAGGTTGCGCGTGTTTTGCTTCAGATCTACGGGTCGGTTGCTTTGGGGCTGAGATTGAGCTATTCGATTCCGTCGTGGATTCGCCGAGCTAGTTTTAAATTATACTTGTTGCTTCAGTTGTAACCTCCGCGGCCCATGTGGTGGATTTCTGTAGTTATGATTCTGTCTTTCTTTTGGCGTTTGTCCTGATAGATGTGATAAAAATATCGATAAAGGGGTCTCGAGGTGAAATCAGACAAAAAAAGTATTATAAAGTAGGACGCAAAGTTTAAAAGGAAGATATGAACTATTATATATCTTGGTGAACGAAAGAATTCGAAAATGAAATTAAAAATGGGCTTATATGTGAAGAAAGAAAACGAAGTTAGCAGGCAGAAAGGAAGAAATCATCGCAATATATATAGCCCCATTTCATTTATTCAAGATTCCTGCCTAGCCACACATAAACGCCAAATGAGAGATACAGATCGATACAACGGATACCTGGGTCTTGAGGTATCCATTTCATTTACTCGTTATGACTAATATGTAATAATCCTAGTCAGTAGGCATCCGAGAGGATATAAAAATAAAATGTGTGATACAACGAAAACAGCCACAAAACGAGTCCAGAAACAGCCGAACAAAAAACTATAAAAAAACAAAGGTTGTAAACGAAACTGATTGGAAATTTCGAAATCACCTAAGTTAAAAGGGTTTCCCAACAACAAACGAACAAGCCGCATCCCCCCATCCATGCAACACCAAGTCATGGAACACCGTTTCCCTCAGCAGGTACGGTGCACTGCGCACAAGAGAGACAATACAAAAACGTGTATTATGCGGGCCGGAATCGATGGGTTAGGAAATATTCTGGCCTGCATGCAAGCCACGATTCAGACCCTCTTTTGGGGCTTATGTGCTCCACTGGAGCGCCCCAATTTTCCTGCCTGCTGAAAGCACTGTTCTTTTCCTGTTCATTGATGAGGCTAAGGACGCTAGTCTAGGATTATGAGGATCCTGGTAGGGTAGGGGAGCGTCGGAAAAACGACGAAGCTAAGCCTTAGAGGCCGAGTCACGTCGGCAATTCCAGGCGGTTGGGTTGGCACCTGGTCAGTGAATAATTCACGATGGGGCATGGATGATTTGGGGGAGTGGCCTTGATGATGTACCTGTCCGCTTGGCCCAGGCACCAAAGTCTAAAAGTATAAAATACAACTTTTCTACCCTGCGCTAGCTCTGGTCATGCTATTGATCTGAATGAATGTTTTTACCTTTCCTTTCAAGGATTGATAAAACTTTCCCTTTCAACGGCATGTTGGATTAAAGTTCCTAACGAAGAGATGTAACTTCAGTTCCCCTTACATAGAGGTATAGAAACAATCTGGTTTCAAACTAGAAAAGAGACAAAGAGCAGCATCCTCGGCTGGCTTTGATATCACGTGGATATAGTTTTCAGCCTCAAGTCACGGGCTGAGCCTAAAACTAA
Organism: Blastomyces gilchristii SLH14081; assembly: GCF_000003855.2. Taxonomy (NCBI): domain Eukaryota; kingdom Fungi; phylum Ascomycota; class Eurotiomycetes; order Onygenales; family Ajellomycetaceae; genus Blastomyces; species Blastomyces gilchristii. The sequence goes on from NW_003101663.1 coordinate 286,267, forward strand.
AAATAGAAATTGCTAAGTAGAATTAAGTTTTCCGCTAGACCTAATTTGGTTTTGCCCTAATTCATTTCAAGGTGTTGATCGATCTATTGAAACAGAAGCGGAATCCCGCCTTACTATGTTGGGAGTTTGAAACTCAACACAGGTAATCTTACGTTTTAAATTGCGTACGCTGTATATTTACTTGGAAAAATCCGGATGGAGCGAAAACCCGCGATCATATTGACAACATGGACCGAGGGGTCGTGCCCTTGCAGTAACGTTAACGACATGACACCCTTAACTAGTCGACGAACTCGTTTAGCGAACTCGTTACACGATGCAGGCCGACCTGAATAAACGAGACCAGCTAAAACCTGACGCTTGACGAGACCGAATATTAAATTATGAGGAAATAAATGCCGAGCTGTAGCCCCCAGTTTAAGCAATCCAGAGTGCTAGTTAGAGAAAAAGGACCGCCTCTGACCAAGTCAGAGACCAGAACCTTCATGGGATACGACGTGGTCTAGGATATCGCAGGTGATTCACGATTCACGGGAATTTAAAAACTACCAATCAAACAAACGCGCGCGCAGAATGAAACTTGACGATTATTCTGCAAAAGAAGGGGAAAAAGAAAAAAGAAAAAGCTGCCTTGCCAAGAGCCTAACCTCGAACAGGCCACCGACCAGCCTCGAACAAGTGGAGGCAAGGCCCATCGGCCTGGATGCATGTCATGACACATCTTCGGACCAAGACACGAAGTGACGGGTGTCAAACTAAAAGGTTCTAGTCCGCTGCCAAACGGGAGCGCCTCCAATTGCGGCCAACTGATTGGTTTCCGATTTCACGGGCTGAAGACGAAATGGAGCCCTGGGTGTGGCTTGGTTCTTGCACCCTTTTTGTTTTGATCAATCCTTTGAGCAGATAGGATTAGTGGGGTTTGAAATTGGACGTCGTATCAATTGCTTTTAATTTAAGGCGATTATGGGGACGGAACGTTTGCTGTTTTACGCGCATACGGAGCCTGTCAAATTCGTTTGCACAATGAACAGGGCGAGGAGGGAGAAAGAAGAATTGGGAAATCAAATCTTTGGGTTTCCAGGATTAATGACTTTCTAATTGAAAACGCATTCTACAGAGTAGCAGGAAGGGAAATACATCCACGCCGCGTACGGTCCTGCTGGGGAGTTGCTGATTTACAACCGGGTAATAATACCATGGAACAAAGACCATCATATGAAAACGAAATGGACGTTGTAAAGCAGCCGATAATTTTCATTGGATTCTTATTCATTTATTTTTATTTCTGTTTCCGCTGGTAACAATGAACTACGCCCTATCACACCCTAAAGACCTGAAACCTCCCCACTCCGGCAACATGCCAAAACGGTCAATGACAACAATGAACAGTTCTTCTGATCAGGTTCAGTGCAGATGCGTTATTTCCCCTTCATCTGTAAAGGCATACTTTGAAACAGCACCGAGAAATTCGAACTGCTCAATAGCGAACAGCTATTGATATGCTGGTAGCAGTGACAGTGAAAGAGATGGAATCAGATCGATAGGTCTTGGGTTTATCCATCAAGTAGCTATCCGCGATGCGATTGATAGCACTACTGTGGATGAATGAATTTTCTAAGTACATGTACATTACCATGAAGAAAGATTAAATTGGGACGGGCACATGCCGATGAACCCTTCAGGCTCAGTTAGGTTCCAATTGACGAGTGTTCATGTGCTCTACGCCTTCAATGATTGTTTACCATGCATATTAATACACCAAATCAATAAAAATAAAATAAAGAATAGATTGTACATGTATATTACTATACCATGCAACCTTGCCATTAAAGCACTCGTTCTCCCGCATTTTGCATCCCTCCGAGCGGTTTCGTGCGACATTTCCCAATAAATGCAGAGTAGAAATCACCAAAGAATACGCCGTTGGATGGTACAAACGCCTGACACAGCATGTACGGCACGCTGCCGGGATCGATGCTGCCACGTGGAGCATGCGTATGGGCATTACCTAGATCTGGAGAGTTGTGTTGGAGATTTATGGCACATCTGTGTGAGACTCTGTTTCAGGCACCGTTAATAAACGCAGCTAGATTGGGCGAGGGTAAACTATTCCGAATGGCAGTGGATGAAAGTTGGCTGACCTCGCCTGCGCGAAGTCAATTGAACAGAAAATAATAAAATAAAAAATAAAAATAAATTGAATTGAATGGTTGCAGCACGGACACCCTTTACTGTAGATTTTTTGGGGGCCACAGACCTTGGTTCTCTGAATCTCCTCAGTCAGGATTGAAGACAATTGGCGAGCAAATTGTTACAGATTGTCTTCTGTGGAACTGATATTTGCACGGCCAGGCAAGCCTCTGCAAAACATGTCCTTGTGGAGTCATCATACAACTAACCATCGCGAGGTATCAGAGAAACTCATTGGGAAAAGGGAATGGAAGCGTTTCCATCGCACTGGTTCTGCGGCTGCCAGGGACTCGGCTGTTTATCAACCACGCGCGTGTCATCGTCGTTCGGTTGGACTACCGAATACGATTCTGGGGCCTGATCCTATGGATACGAAGATTTAAGTTCGCTGGCGGTGGCTGGAAAAAATGCCTGCCCTGTTGAATTTCGGCATATTCTTCAAGCGAATGGAAGAGATTGGAGCAATTGTCTGCGATGATTGAAAGCTGAGATCTAGATACCAGTTAATTCTTCAGCAGCATGGAGGCGCCGTTAGCTGCTCGCTGTTGTTTGCTAGCAGATGAGCCTGGGCAATCTAGCAACGATTCAGGCATCTGTTATTTAGTTACCTTGACAGTTTCCGCAGCAGCAAGCAAGTGTTTTCAGGCAGCGGTGTTGCGAAGGACTAGCTATGCAACACTGAGTCACTTTACGAGTTAGAGAGCGGGCCAGGCCGTCCCTGGTACATGTACATACATACAAATGGGGAACCAAGTCTTCTTCAAGACTCCCAAGTACCGAAAGTCAATTAGACTGTGGCGGTGGCAGTCTCGGTGCGTCTTGGTTCGCGAAAGCTCCACTGCAAAATAGGATATGCTGAGCTTTTTGCTCCCGAAAGGTTTTACCCTCCGTGCACCGTGTTATCGGCCACGGTAGCTAGCCACCTAGTTAGAGAAAAAGGGGCCCTGAGCTGGCTCAACAGTTGTACCGCCCAACAACCATGGGAAACATATAGAAATATTAAGTATTTTGCTGTGCTAGATGATGGCCTTCATACCCGCAGCCCGAACCGTAAGGCCGTTGACAGGAGCTTCGTAATCAAAGATCAGACGAACTGGGGAGTAGGTACGGTCACTGGGAGTCATATCTATCTCGGGCTGAAGAGTTCAGATGTACATGTACTCCCTATGACTGAAAAGTGTGGCTGATGCGGTTGTTTATTTTCTAGCGTCAGGAGTTCAGGGTTGGAGCAGGATGGATAAGTTAGTAGGTAGTAATGCATCACCCAGTCGCCCAGGTCCCGTATATGAGTCGCAATGACTTTTGGCTCTTGTTGGTTCTCTGGCCCTTGTAAAACGTAGTTTCATCGCTGGTAGGGTCGCATCAATTGACTCAGCTCAGGATATGTGGTTGGTCCATGAAAAAATGCACACAATTATTGCTCCTGTCATTCCAACTCATCATTGCACATGTATCACCATTTCTTCGTTCGCAGTTCCCATCTTTAGCACCGTCCCTGGCCCCCCCCCTTTTTTTTTTTTTTTTTTTTTTTTTTTTGGGATCACCGTGCGACAGGCAGGCAGATTGTAACACGATTCATCCATCCTATGCATTGTAAATCGTGGTCTTGCCGGGATAATCTCCCTTGGGGCCATAGGGCTGAGCAGCTCAAGGCACATCCGATCGGATACGGTAAATAATAACAATGGCTTTTTTTCCCGGCCCGCAGAATCAGCCACGTTGGCAATCCGAGCTAGGGAGTTTGTGAGTGACAGTGGTATACATGGTGCAAGTACCTCACAGGTTACATAACATACATACCAGTGGCCGCTGGGTGGTTGGACAGGTGAGGCTGGGGCCTGGCTTGACCATGACTGCCCGTCCGTCCGTTCTCTTTTCTTCTCCTTAGAACGGATTAGTTTTGTCCGGATATTGACTATTGACGAGTGAGATCTTTCCGGTGAGGTCATAGATGTTTGTCAGCTGATTCAGCCATTGGGCTAGCTACGTTGAACTGGCGGTCATGTTGAGAAAATAAATAAATGGGAGCCATTCTATCCGATCAATGCCGGCCTTTTTACACCTGGAAAATGAGTCAGAGTGTTTCATCTTTTGTTCTTTTCGTTCTACCCGGCGGAGTGTTGGAAGAGGGCATCAAGCCTGGGTGAACGACTCTGCGGCAGATTTCGGAAGCAATACTGAGAGTACTAGGAACCCCGGTGAGTTGCAGCAGGGAGATGCGAATAGAATGGCAGTTAACCGAAGATTAACCGGTTCTGATCTATCATATGATAATTTCTATAACCCCATTTACTACAAGTTCGCAACATTTGTGATTCGGGACTGACTGGGTTGAGAGTGAGCAAGCACAGCACGCTGTTGATATCCAGAGCAGAAACAGTGACGTCCAGGGGGAAGCTGGCTCTAGAAATGATATCAGAGAGTAATCCTCCGCATGAGTACAATACATGTAGAAGATAGACAACTATCAAATGAATCCGGGAAAATCACAAGAGTGAAGGAAGGAAAATGAAGCTGGAAGTGCGGGGAGAACTGGAAATGCCGTTGCATTAACCTAGTCGAATCGAATGTGCATTTCCACCTCATCTACATGCTTGATGCCAGCCAGAAAGCAGGATACAAGAGCAATCCCCTTGGTTAAGCCATACATGGGGGGAATAAAAATACAATTATGTATTGTAGGGGGAAAATTGCAACGAATGCCATGTGTGAATAAAGGGGAAAATAAGATAAATAAGGGGAAAGGAGGGCAGAAAATCGTCGAGAGAGTAGTACTCTACATAAAGTAATCATAACCAGTATACGCGAGGGATTCAAGAGAGACGCGGAGCAATAAACTATAGGAGAGATAAAGAGAAAGAGGCGACGTTGGGAATGAATATAAAAAGAATGGAGAACTGGACAAAAATAGAAGAAATTATAAATGAGAATAAAACCAGCGTAGTTAGAAAGATAAAAGCATCAGCCAAGCCAACCGACCTCTTGCAATAGTGTAGAAGTGTGCGGGTGTTATTAAGGAAGAGCATAGTTAGCAAAGGAAACAGCTCAATTCCCATCCTGGCAAGGGAATTCTTTATCATGCCAAGAAAGAAAAAAAAAAAAAAAAATCGCGGTGAAGGGAAATTGGAATTCATTCTCAAAAGGAAAAATATGAAACAATCACAAAACACAATCAAAAGGATATAAGGATATCTATGCAAAAACAAAAGGTAGGATGCCGCTATAAAATTGGACCAGGGGAGAGATAATCATAAAAAACAAAATTGAACAGGAAAAAAATACCATCAATCCAAACTCCGGAGAACGCAGCCAGCATGTTCAAGCCAAAGAGAATGGAGAGACGGTGTGTCGTGACCAGGGAAGTTGCGAATTTGAATTTCTTTTTCATTTTATCTTTTATCTTTTATCTTTTATCTTTTATTTTTTTTTTTCCCTCTCTTTAATTACTTCTTGTTCATGACGATGGTTCTGCTTCTGCATCTTTAATTCCAGAGACGACGATGGACGGCGTTTCCGACGACCGTGGCGAATCATCGGGCATGGTTGAGCTGACCGGAGACCCTCCTTCAGTTCCCGCGGAATCAGGTGCTTTCGCCGGTGATGGAGGCCCACCAGCGTTATCGCCATCCTTGCTTCCATTAGTCACTGGTGTCCTCCTCCGTAGTCTCCGGTTGCGTCTAGCTTCTTCGGCAGTCTCTCTACGGCGCGCGCGATCGGCGGCGCCATCTTTATCGTTTCTAAGCCCCTGAAGCATGCTTGCAGCCCTATCAGCGATGTCCTCACCCTCAGATACTTGTGTTTCTTTCGCAGGAGACGTTGGATCATCTGTCGGGCTGCGTGGACTCAAGAGATCGCCGTTGGGGGTACTGCTAGCGTCCTCGACATCGCCTTCGGTGGCTTTTTCACCGGCTCCGTCAGACAAGTCTGGCATTTTCTGGCCGGACGCAACCCTGACCTGGTGGCGTTCTTTCAGTCGTGCACGACGCCGGCGATCACGCTGGTCGCGCGCCTGCGGTGCAGCGGCTCGCAGCTTCTCTAGTAGGGTATCCATGGCTCCGCTGGACGTCGGTGATTGTGCATCGGCATTCTCCGTACGGCCGTTGATAGCGGCCGCATTGTTACGCTTCCGTGCCAACGATGCATCCATTCGCCGCCGCGATTCTTCCCAAGACATATTCTTCTCCTTCGAATTCTATAGAACGGCAGGATGTGAGCGTTAGATTTCATCGACACAGGAAACATCCAACCCAGGGCATGAAAAAAGACCGAATACCATGGACAACAGAAAAAAGAAAGAGGGTTAAAGCAATAATAATACTCGAATGAACGTACCTTCCACTCCGTGACAAACGCGGCGAGCTTGCTGAAGAAGTCCCTTCTCGCATTGTCATCCGAGCTATTTTCGCCGTAGAAGACCATGATATCATCATATGTCTTCGACATTTCATCAAGATACAGCTGCATCTGTTCACCTTTACGTCTGGCATCCTTCATTGACCTTTGGACTACCTGATTGACCCGATCTTGTGGGTGGAATTTCTTCGGGTCACTCAGATTGCCGGAATCCAAGCTGGCCTGAACATTCTTGATTGTGCTGATATATGTTTGCGCTTCGGTCCGGAGCTGGTCCACGTTCACCTTTTGAACAGCGACGACACCACCAATCTCCTCCACGAAGCCTTCCCACTCCGGGTATTGGTTTCGCACAATCCGTTCTACCAGGTCAGCAAATGTCGATTCGTTCTTATCATCCTTAACCATAGCCAGGCGAGAAAGGGAGCTGAGCTTGAATCCAACAGCTTGTTTGTTTGCCCCATTCATGAAATTCCCAATGTCCAAAATCAGACCAAGAACGTTCATTAATGACACCGAATCACGGAGAGATTCACAAACACGAACGATTTCCTGTAGCTTTGCGGATAAATCGTCATAATCCGACTCGAAGGTGCGAGTTAGCTGAAGAGCGCGCATCCGTCCTCTCCAATAATGATTAAGCTCGACGGCAGTCTGAAGATAAATTTGATCCTCACGCGTGAGTTCACTCGGGTCTTGATCTCGGGGCGAGTTTGCCGCGTCAGGGCCCGTCCAATCTTTGCAGTAGGGCGCCATTGCCTTGGCAATGTTTTCTGGAACGCTGCAGAGTTCGTCCTTCTGCAAGAATTCCATTACAACATTATTGTTTACAATATCGGGATCGCAGTGGATGATTTTCCGCACAACCTCATCAGGTGAGAGCTCCGAAAATTTGGCCATTGAGATCTGAAACTTATGCATGAGAGAACCTGGTATGATTTGCTTCTTGTCTTTCTTTTTACCCGTGCCAGTTCCCAGAACCTTTGTCTCCTTGGCTCTAAATAGTCTCTCAACTTCGTCCAGAACGCCCTTCTTGGCGAGCTCGGTATATTTCTCTTCTTTCGCTTCAGGCGTGGGAGCATGCGCTGCCCAGACAGTTACTTGAGGAGAATCGACTTTCTCCCAATGCAGAGCCTTTAACTTCTTTTTCGGTCGAATGAACGGCAACCCAATAGTGGCTGCAGGAGCATCCGCAGGCAGGTACGTCTTCTTCCAGCTGCCTATGCTTGCTCCAGGAGGCGGTGGTGGACCGCGCATGCCAGGGGGCGGTGGTGGAGGAGGCGGTCCACCCATGCCGGGAGGAGGGGGCGGGGGTAGTGGAGGACCACCCATACCTGGTGGAGGGGGTGGGGGCGGTGGAGGACCACCAACGCCTGGAGGAGGCGGCGGAGGAGGGGGAGGGCCACCCGCGCCGGGAGGAGGGGGCGGTGGTGGGGGAGGAGCACCAACACCTGGCGGAGGGGGTGGTGGCGGTGGAGGAGGGGGTGGGCCACCTATGCCGGGAGGAGGGGGCGGGGGTGGTGGAGGAGCGCCAACACCTGGCGGAGGGGGTGGAGGTGGGGGTGGTAGGCCAACACCTGGAGGAGGCGGTGGAGGAGGGGGTGGAGGAGGCAGCGGGCCACCAACTGCAGGAGGTGGCGGAGGTGGTGGAGGCGGTTTAGGAGTTGTAGTAGGCTCTGGCTTCGGCTTTTTACTTTCATCTTTCTCGTCATCACTTTCGTCAATCTTCTGTACCCTGGACGCAATTTCGCCCAACAATCCAGTCGCTTGCATAGGGTTCATGCGAGGCCGTTTGATCTCAACTAATCGCGGCCGTTCTACAACACCTTGCTCGTCACCATCCTCCTCACCAACGTCGGAAAGATGCTGCTCATCTTCAACGTCCTTCTTATTGGCGCCCTGACTTCGGTTCCGGGAAACAACGCCAAACGTGCTATTAGTGAAAGTTCGTTTCGTTTCCTCATCGAATCCACCAGCTGATCCGATGTCACCGCCATCCATTTGCTCGCGCAATTCGCGCAGCCTATCCGATTCTCCACCCTCCTCCCAAACTCTACCCTCAAGCTTGAATTGCGTCTTGGTTCGCTCCAGTTGTTTCTCGAGACGACTCATAAGTTTTTCACGATCGAGAATGCCATTCATCTGAGCCGGATCTGTGTCGCCAAGAATCTCTTGTCCCGCTTTCTGTGCTTTGGAGGCCGCAACTTCCTGTGCGTCACGAAGCATAAGATACAATTCGCGTGTCTCCAACTCATTCCGCTGCAATTCCTGACTCCGTAGTCGCTGAAGATCCTCCAGTTCTGCCTTCAAGGCATCCTTCTGTCGTGACTGGAGATTAATGATATCCGTTTGCTCTTCAATCTGCTTCTGGAGCTTTTTAACTAGCCCGTCAGCACCAAGCTCAAGCTGTGCCCTCACCTCGTCTCTCTCGGCAATGGCGGCGTCTGCAATCTGCCGCGCTTCAAGAGACTCATCGAATGCGCGCCTTGCCTCTGCGTCTGTATGTAGTTTATCAAGCAAGCTCTGGACCGTAAAATTTAAACTTTGCTTCAGATCTAAATCTGGAAGCCGACGATCCATGGCCACATAACTAAGCATGGCATCCACGAGTTGGAACATTCTCACTCCATCCTCCCCAGAGTTCTCTCGGATTAGCAGTAAGTGCTGCATTGCAGAAAGGAAGTAATCCTGTGAACGGCCATCCTTCATCTTAGCCGCTATCGCATTCGTAATCTGGACCGGGTCGTTCATATCAGTAACTTCCCCTTCGATGCTATCTTTCATACTACTATTCTCCCGCTGGAGAAGATCTTCATAATCAATGGCTTCATTTTCCCGGTACTTTTCAATTTGTTTGTCGATAGCGTCATACTGGAATTCTTCCATTTTCCCCAGCAGTCGCTTTATCCCGCAAGAGGTGAACTGTGCCCTGATATGGCAGCGAAGCTGCAGATCATGCTCTGCTGCGTCGACGATCATATTGATCAAGAACATGGTAAAGAGCGCATACTCCATCAACAAGTTCTCCATGCCTATGCCTCCACTTCGAAATTCTTCGCTGGCACCAACAAGGCTTCCCATTTTCCCTCGTCCGTCGATAGTAACCTCGACAATGCGCATCCAGGCATCGAAACGACCAGTCTCTCCTTGCATGTTTTTAACAGTGTCCATTGCTTGGAGAACCTTCTGATGGCCCTTGCCATCAGCCCAATGACAAAGGAACGTCAATATTTCGCTGACCATTTTGCGTGTGGTCAGACGTGGAGATATTAACGAACTGGCGAGTGCGATAATGACTTGTTGATGCTCCAGAGCATTGTCAGCGCCATATTTATTATTCATTAATGCCTTGAGGCATTTCGCGATATCATATTCGCGATCGAGGTCCCTGTCGCCGGATGCCGATGAAGCTGGAGCTGGTCCAGAGGCTTTCCGTCGATTAATTTTGATAAGGACGCTTGTTAGGGCAATAGGTCCTTGGGCTTCCACAAATGATTTTACCCAGCTGGAGCATGCCACAGTTAGTAAAAAACAACAAGTAGAAGGGAGGGGGTATATATCAAGTTTACATTATTGGTTGCGTCCGCAAACTAACACTGAGACTTTGTAACTGTTTTGTATTGATCGAATCATCCATTACCTTTTTCACATACCACTCCGGGCTCCCTTCTTCGTCTGCTCTTGAGAGCAGGCCTGCGGTGCCATCGGCAGAGCCATATGTGAGCCGAGCATTTTGCTTTCTCTTTTGCTCCCCCTGCCATTGCGTCAGACGGTCCTGGTGCACTAGAGTCCACTTCTTGGAGGCTGGGTATGCGAGCATCTGTCTCTTCGCTTGCTCCGGTAGGTTCTGCCACCCTCTCTTGATCATCAGTTCGTAGAACATTTGGTCAACGATTCTATCATCTTTCGGTCGATTCATGCTTCCGTCGGCAGAAACTGTTAACGAGGATGAGGGACTGGTAGAGGAGTATTGCGCTTGTGTTGTGGAGGAGTATCTGGGTGCTGATGACGCGGAGGGTAGCGCATATCGTTCATTAGACTGGGATGTGTACGGACGGGAGGAAGTGTCAATGGAGGTTTGAGTGGAGCCTCGCGTGGCGGATGACATAGATGAGTAAATGCTATTCTGGTCTAGGGATGTGCGGGAATTTGTCGACGAGTCGGGCGTCGAGTAGGAAGGGTAGCCGTTTCCTGGCCCACCCCATTGCTGGTATTTGGGTCCCTTGTCCCCCGTCTGGCCTGCAGCCATTGTTGTATTGGCACTCGGCGGAGGCCTTGGGCCGCCCGGGTGGGATGACCCAGTAGATGGCACTTGGCCATTCCACGACGGATACTGGTGGTGGTCAAATCCCGGCTTATTTAGGTGATGGGGAGACGGCTCCTTTCGTGGTTGCTGGTCTACTTTCGGGAGGTAATCAACGGGGATCGGTGATTTGGGGTCTGGCGCGACGCTATCGTAAGGGATAGCGGTGATAATACCAGACGACATTCCGAAGCCTTCTTGGTCAAAAGGTACGTCCACCGAGAGTACGGATTCGCGCTTGGAATGCCGGGAGGAGCGTGATCCCGACGCAGAGCCGCTAGCCCCAAACACCTCCAGACCACCGTTGCCTTCCAACCGGGTATCTGGGGGACGATCCTTATGTAATTTTCTTCCGAAAAACGATTTGCCCGCTGACGACTGTCATAGACTTATCGGAGGCAGTATGGGGAGGCGGCATTTCGACAAGTGGTGTAAGATGTGGTTAAGCAGGAGTAAATCTGCGACATTAAGCAGGACTTGGCAGCAAAGCTACTGCCAGTGAATATGCCCCCCCTGCAGTTTCAATAAGTAAAAAAAAGAAAGAAAAAGAAAAAGAAAAAGAAACAGAAAAAGGACGTTTAGTTCTAGAAGCGCATGCGTTTATATGTGCAGTCGTTGTGTTCTAACGGAGTTCGGTGTCATCTACAGCGCCCAGAACCCCCAGCTCTTTGCCGCTTTGCTGCGAACTTGTTCCGTTCTTCCTCCGGAGTAGTCAAGCACACACAAGTTATCGTCACGCTGGCGGGACATGAATGGCGGGGAGGACGATTTGGTAGACGCTAGTTCAGGCTCGGACACGGTGGTGGTGGTGGTATCTTCATTCGTATTTGATCTCGATGTCTTAAAAATGCCGCGATGTGTTTGATGCGTCTGCTGATCGCAACAAGTTGGTTGGGATGTTCGCACCTAAAACAGGGTGAGAGCTAGGGGCATCAGCAAGGCGGGATGAAGAAATCAGGAATCCACGCAGATGGTGGCTTGTTGTCCCCCAAAATGCGTCGGCAACGAACAAACAGGTTCAGTTATCAAGATATCAAAAGGGGGGGTCTGGCTTGTGTCCACGCCCAGGCCAGAGGAACCTTGGTTAAGGGGGAAGGCACGTGATGGGTTCGTCGGCCGATAAGATAATCCGGCTCCTGTCAGCTTCCATGACGAAGCCACTCAACAACGACATACGGGGCATTAAAACATACCTACTCTTGCATTCCTCAGTGCAGCATCGACCATCAGAACTCAAAGGGAGACCAGATAGAACCAGCGGCATGCGCTCATTACCGGTTTCGCATAATCGTCGCTATTCTTTGTTGTTGCCAGCCTGAGGATAAGTAAGGCTTGAAAGTTGAAACCTAGCCAAAACAACACCCCTGGAACCTTCCTCCGTATTTGCGCGCTGCGTTTGTACTCTATTCTCCACCATTGCGCTCTCTATTTTACAAATAACTGCCTAGCTTATTTATATATGGTCTCGCAATAATGGCGGGTTCGCTGGACATAGCGAAGGTTCGTCCCGATTACCACAAGAAAAGTAATGTGTACTGGTACAAAATAACATCACATCACTAATCCCATACCCATAATGAACCAATATGTATAGACCCTCCTATTCCCCGCCCTAATCTCTCTCGCCGTCTACCTCCTCCTCTCCTTCTTAATAATCCCCTTCATCCGCCGCTATCGACAAAGATACGCCCAGTACCTGCCCCTCCACACAGTCTCCGCGCACGCTTCCACGCTGCGCGAACGTGCCTCCGACGCACTAATGCACTTCCTGCTCCCATCCTCCTGGCGACAGCGGCATATATTTGGCGCACAGGATGGAGAGGGCAGCGTCTTTGATGACGAAGAGGGCGAGGATATGGTTGGGTTCGAGATGGATGCGTCGTCGAGGCGCGAGGCGCTGGAACAACAGCGGAGAATTGGTAATAACCATCATAGCGGCCGCGGCAGTGTGGAAACGGACCGGCGACTGAGTCGGGATATTGAGGAAGGGTTTATGGACGATAGTGATGAGGAGGAGGAGGAGGAGGAGGGAGGGGATGAAAGGCGGGCTTGAGTCGTTGGTGGTGGTAGCTGACATTGCGGTTTAGCGGTTTAGAGAAAAAAAAAACCCCCTTTGTTTATGTATTCATTTATTTTCTTTATCTATTGACAACCCTTTTTGGCGCCTACTTCTGGACGGAATAATATCTTCTTTTTCGCCATACTCGTGCTCATTTTTTAAAATAATGCTTTGACATATCACGAGCGGTTTACCTTTTTTTTTTTTTTGTGGGGGGGGGGGGTTTATGTCGCTTACCCGGTTTATTGGTGCTTGTTTTTTTATTTTTTATTATTAGGACAGGCGCAATTTAGGGCCTGTGCATGGATGAATGTTGGAATGTCCTACGAGCCCTGCTGAACGGATCAAAATACATGCCAATATCTCCCATGATGGAAACCGATGCCCGCTGCTTTAAAGAGCAGAGTCCGATTATTACCCGAGGAAGAATGTCATAATATCGTATGCGAAAGAAGACTCCTGCGAAGAACTCAAAGACCAAGTCAAAATCAAAAGAAAAAGACAAAGAAACAGAAAAAGAAAAGATCTATATCCCTGTCATGAATTCTCCCTAGCCCACAGCGTTCTCCCAAGGTCCCTCCCTCCCTTACAACCTATTCTATCCAGCCAACAATAGGTTATAGGTGGTATCCCTTCCTCAGAGCAACCAGGTCGAGTTGGAAATATAAATAATTCTTGATCCCTTCTTTATCAATTGATTATTCGAGAAGAGGGAGTGGATATGCAAATGGAAAAAGAACTTACTCCCGGCTGACACAATGTGGGGGACAGAGACAGATGTGGGCAAGATAAGTTACGGAGGGAGGTTTCGTAACAATTGCTTTCTATATATGTTTAGATATTGAAATATTCGCAGAATAGAGATGCAATATTAATATGGGGATATTCAAAGCTATGGATCCCTTCCTCGATATCTACACCTGACTTATCACCAGGAGAATTATCCAAGAGCAGCGACTTTTACCCAGAACGGGAAAGACTAGACTTTCCCCCGCACGAACCCCGCATTAACTTATGTCATCACCACTTCCCCTCACCTCACCTCCTCACCTCCTCACCTCCTCATACAAGATCTCAGACAATCAATCAATCAATCCATCCATCCATCCATCCTGGGACGGGGGGATTCCAGCCATCCGCTGCACTGAGTGTTCTCCTCTCCAGCAACGGAGGGGACCGAGGGATGAAAGCGGGGGGGCAAGGGGCCAGCCATACAGCGTAGTATTGCTGATACAGATAGTTTAGTCTATACAAGGGGGTGCACAAAAGGGGCCAAAAGGGGCCAAAAGGGAATGGATATGAATGATATCTCGAACTGATTTGATGCAATGTACTGCACGGGATCGGCATATATTTCCCAGTCATGGAATGGAATGAACAACCCTTCAGTTCTTCTCCCCCCCCTTAACCTATGTATATAATCAAATCAATCAATCAATCAATCAATCAATCTTCCCTGCGAATCTGTTCTATCCGCAACCAAACCTGGACAAATCACCGCTGGAGACCCTGTTTCGGAGGAATGGATCGAATAATCCAATCCACTCCAGGCCAGCAAATAACTAACGTCTTCGCTTCCCGTCCTGCTGGCGCGGTTTGCCCGGTCCAGAGCCAATCCTTGGAATTCTTGCTCGTTGAGTGAGTGGGGCAGTAGTCGGGGGGTGGGAGAGAGTTCTTTTTCTAGCATGGGATAATGAGTTGGATGCGGCGGATATCATAGGAGTCTGTCTGTGCAATAGTTACGAGAGGTGCTTCATGTGGGGTGGGCACTAGAATATATAGGTGTAACACTCCTCCTCCTACTGTTCTTCTTCTTCTTCTTCTTCTTCTTCTTCTTCTTCTTGCCTAGATGCTTGTCTAATATATAAACTGGGCAAACCTCCCAGTTTTCTTTGCTTTTTCGTCTCTCATTGCTTGCCCAGGTATCTCTACCGTGATCAAGTTGTTTTACCCCGCCTGCAACTATCAAGGTTCCATCTGCTATACTACGCTATACACCCGCGACTCTCATACTCGAATCAGTCAAATACATCATATTCAAAGGTCCGTCCTGTCGCATCCGTGGCTAGCCTGACTAAGCACAACACTCCCCCCTCTCCCCCCTCCCCTCCCCTCCCCTCCCCTCCCCGCCCCGCTGCTTATTCAAAATCTTACTCAACACAACATCTATCTACGCAGCAACGCGGCTCATTCCTCCTCCCATCTCAGCTCGTTGACAAGAAGTAAAAGATCGCCTATCTCTTCTTTCAAATCTGCCCTGAAGCAGCCACAATGGTATTTCTCCGCTCTTTATCCCGCCATCTCTCCCGCACTGTCCCCGTCCCCGTCCTCGCGGGTCGCGGTGTTGTTCCCCGCACCTCCTCCGCTGCGTTCCCTTGCAGCAATGCTCAGCTATACGGGCTGTCGTCCCCTTTGCCACCATTGACCGGAGTGAGAACACTGACCGCGAGTCCGAAACTGCAGGGTAAAGTACTCTTGGTTTTGTATGATGTAAGTTGATCCCCCCCCCCCGGGGCTTTTTTTTTTTTTTTATGTCCTTTTCTCAGTTATGTTTGCGGGCGCTTGGACATCTTGTTCACACTCCTGAGAGTCTCAGCCATTGTATCTGGAACTTGTGGAATTTCATTTCTAATATGAGTTACAGGGAGGACAACATGCGAAGGACCAGCCTGGTTTGCTCGGAACGACTGAGAACGAGCTGGGCCTGAGGAAGTGGTTGGAAGAGAAGGGCCATACCCTTGTAACCACCTCTGACAAAGAAGGTGCCAACTCTAAATTCGACCAGGAGCTTGTCGATGCTGAGGTTATCATCACTACCCCGTACGTTATAAAATGCAAAATGCAAACACCACCCAGCATCAAGCTCCAATCCCCTAGAGAAGATGGCAGTCTGGCCTTACCTCCCTTTTTTTTTTGTCCATATCCATATCCATATTCATCTAATTCGTGACTCTATCCCAGATTCCACCCAGGATATCTGACCGCAGAACGCCTGGCTAAAGCCAAGAACCTGAAACTGGCCGTCACGGCCGGTGTGGGATCCGACCACGTCGACCTGAACGCCGCCAACAAGACGAATGGCGGCATCACCGTTGCCGAAGTGACGGGCTGCAATGTCGTCTCCGTCGCCGAGCACGTCGTCATGACCATTCTCGTCCTGGTCCGCAACTTTGTCCCTTCACACGAGCAGGTTGCCAGCGGCGATTGGAACGTTGCCGCCGTGGCGAAGAACGAGTATGACCTCGAGGGAAAAGTCGTCGGCACCGTTGCCGTGGGCCGTATTGGCGAGCGTGTCCTGCGACGACTGAAGCCGTTTGACTGCAAGGAGCTGCTGTACTATGATTACCAGCCGCTGACGCCAGAGGTCGAGAAGGAGATCGGATGCCGCCGCGTGGAGAATCTGGAGGAAATGCTCGCGCAGTGTGATGTTGTCACCATCAACTGCCCCCTGCACGAGAAGACTCGCGGCTTGTTTAACAAAGACCTCATCTCGAAGATGAAGAAGAGGTATGTCTTTATCCCCCACCCCCCAAACCAAAAACAAGACGAATTAATGAACCCCCCCCCACCCCCACCCCCCAGGCTCCTGGCTCATCAACACCGCCCGCGGCGCCATCGTCGTCAAAGAAGACGTCGCCGACGCCATCAAATCCGGCCATCTGCGCGGCTACGGCGGCGACGTGTGGTTCCCGCAGCCCGCGCCCAAGGACCATCCGCTGCGCTACGTCCAGGGGCCCTGGGGCGGCGGAAACGCGATGGTGCCGCACATGTCCGGCAGCTCCATCGATGCGCAGGTGCGCTACGCGGAGGGCACGAAGGCGATTCTCGAGTCGTATTTCTCCGGCAGGCATGATTATCGGCCGGAGGATTTGATTGTGCATGCGGGGGATTATGCGACGAAGTCGTATGGGCAGAGGAAGTAAGGGGGGGTTGTGTGAGGCTGTATTTTTGAACATAACTGATATAGGGAGTGAGAAGTGAAATTTTTCTATTTTTTTTTTTTTTTTTTTTTTTTTTTTTTTTTTTTTTTTTTTTTTTTTAATGACATGATATGATATTTAAAGAAGTAGCAGAATTTCTCTCTTTCTTTTTTTTTTTTTTCTTTCTTTTTTCTTTTTCTTCTTTTTTTTTTTTTTTTTTTGCTATTCTCCTATTCTCCTCCCTTTATTTTTATTTAACAAAAGAGAGAGATCAAACTACGGACAGAGTTACTGTGTCAAACAATTTCACCGAGAGGAAGCTTATGAAGCTATAACTAGTTATAAAAAATTCACAGAGCTCAATCACCATCAGCCTTTTACTAGTAGTTAAGAAAATCATTTCATGCATATATATCAGCAGATAAAATGATTGAATTATCTCTGATGAATAAACATAAATATTGATACTTAAGTACTTACAGCTCTGTATCTAGCTAGAATCTAGATTTGACAAGAATAGAATCACTCTTGCTAACCGTTTATATGATAATTCATCAGATAAACAAGTTATGCAATCTGCAGTCCACAGTATGGAGAATATAGAGTTGAATTAGTGAAACAGCTCTCAGTATAATCTTTTCAGCAGCTCCATACCATACCACATATCATACATAAGTTACCCATACCTGCTACTCTCTCACAGTTTATCTCGGCCAAAATCTCCTCATGCTATGCTCGCAGACTTCATACCCAGTCAGCCAAGCACACTCTAAAACACCCAAGACCAAGCAAGGGCAAGACAAACTCGTATTCCGCGAAAGGAAGAGTAACTAACCAACCATTGACCTTCGAAACCGCTTACCCGCTAACAACCGTTGTTACAGCCACCCTAACCTCACCCTTCAGTTAACTTGTCACTCAATACTGCCGTCAATTGAGCTGGTCACAGTACTATGTAGTAGTCGATTGAAAAGCAAATACGCTGGCAGTGAGTCGGGTGACATAAATAGTTATTCTCTAGCGCAGAGGATCTGCAGTATCTCGTACTCTGTAGTTACTGTAGTAGCTAGTTACCTATTTTATATACGGATGATAAGGAGCAAGGCGAAGCGCTTGTCGATCACGAGACTTAATTAGTTATCCTCATAGCGTGCGTTTGAATGTCGCAGAGCGCTGGTGATTTTTATAGTTCTTTTTTATATGTTAGAGGGGATACCCCGAATTCTGGGGCTGGCTGTCCCTACTTGATATTTTTGATGACGGCATATTTTTTGGAGAAAAACTCTTACTCTTAACTTAGTTACTCACTCCTTCAATCAGCCAGTCCCAAGCATGTCTAATGATGATTTCGACACCAGATATGGCTTCTCACCAACTCCCACTTCCTTTATATATCCTTCGCCAACCAAAACCACCAGGATGTATGTACTGTACATACATACATATACCTTCCCCCCTGAAATCCCAAAATTCCCTTCCCAGAATCCTTCTAACTAACACGCAATCCACCCAGGTGCAAAGACAAATTCGGAAACCGCCACAGGTGTCCCGACAAAAGCCTCGTCGCGCCCCTCGTCGGCGTGCTCGTCGGCCTCTTAGTGCTGGTGGTGTGCGTGTTGCCCAACAATAATATCTTTACATATTTTTGTTTTTGTCTTTTCTTTTTTTTTCTTTTTCTTCTTTTTCTATGGAATGTGTCGCCTAATTTTATTCCCATTGATCTTTACCCTACAAGCATTGTCATCAGTAGTTACTCTGTAATGCTCTAGCTATTTTGCTCCATGTGGCTCTAATACTTGATGCTGTGGGCACAGTGCAAGGTAGAACCCATATCTAGGTCCCCTGCATTCTGGCGCATGGATTTAAGGAAATATTCCTTCAGGCTTCTTCCATTAAGCTGCTGCAATACAATGCATAGGTCAATATACAATGACTTCTGTAAGAGCTAGTACTATAGGTTAAAGCCCGATATACCCCAGAATTTCATAATCATGGCAATGAGGGAATTGTAGCAAAGAAAATACATGGCGAATGAAATAGTACTACTACTAATGCAATGTTCCAAGTAATGAAAGCTGGAACAAACTTGAATCAAGAAAGAAAGAAAAATTGAACTGAGAATACGTGGGCTAGGCCATCCAGTGCCAATGCTGCAAGTGACAGTTTTTCACCCTTGTTTTCTCTGTATGAGAATTAATGTGGCCTGAGTGACAGTGTTCTTCAACGCCTATGCCAAAAGGTACGTTTGTAGAAATCCGCATCTTCCATTATTTAGAGGTACGCAGCGTAGAAGATAGGCCTCCCAACTTCCCCTGCCGGCTGCGCGCTCTTTGTTGGTGTGGTCGTGGTATCCGCATGCCGCTAGGTTAAGTTACTTTGAAGTGCTCAATTAAATAGTTAGTTACCGAGCAATCCATCCTTGTTGATTTTCCAGCAAGTATCCTCCCAACCAAGATCACATTCACAAAACCAAACAAAATTAACAACATGTCTACTCATCGCCGGCAAATTTATTTCAATCCAACAGTCGAGCAAACCAGTGGAAATACACCTTCCAATAACGCGTTGAAATTCCATCAATCTCTACCCCACTATAGCCGGACCCCGCTTGTCCCTCTTAATGATCTTGCTCGGGAGCTGGGGATTACGGGAATCTATGTCAAAGATGAAAGCGATCGCTTGTGTCTTCCATCTTTCAAAATCCTAGGCGCATCATGGGGAACATTTCGCGCAATTGTGGCAAAGACTAACGTTTCCCCTGAGACTAGCCTGGCGGACCTTTCAGACACAGCTAGAGAACAATCAATTACTTTGTACGCAGCCACTGACGGGAATCATGGAAGAGCTGTTGCATTCATGGCAAAGTTGCTACGGATTCAAGCGAGGATTTACGTCCCTGCATTACTGGACGAAGCTACAAAATCGCTGATATCCAACGAAGGAGCCAAAGTGATCTCAGTTTCCGGTACTTACGACAAGGCGGTTCGACTGGCTTCGGAAGCTGCCAGTTCTGTGTCTGGTGGACTTCTCATTCAAGACACTGCTTTTGACGGTTACGAGGAAATCCCTCCGTGGATCATAGAGGGATACTATACTATGCTCCACGAAATCGATTCCCAGCTCGGGGAAAAAAATGTCAAACCAACAATGGTTGTCACCCCTGTGGGGGTCGGGTCTCTCGCAGAGGCCGTCGTTTCTCATTTCAAGTCACCAGGCCACCAGAGTACTGTAATGGTCGTTGAACCTGACACAGCGGCGTGCCTACACAAAAGCCTGAGGCTAGGGAAATGTGTTCCACTCGATACCTCGCGTACGATCATGAATGGCTTGGATTGTGGCACTGTTTCTTCGACCGCATGGCCAATCCTCCAAGCTGGTGTCGACGTTAGCGTGACCATCTCTGATTTCGAAGCACATCAAGCGGTTCGGTATTTGGAGTCACAGAATATACGAGCTGGACCCTGTGGTGCAGCTGGCATAGCTGCTCTGCGTCGCTTGGGCAGCGTCCGACCACTCGACCCGTCTACAGTTGCCGTTCTCCTATGTACTGAAGGATCACGACCCTATTCAACCCCCTTCGATGTATCCGTCGAAGACCCTATTGCTCTCTCAGAGTTGCTACATGAGATTCAATCACCCAGTCCATCTTCTTCCCAAGCTCCTGAGAGAGAAAAGGCAAAACTTGAGGACTATATTGCAGCGTGGTTGGAACATCGCGATCTAGACATTCGTCAACTCCACAATATTACCAGTTTGGGCCTGGGAAGTGATAAGCTGGCTAGCATTGCAACGTCTATGGTTTCTCTACTTCGTCCAAAAGCGTTAGACACCTTTCCACCCGCCAGTACAGATCGACAATAATCAATTCTTTCTTTTGCTGGTTATTTTTCAGTTTGTAAATAATATTTAGTATTTTTCTTTCTGTTTCAATGAGTGAAAATTGGAATTAATATTAGAGTGATGCATCTAGGCTCTGGCTTCATTGGCCCTATGGAAATATCTGAAACCGTTGAATCCTTCTGAAGGAGATAACAGCAAGGGTGGGTGTTATCGACTCGCAAAGTGTGGTCTTCCAGGCTCGAGAAGAGATACTATCTCCTGCTATTGTCAAACCTGGGTATGAGTGTACAAATGTATTGAAGCGTAGGGTCTCTCTACCTGAAAGGAGGTATTAACTTATGAAGATCAATTAATTCCATATAGAGATAAAAAGCTTTCCTCAGAGATCGTAGAAGCGCTGAGTACAAGTGAGATGCTACTGTTAAACAAAGGAAGACCTTGAACTAAATGAAAGATTGAAGAATCGTCTACCAGAACAGCGACTTTCACGATATTTTTCCACTGTGAGAGCAGAAAGGCTGCAATATTTATTTTTCCGACTAGGGCTTGGTTTGAAGCCTGGATGACTGTTATAACTACGGCATCTGAACCAGCGCTCCTAAGTTACTAAAGGGGTTGATATTGTGAAAATGGTTGGATGGCTCCGCCAGAGCAGGTAGGTAAACGTGAGTTTATGGCTCTAGGTTGCTGTCCCTTCTACAGTCAAAGCGTCAAGAACAGATTATCCGATCTTATTAGGGCTAGCTACAAACTTCCTATTTGGGTTTAGTGTAATCAACCTTAACTTCAAACCTCCAACGTTGCTCCAACAGATGCAGTTTCATCCCGCATGAATAATTGTGACGGCGACAAGCTTGAGGAGCAAGATCTTTCCCTTCTGCCCACATAGGTAATGGAGTATCCTTCCAGACGATCCCAAGGATTTAATTCTTGTTTTCACAATTCCCAATACGCCGAACATGTCTGGTTTAGACACCTCTACTCGGATCTATTTTATATCTTCTTTGGATGCATTTGGAATGATTTCTAACCCAGGATGATATCCCCAGGGGTAGCTGCGCTCTGACCTAGAACTACTCCCATGTTAGCGGGACTATTCCGAATTCTATAGATTGGTATCCAGCAAACTCGTGCTGAAACTGTGTGTGCTTGAGAAATGCCATTAATCAGGGAGCTCAAAGCCTTATGGCCTCCAGACTCACCAAAGTTTGACATGCATGCGTAATAGCGCTGGAGTGCAGGAGAGAACTTGTCATAACCTTCTGGTAGTTCGATGTTTTAACTTCTGTCCCCCATTTCTAGTTTATCCCCCTCTTACCATGATCAGGAGAGGTTGGATTCCTACGGAAGTATGTTCTTTGGCAGGTGACCAGGATCTGAAGCCACTATTGTGAGAAGGCCCTGGTAATCTCAGCCCTCAGAATCACTGAACCTATCTTCAACTAAGTTCACTGTTTTCCCCCCATCTTTTCTTGATTTTCATCCTGTCCTTCTTTATTCTTTCCACTTTGTCGCTCCTACGACTCCATAGCTGGATATCTCTTTATCGTTTATTTGGTTGCCATCTATTCTCTCCAACGGTCCCAAGCTGGCGAATCGGAACATTGGCATGCGACAGCCGGTATATTCTGGTGATCAGCAAGATGACCTTGGGAATGGTCTTAGCGATGGGTTGGGAAATCCGATGAACCAGTTCAGCAATGGAGCCAATTCTGGCGGAGAACCTGGAAGAAGCAATATTTTCGCGAATAATTTGGCTACTTTCATATTTTTGAAATTCAATATTCAGAGCCGCGCTTCTATTATCATTACGGCTTCATTCAGCGTGACAGCCTCGACTTTCGTGATACTGAGCATTATATATGGTAGCTGGCAGTTATCAAAGGGAGCCCATCGACGCCGGATCAGGTTAGGAACTCTGAACTTTGACTCTCCCCCCCCTACAGACTGATTATGCTCATGTAGAATGTTCAGGAGACGCTTCGAATTTTTACGTCACGTCCCTCCCACCAATATTATTCCATTAATGTTTTCGTTTGCGTCGATTTTACAAAGTTCGATATTGATAGGTGTTCAAAGCACGGGTCTCCAAAACGTATTTGCAGACGGATGTTTAGCTTCTTCACAAATTACTTGGACAGGTAGCTATTGTTATTCTGGAAGGTTTTGAGGCACAAAACTAATTCTTGCTTGGCAGCTGCGTGGATTATCGGCTACGTTGTATTGACATTTACTGCGAACGCAGTCTATCAAAGTTTTCGGTCCTTTCAATCTGCTGTTACTGGGCGAAGGAGTTCGTTGATTTGCTGGGTGGTCGTAACTATTATGCTTCTGTTGACATGGATACCTTCCAAAATTAGGCAGAGGGGAAATGACAGGTGCTTGGCAACTCTATTACAATGGACCACGCGCTGGTCTGATATCGGTCTAGCCTTGACAATAGGTCTGATTGTCTTGTTTATCGTGAACGGAGCCATTTTATCAGTGAAACTATGGAGGACGGCAAAGCTTGACACTCAGGATAGAATTGCCAAAAGCAGTATTGTCTATTACCTGGCTGGCACGACTATCATCTTTGTAAGTGCATCAATACACTTCCTCTCTTATAATGTGCATCTATTTGTCTAACAACAAAAAGACTTTGGTTCTTCCTTTCTGGATACAGGCTACTTTTTTGCGAGGCGTGAGCAACTTTTCGCTGTTGATGGGCTCTATAGCTTTGAATTTATTTGGCATTGTCTATGCCTTTATTTACCTCCTCTTTTGTGCAAATGGAAGGAACATAATGATCGGCCCAGTGGCCTCGACTTGGTTGAAGAAGCGTTCAAAACGCCATGATTCCACAGAACGTGCTCTAATACCAGAAATCAACCAACCTATTATTTGTGAGAACCGACGCGAATCATACCTCGAGAAAAAAGACTTTCTCGCTGGCGACGAAGATGACCTCGAAGAGCCAAGGTTTCTAAAAACGAAGAACCCTAAGCCAGCTCCATTCAACCCAATCTCGACGCCACATCCACTGGTCTTACATTCCGGAAAACCGTCGGGCTATTCTTTTTTCCCCACCAAAGCCTCCTCCCGCAACACAAGACGATTTGTTCTGAACTCTGACGATAGCCACGAAGATATTCTAGCTCCACCTCGACCATCATACGCCCGCCATCGACGCTTCTCCTCTGATGTGAGTGCAGCCACAGTGCAGATTGGCCTTCGACTAAGCAACATTGCACTACCCGCCCATATTCAAAACCACAACTCATCAACGACGAGCTTGGGTAATGTTCCCATTCAGACTGGAACACCCATTCGTTCGTCGCCCATCGAAAACCGCAGTCCTGGAGTCGCAAGATCTAAAGGCTCGCAGAAAGAGCTAGGGCCTTTAACCGGGTCTCTGACCGCACCCTCTGTAAACCAGAATAGCGGTTACCTTGCCCGAGTATCCCCGTTGAGGCAAAACCCACCTGGACTTGGAATTAGCCCTTCATTGTATTCCAGGCAGACACTTGTAACGAGAATACAGGAAGCCTCAACCAGCAAAAAAGATGTCCTTCCACCCGCACCGCTCCTGATTTTTAAGGGAGACAGCTATGCTCAGAACGAACGGCCCCCTTTAGCCCAATCCCCGTCTACATTTCCTACTCCGTCGCAGTCCACATGGCCGCGTCCTGGCCGACTATCCCTCCTACCAGACCAAACCTTCAAACAGCCTGCTCATTGGATTTAGTATGCGTTGAATGAAGCCACAATTCCACAATTGCCATTCATATATTGGCCGAATCCCAAATCTCGA
The DNA here is from genome assembly GCF_000003855.2 of Blastomyces gilchristii SLH14081. Lineage (NCBI taxonomy): Eukaryota > Fungi > Ascomycota > Eurotiomycetes > Onygenales > Ajellomycetaceae > Blastomyces > Blastomyces gilchristii. Next base: position 310,725 of record NW_003101663.1, read on the forward strand.
ACCCAAAATGAACTCTCTACCTAGAGACCCCACGGTTGAATCATTGACCCCTCAGCCGTACCCCATCAGGCACATCTAAAATAAACCTACATTACTTCACGACAATACCGCGTATCTTATTGCGGTTATCAACTCTTGCATCTACCATTTATTACTAGGCCTGCTGAGCCAGGTTCACTCTTCCTGGAGAATTCTGCCTGCTTTACTATTCCCCCTGTTGACTTTCCTTTATTAAGATGTTGTGTTTGGTTGCTCAATTCAAAAATTTTCAAGAAATGCCGGCAACAATGGCATAAGGCTATCCCACATCACCGTCATATTTTTATCATTTGTCTCTCTCTCCTTTTTTTTCTTAAGCATGCCCGCACGATTTCTTTATAACGCAGCACCCTCCGCCACCCTCCGCCACCCATTTCATAACCAACACACTTGACGAAATATACCCCCTTCCCTTACGTACAGTACCAACCTAGTCGCTTCTATTTTCATGTATTATGTATCACAGAATATATCCACTATGCGCCTCTTCATTCATGGCCCTCCCCGTCTCCAGCTAATCCCCCCCCCCAACTGTGCTCTTTTATTCCCTTTATTTATATTATTATGTACACTTCGACCCGTGAGCTCCGTTTTCTTCACCATGCTACATATCCCAACAAACATGGGAGGAAACATGAAATTGAGAAATGCAGAGAGTTGTAAGAAATTATTGTTTTTTTTCAACAATATTGCTAAAATCCATTTGTGAACTGTCCCGAAACAAAATGGAAGTGATGTACATGTACATTCACTTTCTATAATCTTTAGGACTTATTCCACACCTAGCTGTTAGAACTTGCGCCTTACACAGCTCAGCGGACAGGAGGCAACATAAAGAAACCCGGTGCAGTTCATTGTTGTACTCTAAACTCAATTCATTTTCCTGGTTACATATAGGTAACTGTAGGCTGAATACAAGTACCGTCCTATCAGGCGTCTGAACACGGACACTACACAGCGGGTGGGAAAGTGGGGAACAATAAAAACTCGAGCTATTGATACGTAGAACGAAACCATACACATCGAGGCTTTTGAAATCGCCTTATTGATATGAAACCATGCGCGCTGGTAAGCTCTCCGCGTCCGGACAGATATATTCGTTCGAACAGTATTCGTATAAAATAAAATGAACGAGAGAGAAAAGTTCACATGGAATAAATGATTCTATATCTATATACGTAGTTATACATGAGATGGGAGAGAAAAAAAAAAGCCGAGGGGACTAGGGAATGATGGGTTGGTTTCCACCCCCAACAAGTCATAATATATTATACACGAATACTCCTTACACAACAATATAGTCATGGGGCATTATCCAAACCTGCCGCTCTGTGGTCTCCAAGAAAATATTGAAAAAAAAAATAAAAAATAAAAAATAAAAAAATAAAAATAAAAAATAAAAAGGCAGACCCTCCTCGGGGTGGAGCCAGTTAGTTTCCTCTGTCCACAGTGAAGAGATAGCAAAGCCATCGTAAAGGCAAAATCAGCTCAAACAGCCCGATCAGAACACCACGTTGATAACTCTCCCACCACCAACGACAATAACTCGTTTCCTCTTATCCCAATCATTCCTCTCCTTCAGCCACAATTTTCCTTCGTCTGTTTCCAGAAGATGTGACAGAATCCAGGCCTTTTCTTCATCCGAAGAAACCTTTTTCGACGCAGAGTCACTGCCAGGTGGAGCAGGTATAGTTGTGCTGAAGCGAAGTTTTCCATTTACTTGCACTGCGACGGTTTTGCCGCCGCGAGCGCGGAGTGCTTGAACCTCGGGTGGCGAGAGGAGTGGAGCAGGCCAAGGTGAAGAAAAAATCGACGGGACTGTTTTGGCGGATGAAGGCGTAGTGGAGGTGTTTGGGTTTGAGCTATGGAGGTGTTCCCAGCATTCAGAGGCGAGTGCTGGGGTTATAGGGGCTAGAAGTCGGAGGAGAGAAGATAGCGCTGTGTAGAGGATAGTTTGTGAGGTTGGCGATGATGCCGTGGTTGGTAGTGGCGATGACGCCAGGGAATTTGTAAATTTGGTCAGGTTCGATATCACCGTGTTTAGACCGTAGGGCATCCCATCGAGACACTGGGAAACTGATGTAATCGCATCGTGCGCTACAAGTAGGATCGCGGATTCATCGTCGGATATCTTACTTAAGTCCGGTAGTCTGATGTCATTCAGGGACTTGAAAGATTCAGCGCTCAGAAACGAATGGCCTTCCAATGAAATGCGGGAATCTAATACAACGCGCCACAGGCGGTTGAACCACCGTTCCATGCCAACGATTTTAGATTCGTCCCACTCAAGAACTTCGCTGACAGGGGCAGAAAATAGAATATGTGCGCGGACTGCGTCAGAACCATAGGTATCGATGCAAGTGGTCGGGTCCACCCCATTATATTTGCTTTTCGACATCTTTTCAAAAGATACATTTGGGGTGGTCTGAGTGCTCTTGATCAGCGGAGCGTCGGGATTGGATATGTCAACCTCCGATGGCCGGAGGAAGCGGCCTGTAGAGGGGTCAGAGTATGTCTTGCCATGAACCATTCCCTGTGATAGCAACTTCAGGAAAGGTTCTGTAACCCCCGCGGGGCCTGGCAACTCCTTGGGAAACAATTCGGAAGTAGCTAGAAATTTATATATAAACCGCGCGTATAGTAGGTGCAAGATTGCGTGCTCAATGCCTCCGATATAAATATCGACGGGATGGGCATGGGATGGGGAAAATGGTTCTGTTGGGTTCGCCGGGTCAAGGAATCGCAGGAAGTACCATGAAGAGTCGACAAACGTGTCCATTGTGTCAGTATCCCTTTTAGCAGCCTTACCGCAGCTAGGGCAATAAGTGTGAAGCCATTCTTCAGCTGACTCAAGTGGATTTCCGTGACTACCTCTCAAGCCTGCACCTTCAATGACTGGTAGTTCAACAGGGAGTTGATCTTTCGGAACGGGAACTGGGCCACATGAATGGCAATGGATAATAGGGATAGGGGCTCCCCAGTACCGCTGCCGACTGACTAACCAGTCCCTAAGCCGCCAACTTTCTGCGACGTCTGCAAAATTGCCTTGACTTTTCAAGTCTTCGACTATTTTTCTACCACCCTCTTCAGATGACATGCCACTGTAAGACCCGCAGGTATCAGCTAAAATACCATGGCCGGTAAATGGCTTCAGTTGCGCCTCTGGTAATTCTGCTGGTTCACTTGGTTGTGATGGCTTTTGCTTAACAACAAAAGACACCGGCTGGGATTCTGAGTTTTCGTTCCAAAATGCAAAATCTCGAGAATCATGGCCGGGTACACCCATGACCGCGCCGTCGCCGTACTCCCCTAAAACATACGGAGCAACGTAAACCGGAATTGAAGCCTGTAGCGAAGGATTTGCCTCAACCGAGCTAAGGGGGTTGACAGCCAAGACGCCCGGCAAGCGATAACCCGCTTTTGTATCTGGTGGGAGAGATACTGCGGAATCGAGAAAGGATTTCAGCTCAGGGTCGGAGCTTGCGATTTTCACCACCAAAGGATGAGTCATTGACAACGCAAGATACTGAACCCCATGAAGGGTGTCTGGTCGAGTTGTGAATACCTGAATATCGTAATTATCATCGGGGGCAGAAACGAGAAATTTTATTTGTGCTCCAAAAGACTTTCCCAGCCAGTGCCTTTGCATCGACAATACCCGCTCAGGCCAACCAGCCGCCAGTGAATCAAGGTCCTTCAGTAATGCTTCCTTGAAAGCTGTAATGCGGAAAAACCATTGCTTGAGCTCGACCTTTTCCACTTTCGCTCCAGATCTCCATGAGCATCCATTCGCGTCAACCTGTTGGTCCTACCGTGTCAGAAGATGGCATACTGTTGGATATTCAAGATGGTCGTACCTGCTCATTTGCTAAAACTGTTTTGTCAACTGGATCGTAATTGACTAACGCCTTTGCTTGATACGCCAGCCCTTTTTCATATAACATAAGGAATATGCGCTGCGTATGTTTATAGAATTCAGGCGAACATGTCATCAACTCCTACAGCTCTCGCAAACAATTTGAAAACGTCAGTGAACCAGATACTTACAAGAATATCCTATATCATCAGGAGCTGACGAAACACAGTATATATTTATCATACCCTATCCCAGTCAAATCGTGCCCCAATCGCCCTCAGCTGTTCCTTCATATTGGCGATATTCTGCATGGTCCACCGCGCCGGATCAATTCCCCGCTCGATCGCGGCATTTTCCGCTGGAAGCCCAAACGCATCCCACCCCATAGGATGTAGCACATCATATCCTTTCATATGCTTGAACCGAGCCAATACGTCGGATATGGTGTAAACCCGCACATGGCCCATATGCAATGCGCCCGATGGATACGGGAACATTGAGAGGACATATGCCTTTTCCTTGCCATGGTTATTCACCAATTCAGATGTAGGATCACTCCGCCATTTGTCTTTCCATTTTCTGTCCACTGCCAACAGATCTAGTCTCCGCGAGGCGGTCGATGAAGCGCGAATCGCGGGACGGGCACGGAGCCCGGAGAAGAGGTATCGACCCCATTGCTGGGCGAGGGTTGCATGCCGGAAATTCATTTGGATCGACGTCGCATCCCCATATCACCCTCTTCCTAGAAAATCACCGTCAGGCCATTTAAAACGAGTGTGATTTGGCGATGTGGCCCGCAATTCCGTTGACTTGGACTGTTTATCCGTAAGTAACAGAATCTCCGAGCTCTGGTAAGGGTGAAATTCGGAGATACGCTAGGCTGCTTTGGGATTAGGGTATTCCCCTTGCTATCTGAGGTTTTACTGACGAAACCCTAACTGAACATCGAGAGTTATACAACGATGGCGCTGAGCTATTCATGGATGCCCCGTCGGTTTGACCTTTCGCTTCTGGTAGGTCTCACAGGTTTGGTGCTCGACATCATTTAAGCGAAGCTTGACTCAACATGTTCCATATACCCTCGTCCCCTCTTCTCCACCACCTACAACTACTCCGAGCTAGCAGCTACTCTACTGATAGATACAGGAGGGAAGGGATTCAGTTTGATAGGATGAGTTGATACAAAGGCTGGTCATTGGATTTTCTAGAAAATGATATTGACTCAGTGTATGATCATTGTCATAATCTTGAAGACATGCATCAACGAAAGCCTTGATTTTGAAATTTTCAAGCATGATCAGGTCTAAAATACAGGGAACATGGACCTAAAAACATTTGTAGCTTCCGGGACCTGTGCGCTAACATATGAGAAGCATAGAAAGTCTCAGCTGTCTATTTACCAGGGAGGAAGAGGTGGTATGGCATTCCGGATCCAAAATCTAGTTTTGGTCAGTAATAGGATTTCGTTACTCTTTCACGACAGTGTAAAGAGGGGAGTTAAAGGCAGCAGTGACGAAAAAGCATGCGAGATAATCATTCATAGCCATAACGGGCTGTTTGAGCAAATTGTCAAGGTGTGTTGATTTTCTCATGTCCCACTCACGGGTAACTTACTAACTTGGAGTACACTATATTCCGACTTGCGCTCACGGATCTCCACACACACATATCCAATTTTCACATGGAAACAATCCGCAACTTAATCGGCGCGAACCGCCATCCGAGAGCTTATGCAATGCGATTACAAGGATGCTTCGAATTTTGTGTCACTGACCAGACAGCACGCACAGGTTTCCAGGTTGCTGTCAGGCTGAGTTTGAAGCAAAGCGTTTGTTTAGAGCCGCAAGTGGAACTCGGCAACCATGATCGTCGTGCTAGCCGGCCAGGAATGGCGCTGATCAACAACCTCGCCGACCGCCACGAGGTTGGACCCGCTGGCTGCGGAGTGGCTCCCTATGCCACTTCGGCCCACCAACTTCCCTCACGGTCTCCTGAGCCGGTTAGCATCGTGTGGCCTGAGTTGTTATTTGTTCATGTACTCTGTGCGGTACATATACATGTGCATTAGTGTACTTCATTTCTTCGTCAACGTGTTGAGGTGTGGTTGATTCAAATAACTACTTAGAGTTGTCTTCCCCACGATATCCTGGCGCACTGCCCTTTCCCAAGCTATGACACTACCACGGGAAACGTTCCGACAATTTTAGAACTCAGTCATCTTGAAGTTTTACTATGCACTAATCTCCAAATCATTAGAAATTTCTGCCCACTCTTGGGAAGCAACCCCCTGACACGATTGGCCCCAGAGTCCAGTGACCATAAAATACATGTCCAATTCCTCAGACTTTAATAATGACTACCATATCTGAATCTAAATCTAAATCATATCTATTAGTCTTAATCTACAGTACCTACCCTTCCACCCCTCTCACAGCCTCATAATCTCCCCATCCGCGCCAATCCCACCGCGAAAATGCTCAGAAATAACCCGACCCCCCAACACCGTCTCCTCAACAATCCCTTCTACATGTCTCGGCTCAACTCTTCCATACCAAATCCCTTTCCCAGCCAATGACATCGCCCCGCCCTGTCCATTACCCGGCGACGACAATGACGGCGGTAGGTAAATAATAACATTCCCCGCATACTTATGCCCTCCAATATGACTTATTAGCCCCACATTCGCCTGCCCAACATCATCTGCAAACCCACCATCGCCAGCTTCCTCGCCGCCACTGACACGGAACCCTCTCCCCTGCAAGACGCGCCGGAACTCAGCCTGCAAAAGCGGGCCCAGGATCCCACACCGCTGGTCGCGATGGCCGTGTCCGCATATCAGGATGGTGGGGGAGTGTTGGATCCGCACCATATCTGGGAAGAGGGAGGGTTGGAGGGTGGGGACACGGCGCATGTGCTCCCTCTGGGCGGCAGGGAGCGCGTCGTGGGCTGGGTGGAGGGTTGTGGGGAGGAGAAAGACGCGGACGAAGGCATCTAGGCTGGGTTCGTCGAGGGGGATTGTTGGTATGTAGCGGAATGAGGGGAATAGGAGGGCGGAAGCGGTTGTAGGGGTGGTGGTGGTGGTGGAAGCGGTTGTGTTGTATGGTCGGAATGAGGTATTTGTAATCATGATATTGTTGTATGGCTATTATTTACTTCCGCAAATTCGAATTAGCGAAGCCTCGTAGAGAAATCCTTTTTGCAACATCTCGGTTCCATCATTCCTGGCATGGGAATCCAGCAATCAAGACCGGGGAGTGGGTGACGCGGTGTTCCCGGACCACCCGTAACAGACAATAGGGCCCTATATCAAACCGGTATACTCCGTACTCACATCAGCATACCTTCCTCCTCTCCCAATGAGCCCCTTTAAGCCCCTCCCTAACATTCCCCAGCCCTCATCCACCCCGTCTTCCTCAATCCTACTCCTCCAGTCACGCTGCCCGGTCAAGATAAGCACCTGCTGCGAATACGGCGCCATGGTGCCATTGAGGTCGCGCTCGTGGTCAATCTCCAGGCCCTGGGGCATTTTTGGAGTTGGCGCACAGGGACATGTTGGTTCCGGGCACGAGGGCGTTATGGGAAATGGTGGGGGGATGGTTATACGACGTGAGGAAGTTGAGGAGTTTCTGGAGGTGAGGTGCGGACGAAGTCGGTTGGAGTGGAGGTGGGGTCTAGCGCGACATAGTGTCGAGAAACGAGTCACTGGCATGAATGCGCATCCACGTACCATGTTGAAGAGGGCACTGGGAAGGGTAGAAGTCCTGCAAAGCGGCATTGTGAGGCCGCATTCGCCGGTCTGAGATGGTAAGTTATGTTTTAAGTGGGGAGAGCTAATATTTCAGCCAAAAATAAAAAAAAAGAAGAGAAATAAAAAAAACCCATGACACTTTAAATAGCATACCGTATGCGAGAGGTATGATGGCATGTATAATAGTTTATTCTATGAGAGGGGTTAAGAGAAGAAGTTGTTTCTAAAAATCTCAAGCTTGTTTTCTGTATGCAGCTTGATGCTTGGAGATAAAGGCAGATATTTTAAAGATAGTAACTTTGTATGAAATAACTTAACTAAATAAAAACTAAAAACTAGAACTGAAAAATATTAAAAATACATCACCTAAAATTGCTAGCGTCAGAACCTATCTATCTAGGCATTTGGCTTAAGGGGATACTCTGTAGATCCGCCCGCAAGAGAGACTGAATAACGCATAGAAAATCCCTTGCAAGTAATATACAACTAATTTGAGCACATGTTCATATATTCACACTCCCTATGACTATGTAAAACAGAGCAATAATAAAGTCTACTAAAAATACTCCTCTCGCAATGAAGTGCCACACCAAGCTTGTAAACGAGAAGTTCGGATCTCATCACAGGGTTCCCTGCTTGCAGTAAATATCTTGCATATATATCCCCGTAAACGAGCTTCAACTAGCCTAACTAAGCACTAGGTGTGAAAGATGCCAACTCATGCGACGACTCTGTCAGTCTCCAGAGCTGAGAATAGAAGGCGAAAGCCCCAGCAACCAAGATGACGTAGTAGGCAACAGTCCATCCGATATTCAACGATTTGTGCGTCATGAAATCGGGTCCGCCGTCCACATCCTCCTTGCCCCTGGTGACAGTTGGAATAGCAGACTCCCGCGCTTCCACGCGACCCCAAAGGCGGGGCAGTCCACAGTAGTTGCAAAATGCATGGACAAGGATCACTGCTGGCAAAGAGCCGGTCCGGAGGTAGAGGAAGGTGGCATACCAGCCAAATATAGTGGTGTATCCAAACTGGAAAAGAGTCCTGGCGATGGAAGGCATGAAGCTGGTGTGAGGGTGGGTAAGTCTGAACTCATAGAAGTGGTGCACGTGCGCGATTCCAAAATAGAGCGGGGTGATGAACACAATTCGAGCAGGGGATAGATCGGTTAGCAGGTGGAGGGGAGTTAGTATTGAGCGAAATATGACTTCCTCCGTGATCGGCCCCTACGCGATGTTAGAATAAAGCCTGGAAAATGTAGACAGCTGACAGTTAGGTGGGCTATGGATGGATGACTTACCGCAACAAAGTTCCTCCAGCCTATCCATCCCCCAAGTGTTTCTGCTACACGGCTGCCACGAATCCAATCCTTCCACTCTCCCTCAACAATACCAACCTCGAATAAAGGACCCATGAAAAGGAGCGCCGTCAACAGGAAACATTTTACAATCTCCAAGGCCCCGATAGGCCACCATCCCAATAACCGCAGCGCTTCTGTGGGGGGATAATTGGCTTTATAGATAAAAAAGCAGAATACTCCCAGGCTTGAGAGAAAACATGACGTCGTTACAGCTCGTACGCGAGCTTTAATCACCGATGGTGCATCCCTGCTCAAAGTAGGCGACGGTCTAGTTGCGGGAGACACATAGAAAGGGACAACGTATAGCAGAGTAAATATAACCTGAAATCACGTGGGTCAGTCAGTTGTCCAGGAGATGTAGTTGATAGAACCATGGTGGACACGAGATATCGCATGGCCAACGCCGTGGATGAGAGCTACAGAGATCTTGGAGTGCATACCGAAAGGAGAACAGCCGCAAAAATTGAAAGCACTGGCTCCGGTTTTTCTAGAGTCCAGCACGTTGTGTTAGAATGAGTGCATGGATGTTTTAATCAGGAACTGAAAAATTGTTAAAAGCAAAGCACACCATTTTTGCTATATAGGTCTTTCAGCCTATCCATCAGCCCCGTGGGTGCCATTACCTCTTTCTCGACGTTTTCGATCAAGGCAGGCCACTAACTAATGAAATGTCTTTGATGGTGCTTGAAAACACCGAAGTGGATCTCAGGGCAAAGGGTTGCGGGTATATCTCCACAAGCTATAAGATTGGCTCGCGGGCGGGGGGTTTAGATGACAGTCTCTAGCGGGCAAACCAGCATGCTGCTTATCGAGAGACGGTCTGTCAAGCTTCTGGTGGCTGCAAGAACCCGCTCTCTCTGTGCAATGCCAGGTGGTTGAAGGTATGAAAGGACGCTCTGGCTTTGAGCTGGAGCTAGTTACGCAGTAGTTTTGCCAGGCTTGGCGCACCACCGTCCTGACCATTTAATATCGAACCATTTACCTTTGAACCTTTGAAGCATGTGAACTCAGAACTCGAACAACATAACCCAACAAACAACGATCAAACTACTTGAGCTTATTCCTCTTAGGTATCGGATTATTGATTCAGGGTTGATATTTCTGTTTACAAGGAAATACAGAGTATGTTTCACCAGGCCAAGGCTCGGTGTTTCGTTGGACAGCCCGCCATTCTTTTGGCAGCCAGCTCATCTGTATGGTTTCCTGTTGGGCACAATCAAGATCTCCTCATTGAAAGTTGTTTGAAATAGTGACCCACATCAAGGGAGGACTCTATACCCGGGGCAGTCTCTATCCAGGCCAGTCTCTATACCCAGGGGTCTCTATACCCAGGGACCTCTATACCCGGGGGGGCTCTATACCCAGGGGGCTCTATACCCAGGGTTCTCTATACCCGGAGTGCTCTATACCTGGAGGGTAAAACCATATATAATAATATACTAACTACATTAATACTAGTGTAACTATTGGTGTGTGTCTATAATGAGTATTATGTGGAATTAGGCTTTACACTGAACAACATCTAAAAAAGCCATTATTATTGTTTGACCCATTCATCTGTCACTACGGAGTATAGGCTGTCCATGCAAAGACCAGCTGGGTGGCGCAGAAGCCAGCGCCCTGGCTTGACTTGCACCAACAGCTGCAACCAGCTCTGTGAGTGGATGGGACCGAGCGGGATTCCTGCTACTGAATTCTCGTCGAGAGGCCAGGCATCTTTAACATACTCTTTTTCTGCGATCAATTTGGTATTATCGCCGATTCATCCCAATTATTGTCCTAACAAGAGTCGTCGAAAGAACGACGCTAAAGTTGCCTGGCCTCCTCACGAGGAGACGTTTTTTGTATAATAAGAGAAAATCCCGCTGTTGCAGCTTCGAAGCCTCCTCTCTCCGGAATTCAAAGCTATTTTCTATCGCTACAATGATCTACGGTATGTCTACCCCCGCCAGGGGCCCCGTTAACAGGTACAATATCCATCTTCGCGTGGGCCTGCCTGTGTCCCTTGTTAACGAGCGCTTGATGTCAAATCCCCACCCCCGTGACTACTCTATTACTCCGTATCGGCACCCGACTCCTCCCACGCCTAAAACCGCATGTTATCCGCATCCCATGTATCCATTGGAATACTGGTATTCATGGGCAAAAACAAAACGCGAGGTATATGTACGGATGATGAGGTCCGAATCAGGAAAGACGGATGTTGATGATCGTCGGTCTTCCATTGACGATGCACATTATTGGAGATGTGAGGCCATGTTCTGGATGTCAAAGTCATGATTTAAGGAGGGAAGGCGCCTTAAAATTTCGAATGTGAATTACTGGAGATGCGAGGCGGATTTTTGGAGAACCACTTGTGCTGCAAAGGAGGACCAGGCTAGCCGCACGAGCATACAAGACACCGAATATTGGAAATGTGAGAGCAGATTTTGGAAATCTACTTGCCCAAGAGTCCACGAGGATGCCCGTTACGACGGCATCAACGACCCGAAATATTGGGAGTGCGAGAACATGTTGTACGAATGTCTTTTGCAACCCCTTGTATACGCTGAGCATCAAGGACCCACTTTTCACCAAACCATGTTGCGAGATCAGGGCTACGCATATGACTCTGACAGCTCTAGTGGATCGCCGAAGACTCTTCGCCGAAGCGCTCGACTTGCAAATTTGAAGCAGAAAGCCTCAGTGAACTCTTCTGCATCACAATCTGAACTACCTGCAGCAACCAGCGCGAGTGGTACAAAGAAAAGAAAAAGCGAAGACCAGGCGATCAACAACCATCACAGAAAAAGAAAACTTGCTTGCTGATTGGCAGACTACCACAACAAGGAGGGTAGTGCTAATGCAAGGCTTGTTGGCTTTTAATGCCATTTACCAAAGATTGCAACCTCCCACTTCGGAAACAATGGAACTGTACTCGATCGGCCTTACCCCTCTTCACGGCCCACCTTACATCCTTCAGATGTTCATCTTCTTTCAACTCCATAGTTTCTTATCCAGCTCACATTTCTCACACCTCTTAACAATGGCAATTGATGCTGAATTGGTGATAGGCATTCTCAAGCCTGTGACATGAGAAGCCTTTGAAGCTCTAGAACTTCCACACAACAAGAAATATACCACAGAATTCAGTCCTTCATCAGGACCCCAGGGCGGACGGAAGAGGCAATGAAGAGCTATTCACTCAGAAACTACTCAAACACAGCTCATTCTATCTCTCTTGAATGACTGTAAACTCATTAATTCACATCAGAGATATGTTTTTGAAAGTAACAAGAATAAGTGTGATGTTCTGCTTATCAATAAGTCTACTGACAGAGTCAGTGGCATTTACTTTGATTTAAGTCTTAACTGTGACTCGGGAGCACTGCTCATCTGGGATGACTCCAGACTTGACACTCATTTGAGATCAAAAAATGCTGATTTCACCATCATCTTGAACAAACACTCACATTCTATTATTTCCAGTGATACAATTTTAGCAGGTTTAATCATACTCACCATAATTATTCCAGACTGAGAAAGGAATGAGGAAATTTTCTATCAGAATATGTGAAAATATTACAACAAGTGAATAAAGAGGCCTTCACTGACCAGTACTCTGATGATCCCGCAGTGCACTAGCAAGCCAACTTATTTAGATCTGGGCAAGATTTCGACATTTGAGGTTCTCAGTAGTGGGACAAGTGGGACTGTCTTCAACGCAGTGGATTGTTATGGAAAATTCTACACGGTGAAGATGCTGAAGTCATTCAAAGACCCAGTTGATAATGAAACAGCCAAGGTGAGATTTGACAAGGAGTCTAAGGCACTTCAAAATTTAGATCATGTACGCTCATCCCTTGTCATCCCTTGGCAATGTATATCTCAGACCACTCTAATATATGTCTAGGACAACATCATATCTGTCATGGAGGGTATGGAGATACCTGGGCACAAAGGCAATTTTCTAGTGATGGAATATATGCGCATGGAAACCCTTGAATAACTTGAAGATCTGAATCCTCAAGGTGTCATCTTGCTGGCACATCAGATTCTTGATGCTGTATTATATATTCACTCTAGAGGGTATGCTCATTGTGATATCAAACCTGCAAACATTCTCATCAAGTTCATGGAGCCTTTTACTTTTGTTCTCTCTGATTTCGGGCTCGCGACGTGGGATTGTTTGCGGACCTTTTGCGGTTCTGATTTGTATGCTGCCTCTGAAATTTATCATCATCGATCATATACAGCTAAAGTGGACATCTGAGCAATTGGTTTAGTCATTCTCAAGTACACCGCCGGGTTTCCAACCCGTTCAATCCTGTGGGATCACAAGCTGTGGTTTAAGTCTCTCGCTACATTCGCCCCAAATCTTGACCCAATTCAGAAAACCCTGCGAGACTTTGCAGGTACAATGCTGGAGCCTGTGCTAGACAACTGTTCAGTTGCTCAAGTCTGCTTCACAAGGATTGATAGCATCATGAAAGGCGAGGTGGCAAACACTTCCTTTGACTTTAGAGAGCATAATTGTCATTCCACTCCAGCACTGCAACTGTTCAATAACATTACTGCAGACGACCTATGGGCCTGGATTCATTACAATGAAACCAAAGTATCATCTAGATCAATAAATTTGATCAAAATATGCCAGGGCCTTGGCCTATCAAGAGCCTCCATGAGGTTCTACTTGAACAGCAAAAAGTATCCATCATACGTCCTTCCTAACACTCTGAGGCTGAAAATTGTTATTGGCATATATGTTAGCATACCATGTGCTATAGAGTTTGTGAGAACCTGATGTCCGGACATGAAGCAGCTTCTGCACGATCTTGAGCAACTGGACACTTCAAATACAACGTCGGGAATACCAGACCCACCGAGTCCAGTTGCCCCAACTACAAACTCAGATTCTAATTCTCGGCCACAACCACGACCACGTGGCAAGTCGGTCCGCGGAAGCTTGGGTCGCTCGACCCCGCGAGCACTGGGCAGCTCGGTCCCTGCAGACTTAGATAGCCCAAGCCCACGAGCACCGGGCGGCTCGGTCCCTGCAGACTTAGATAGCTCGAGCCCGCGAGCACTGGGCAGCTCGGTCCCTGCAGACTTAGATAGCCCAAGCCCACGAGCACCGGGCGGCTCGGTCCCTGCAGACTTATATAGCTCAAGCCCGCGAGCACTGGGCGAGTTGGTCCATGGAGGCTTGGATCACTCGAGCCCGCGAGCACCAGGTGACTCGACCCAACAAGGTTTTGGCTACGGCCATTCTCCCCTTGGTGGCATGGATATGACACTCACCAATCAGGGGGACATTCCAACTGTCCTGGAAGAAGATATTTTCAGCAACTTTATTTGAAATGAATATTTTAGCAAAAATCCATTGTGAACTGCTGTGAATTCAGTGTATTCTTTTACTCCTCTGTGTTTGTTGAATTTTGAGTTTGTTATTCATTTTGTTTAGTGGCATATCACATATCAGTACCATGCTTCATCACTGATGATGGTAACTCTAGAAACTCTCAAACTTGGTTCTAAGGAGAGCAGAGCCAGCACTGAGAGTTGCTGGAGCAGCAACAGCAACACACTATTCTCAGTATTAAAGTCAGGGCAGGATCTGAATACTTCTTATGTCCCTTTTTTTTTTTTCAGCCAGCAACAAGGACAATTGATAGGGATCATGGGGTCCAAGCATATTCAGTCTATTTTGATTGAGCGAGCTTAGCTAGTTTAATATTCAAATTTTCTCCTGATATCAGAAATACCGCGCCAGGCATCAGTCCCAACATCTGTCATCACTTGTTCAGGTAGCATGGGTCTCACCTCTCTTAAAATATCATGTGTGAATGAGGAAAGGCCAGCTCCGCCCTCCTGGATGCATAAGCAAGAGATATTGCTCTTTTGCCCTGTGCTGTGCAGTCGTACAAAGGCTTACCAGTCACATCCACTTGAAGCGTGGCTGCTGTGGTTAGGGAAATTAACGGGAATCCGGATGTTGCTGTAAATCCGCTTCCGATAGATAGGGTTCGGGCCGGGTGGGGGAGGATCTACTTTTCAGTTTAGCGCTGCGGGTTCCACAACCTTATTCCCACCACAACCGGGCCCAACTCGAGCATGCGCACTTGAAAACGAGCTGCGGTTTATATCGCCATGATGGGGTTGATAAAACATGCTGCCTTGTATATATGGGATAAGTCGACAATCTACCTTATGAATTCATCCTTTTAGTACAGCAGTCTGCCCATGATTCGGTTGAAAATGAAAATGATGCATTCCAAGAAGCCACAACAACCATCGCGTTTTGAGCACTGTAACTTGATTAGATTTACCTACTTTTTAATGGATGTGGCTGTGTCTTACATTTACTAGCCAAGAAATCTTTCTCTCCCGACACTCTCCTATGCTTCCTCTATGAATCTTGTGGAAATCTTGGACTGTACGGAGCGATTCTGGTTCACTAATCGAAGGTCGATAGCGAGTACATTTTCTTAGGGCCAAGGCGAGGTTTCGTGTGGCACTCATATTTTCTAGCCCCCCGCTCCGCCATTTTGGCGGATTTAATGCCAATCTCAAATTGAAGATGCGTGTGTGGGTTCGCTAACAGGTGATGAAGTGGGAACAAATTTCTGCCAATTGAATTGATGAGAAAAGGACTGGAAAAAACGAAAGCTGACCTGAACGCAAAATTACGGATGGCTTAACCCATTTAACGTCAGCCCCGCGGAGAGCAAGAGCGAACGAGGCTGGCAGAAGAAGGGAGGAAAAGAAGGTACACACGCCATTTCTACAAAGCCATTCGGTTATTTTCCTACCGCGCGGGGAGAATCCTCCAAATTCTCAAGCCATGTGCTGTACATGTGTGTACATGTACATTGTACGCAGCGTACATATCTGGTCAGAAACCGGCAAGCCCAATGAAATACGTATTACCGGCGTTCTAGACTTCTGATGTCGGTTTTACTTCGTACTTTTGGTAGGGCCATTCTCTGCCTTGTTTTAGTTCTGTTTTCATTGAGGGAGGAGATCAGCCAGCCAATTTGAATCCTCCTTTGCTTTCGTCAGCCTGTGTGCGGTACCCCCGCTGGAATTTTTCATTCGCTCGAACAACTGCACCATGGGGATTGCATCGTAGCTCCCAATGAAGGTATCGGCAGGCCATCCCAAACCAGACAGGTTTATAAAGGAAGCGACAAAGCGGATACCTCGCAGTTGCTCTCTTTGTCGTGTGGGAAAGCCGGTCGCCTAATCGTATAACCCACCGAGTATATGTCGGACGCAAAAACAGACAGCGGTTTTTACCGACTAGATATGTTATCTTGACAAAATTATCTCACTATCTGTGTAAGGCATAAATAATTATTGTGTTGTTCTTCTAGGTTCCATTCGCCATGAACTCTGTTCCCTTCGTATTATCGGTCTTAGGGATAGGAAGCCTTGTCATAGGTGCTCATGTTGAAGCTTCGAACGCGTTATATCCGTTGGACGGAACTATTGAACAGTTGGGCCTACAACGGTTTTTCACAGATATATCAGAGCTGGAATTAGCGAGGACTTCGCTAAACACACGTTGTGAGAAAGCCGTATGCACGACCCATTTCTAGGAGATCATTATATACCATGTTCAAGGCTTGTGGATTGTTGCACGATTGATGTTAATACAGTGGTAACATGCGAGTAGTGCGACATCCTCTCTACCGTGCTCCCGTCAGAAGTGCAGTTCCCTGGCACTGATGATTACGTTTCCAATAAGAGAAGCTATTGGGCAGAGCAACAGGCTGCCTTATCACCAAACTGCTTTGTTGCAGTAACGGAATCCCTTTCCGTGTCAATATCTGTCGCTATCTCTCGGAAGACGCAGTGTCCATTTAGTGTTCGAAGTGGTGGCCACTCGGATGTTCCCGGTGCATCCAATATTGAAAATGGCATAACTATTGATCTCCGACCTCTTCGTGAGATAGTCGTGTCTAATGATAAACGAACAACATCCGTCGGTGCTGGTGCGAGCTGGGGGGAGGTCTACACCAAGCTAGATCAATTGGATCTTATTGTTGTGGGTGGACGGGTATCTCCCATCGGAGTTGGAGGGCTATCTCTTGGAGGTATGCTTATCACAACCCTCCAAAGCTATCCCTCAATTTCTGACGTGTTAGTAGGCGGTATATCCTTTTTCTCTGGGCGGGAGGGGCTCGCTTGCGATAATGTTGTCAACTATCATGTTAGTTTCCCCTCCCACTACTTTGGCGATCGCATGGGAATGTTAATATTTCTTCTACCCATAGGTCGTCATGGCAGACGCGCGATTGCAAAATGTCAACCAGACGTCTCATCCAGATCTCTATCTCGCTTTGAGAGGCGGCGGCAACAACTTTGGCATCGTCGTCCGCTTCGACCTTGACACCTACCCCCAGGGAGAAATGTGGAGCACTATACGATCGTACGGGCTTGATGCCAAAGAATTCATTACTGAAGGCTTAGCCGTGTTTAACGAGCATGCCAGTAATGACCCAAGTTTGTCGATAATAACAAGCTTCTCAAACGTCCAAGGCCAATGGATAAGCGGCCTCATTGCTCATTATGCGAACGCAGTACCCGATCCAGATATCTTTACATCCAGCTTCGAAAATCTCACAAACGTTAACCCTATTCATCAAACTACCCAAATTTCACGCCTCGCCAATCTCACCAAAGATTTCTCTTCCTATAATCCGCCACTAGTGTACCGCAACCAGTTTACAACCGCAACGTACAGGAACAGTGTCGAGCTGCAGAACAGAATTGTTGAAGTAGTTATATCAGAGACGGATAAGATCAGGGACAAAATCAGCAACCTTGATGGGTTCGTCTCAGCCGTTAACTTTCAAGCTATAACTTTGCCAATGATATCCAAATTCTCAAAAAGGGGTGGGAATATTCTTGGCGTCAATCCACACCGCGGACCGCTTCTGCGTAAGTTTCTACCACTATACTCTCCATTCCTTCCATGGTTTCGAAATTCTGTATTCAGATAGCTGTCAGATGCATACACGCTCTTACTAATACCTTGTTACCGTCATCTGAATATAGTTGTTCTGTTTAACTTTTCCTGGGCCAGCCGTGCCGATGACTACCTCGTTATCCCAACTAGCGAATCGATTTTATCTCGATCCAACGCCCTCGCGACAGAGCTTGACCTTCAAGATGGTTTCATCTATATGAACTACGCAGGGCCTACCCAGTCGCCACTTGCAAGTTATGGCGAGGAGAGTTTGCGGCAGCTGAGGAGCGTACAGGCGAAGTATGATCCTGATCTAGTGTTTGAAAAGTTGCAGCCTGGTGGTTTTAAGTTAAGCGCCGAGGCATAGTTAGGTTGTTAGTTTTATTCATTGCAAAAACACAGCCGGTGACACAGTGATATTACTCTTTATACGGAGGAATGGATGGGGATTTGATTAAGTCTGCGATGAGTGATATATTTAAATAGGGGATTGAGTATTGCTTAGATGTACTGCGCAAGGTGTTGCTAAGTGTTAAATAGGATGAGGAGATCATGGTCAAAGAATGACTCCCAGAAGGACCCACTTCCAACGCCCAAAGATAGCGTCAAAAAAATTAAAATAAAAAAAAAAAAAAAAAAAAATCTCCAAAGGAATAACTCCAAAATCACTACGGACTGTAAAGACGAATAGACCCCTCATCATCCCTCCATAACATCCACGCCGCAGCGATGGCAATCTTAATCGACGGGGCGATCCAGATCGCAATACTCTGTACTCCCAGCGCGCGTCAAGTACCCGCCCAACACCGCGCCCGGCAGGAGGAGTGTAACCACAGAAACAAAGCGCCGATCACGCCTCGGATTCTCCAGTAACCGCGCAGTAAATAGCGCAGAATCAACCATCAACCATACGCTGTAAGATCACAGTAATGTGCTACGTACTCGTGAGTTGGACCGTTGGGTAGGTAGTCCGGCGAAGTCGAGCATGTTGGCTGGCGATGATCTGGCCCGCGGACTGGAAGGACAGCAGTTTCACGGTGGCACGATTCCTGCCTTCCACTAGCGCGCCGCTGGTGAGAGCTGAGGAGGGGCCTGGACGACGGGGAATGTCGAATCAAAATGCACCGCAGGCGAAACTTACGCTGTAGGATGGATGTCGGTGTGTGCCTCTGGCTCGGTTGTTGAGCGGGAGCGCAAGAGGTTCTGCAATTGGGAGCTTGCATATCCGTGACAACGGCCGGGGTTCTTGGTCCCTTCGACTGATGGAATATTTGGGAATATTGAGAACTGTTCTTTCTATACGGAGTACGGAGTACAGTAGTTACATATACCAAGTCTGCATGCTAACGGCCGGAGATAAAGCAGGTCCCGATAAGGATCAAATCAGCATGGGCTTTGGTGGTTTTCAGTCGCGACGGTAGAGTCCGACTCGGGGTTATCCTTGGTTGGTTGAACCGTTCATAGGTGATCACGATGAGTCCCCTGTGCTTATGATACGGCAAATATTTAACAAGACATTTATCGTATCGTGAAATCAAAGTCGTGTGGAACGAGCCTTTCAATCGATCCCCCCCCCCAAAATAGGGGCATGCAGGTTTGGTTCTTCAGAAATCCCCGCCGTTGCGCAGTTTAGGGCAATTCAACTTAAAAAACCCTTACTGACATATCTTCAAACACAGGCTGCTGGCATGCAAAGAAGCATTTTCAGTGATTGGAGTCAAGCATGGCATGGTTTGGAAAGGGGACCTTTTGGCCGTTGCCCGTCAGCGCCTAGCCTCCTCGCGCGAACATCAAGGAAGCATAGGAATCGTGTCAATCAGTAGTTAAGAATTTTTGACAGGCCGTTCGTTACAAAGAGGAGAAGTTGCTTTTTGCAGAAGAGTAAGGCGAACTATCTCATCTCTCCCCTCAAGAGCGAGGAGCAAAAGCCGCGCCCCCAGCAAACAGAGCGAGCGATAGTATGAAAGTTCTCCAAAGATACATTGGATAGTTATACATGTATTTTCGTAGTTGCGATAAGTGAGTTGGTTGAGTTCTACGATGCCAGTCCGCCTGAAACCGAACCTCCCGCTCCAGTTCTATTATGCAGCATACAGGAAACAATTGATTCCTACCCAATTATATTATTATTATGTATGACTTGACTGCCCAAAAAACTCCTCTAACTCCCTTATCAGTCGATCGAACCCAGTGGCCCCATAGAAGCATAGGATAGGAGTGAGTAGTGGGGACTCTGCAACACTCGGCTTTCCCAATGTTGCTTGCTCTGCTTACCCTCGTGCAACGTATGGGAATTACGATTTGGCAGCGTGTCTCCCGAGCGAAAAGGACAGCAGCTAGGTTTGATTGACATTGGGCTGTGCAATGTGTTTGTTGAGTGAGCGAGATGATCACAAGAGGGAAATAGATGTGCGGGAATGGTATTTGCAAAAGCTGCAGTTGAGATATATTTGTATTAATAATTATTTACTACTGCGTAAGTTACGGAGTAACTAACTATTAGTTATCTGATTGGTTAACAATGTATATAGAATTAATCTATTCGTGAAATATATTCCACTTACTCCGTACTGAACATTATTGAAAGGCATTGTGGCTATTCATTTCTTTTTGCGCTTGGGAAACGTAATGTGTAACTCCACCTCTCTCACAGTCATTGTCACATATAACTACAGACTCTGCAGCACAGATGATATGGCATGTTCCATACGCATGAGCGCCGAGTTCATGTGCAGTACATGTACGCCGGCATATGCATGCTTCGAACTCGAATAATAATAATAATAATAATAATAATAATAATGGAAGAGAGGGGCCATTTGGGGTCATTTGCGAATTTGCCCTCCTGTGATTCGTGAATGAGAGGCCAGAAAACTTCGCTTCTGTCGCATCCATCGTGGGATTTTCAGTTGCATAAATTAAAACAGCGTTAACTACTGCAGGTACCGTGCATATTGACCAATTAAAAAACTCGCGGACCTGGATTTAGCCGTGGGATGTATGTTGCAGTGAGACTCAAGCGTGATTTTTGATTCGCTGGTGGACGGTTTCTTTTTTAGGTTGGGGTTTTATGAGCAGGAGTTAATTTGCGGGATTGTGTCCTTCGCTTTCGGCTGTTTTTGTTATGTATGTACTGTACAGTACATTAGTCCGAGAAATATTCGATAATAAAATCAATAAAAAGGGTAGAAATCAATAATAATTTTTGTCAACAACAACTATGAAAAAAAAAAAAAAAAAAAAAGAGACACTCTGAGATAAACAACAAGGAAAGTCATTGCGTCATGAAGTTGCTTACAACAACACCAACAACACCAGGTTGAGTTAACTTAGTAGCAGTAGTAGTGATCACCGACTTGCAAGGAACAAAAGACAGAAGGATAGGCGAAAGCACTAAAATTCTCAGATTCCTCTGGAGAAAAGAAATCATCGCGAGGCGTGCGTGCCTAGTTTATGCTGTTATGCAGGTCTGCGTTGGCAAGTGGATTTTTTTTAAGAAACTCATTTGGCGGTTAACTATTTCTCTGACGTTGATGCGAGGAGAGAAAATGTTTCTAATGTTTCGTCCCCCCTGCGGCCCTGCAGGCGTATCCACAATAGGGATTATATGATTATTCTTCTTATCAGCAGCGGGAAGAAGAAAATGAGTACAGGCTGCATTTAATTTGTAATGCAGGGGGCTCGCTGGTTGATGATGAATTTGACCCACGGGTAAACTCGAGCCGCGGGCGGATTAACTATGCTTGCGGGTTCCTGGCAAGCCTAACTATCAGCGTAAAGATTCCCCGGATGTCAACCAAGAAATCCGGTGTATTTCAACATGATATCCAAGTATCCAGGAACTGGAGTATGTGTGACGGGGAGTGTGAGAAGAGAGTCGCAAAGGGAAATAGTTGTTGAATAATGGTGATGGATCAATCAATAGCCTCGATGGCGCCACCCTTGCTGTTGTTTTTTTGATGAAACAGGGGACGCGATGTGCAATAATAATAATACATACATCCGGGCGCCACAAGAAACAGCCAGCAGCCCAAGCCCAAGACGTAACGCAGCGAGATATATCAAGATGTATCGATCAATTATCTCGGATGAATGAATCATGATTTCCCGATCCAGACAAAGCACGCTGCGGCCCACGTGATCTCCACACCGCCCCCCCGGCCCCCCGAACCCCCGCTAGTCCTCTTTCGGCGCCGTCTTGACGCCCATCGCCAAACGTCAACGTCAACTTCATCTTTTCATCTTTTCATCTTTCAACTTCTTCTCTTCGTCTCTTCGTCTCTCTATCTCTCTCTGTCTCTCTCTGTCTGTTCCTTGATTTCCTTCTTTAACCTCCGAAAACGCTGATTGCGTCTACATTCTTTTTATCTGCTTTTTGTCTGGTTTCAATTAGATCAATTCCACCCCCCCTCCCCTCCCTCCAAGTCGCTCTTTACCTTCGTTTCAGCCGCCCTGTTGTTCCATCGTTCGCCATCCATACATAGTTAATTACTTGTACCTTGCTTCTTCTCTACACGCCCATTGAAAAATAAATATAAATAAATATAAATAAATAAAAAACCAACTTTCGCCCGTTTCGTCTACCCGCCCGAGTCCAACATTGAAAAGCCATACACAAACCGAGAGTAATTAACAAACCGCTCCCAACTCACTCGCTCACTCACTCCCAACTCATCTCAACGATCCGCTCTCTCTCTCTCTCTCTCCAACGGCTCATCTAGCACCCTTCGGTGTCTTGGGAGCTAAGCTATTCATGATCGAGTAGTCCTTTTCGGTGGTCTTCTGCTTTCTTTCTTTTTGACGATTCAATTTCGGATTATATGCCTTAACGGTTTCTTTTGATCTTCAACCTTCATGAACTAATTATTCCTTTCAAATGCTTCTCACACTCTTTTATATATATACACAACCATAGACAGCAGCTTTCGGATCGATCTAGACTCTATTTTTATGATATTTAATCCCATTAATCTAATTGTTTCTCGCGAGCCCGTTTCAATTGAAACACCCTACCGTCGACCAGCAAACGGGAGACGGAGAAAATGCCCTCTCACCCGTCGAATGTTCCACCCTTGTCTCCAACAAAGCCGAAGCGCAGGACCCCCCTCCATGAGCGATCGAGTTCTCAA
This sequence comes from Blastomyces gilchristii SLH14081, assembly GCF_000003855.2. Lineage (NCBI taxonomy): Eukaryota > Fungi > Ascomycota > Eurotiomycetes > Onygenales > Ajellomycetaceae > Blastomyces > Blastomyces gilchristii. Next base: position 333,808 of record NW_003101663.1, read on the forward strand.
ACGAACGAACAAAGCTTCCCTCCGACAGTGCGACTGATACAGGATCAGGACTTGCAAGATGAAACCGAAATATACTCCACTACACCCTATCCAACAAAGCCCGAACATGTCTTGTTGCCGCCAGCGAGTTGGAAGCAGGGGTCGACTTCTAATGCAGAGTATAGCGTTTCACATTCAACCCCGGAGTCAATCCCACGTTCCAGTTCAGGTGTCAACCTCGACCACAGCCTTCCAATTCATGGTGAAAGGGACATCTCGGGTGCGACCTCCTCCATCCACGGGACACACTCATCCAGTCAAGCATGGGATGATTCCTTAAACTCAAGCAGGACATCCATCCCCCAGTCAGTGCCAGGGATTCCCCGGCCTTTGCGCGGTGGAAGGCGGGAAGAAGATGACAATTCATCTAACAGCGATGGCATTGCACTTCCCCCCACAATCAAACGTGTCCCGCGGGACGACTCCCCATCGCCTCCCGCCCAGTCTCCCGTCGAATCCATATTTTCGGAATATGTTCATGGCAATGAGGAGTCAAGTCCCAACGTTGCCCTCATCGGTCTGCCCTCCAGCCCAAACATTATACCTATCAATACTTCGTCACCGAATCTAGTCCCTCTTGGACGGTCATCTCCAACTTTGGCGTCGGAACCTCTAACTGATTCATCGCTCTACGAAGCCAACTCGGTTGGAACTGCGAGAAGGTACATCCGCGCCGGTCAGCGGAATAACAGTCAGTGGAACAGCAGTCAGCGGAACAGCACCTTGACAACCGACGGTTCGCTCTCCGAGCCGCAAAGCTCCACCCCGTCTCATTCCATCCCGTCGAGCCCTCCGAATGTGCCATTAAGATCCTACCAATCAACCTCATCGTTCGGCGCCCTTCCCGCCATCACGCCATATCGAGCTCAACCGTCAACTTCATCTGCATCCTCAAAAAGTAGTCGATCTGGTCCAGATGGTCACTCGCCCACGGGTACTAGTACTCCTATCCAATATCCCACCAATCGCTACCCATCAGCTAGCTCGAGGGCCGAATCGACGATATCCCGATCTTACGTGCAGTCCATGACGGAGCGTTTTTCTGGCCGATGGAACCCGCATTTGTCGACTGTTCCCTCGGAATGGTCTACCGAGAGATCACAGAGCCTTGCCTTTCCCGATCAGCCCGATGAGAGTTGGCCGAAGCGTCCGGAGGAAGCTAAACTTCGGGATACTTCACGACCGTCAATATGCCCGGTGGATGAATCTGAAATGGAGGAGCATGGCGATAACCTGACACATTTGCGATCCCCACCACTCCGAAATAAGGCTTCTGGTACTTTGAGCCACAAGTCATCTCTCTCCGCTCTGAGCAATTCAAGAAATCTCCTCCGCTCGTCAAGCGGCAGTTCATTCCTCCATGTGATCCCCGCTTGGGCCCGAGTGTACTATAGCACTGGAGCGCAGTTCGCTTCGCTATTCTCTCCAGATAGCCGTCCCTCAACACCCGCATCACCGCCCATAACCGCCGTCTCCGTGTTCTCCGCAGCATACAACAGTGACCCGCGCATGGTAAGCCGGACGCCTCTAGGGATAACCAACCCCAGACTACGTCCGCGCGAGATCGAATATTCGACCGAACTTGATGAATTCCATGAACCCGATGAGCCCGATGAGCCCGATGAGCCCGATGAGCCCGATGAGCCCGATGAGCCCGATGAGCCCGATGAGCCCGATGAGCCCGATGAGCCCGATGAGCCCGATGAGCCCGATGAGCCCGATGAGCCCGATGAGCCCGATGAGTCCGATGAACCCGATGAACCCGATGAACCTCCAGCGGCCGCTATTGCTCGTCCACCCAATCCCGATCCCATTGATCCCAGGAACCATTGGGTTCATGACCCTGAACTGGACCGTGTTAGAACCCAAGTTACAATGGAAGACTTGCCCGGTGCATGGTCTCCACATTTGCATACGGACAAGCGAGTGGACCCCACACGAAGGAGCAGATGGAAGCCGCCATCTCTGGATGAGAGGGCCGAGGGACTTTTCGGCCGACGAAACGCCCAGGTGTATGCCTTCGCGTTAGGTTTTGTGTTTCCGCTCGGTATGTAATTCCCCCGCCCCACGTCTACCTAAAAACACTCGGCGCATGGCATGATAACTAACGAATTCTGAGCTACATACAGCCTGGATAATCGCCGCGTTCCTCCCCCTCCCTCCTCAAGTTAGCCATATAAACGAGGAGGCAACGACGAGTCGTCCGGATCTGGCACATGCGTTCAATAATCGTGTGGTGCTGGTTGATGAAGTGCGTCATGCAAATGCCCGGTGGTGGCGGAACGTCAATCGCTTCATGTCCCCGGCTGGATTGGTTATTATTGTCGTTGTGGTGGGTGCTAAAACTATTTTCTGTTTGAAGGCTCGAAGGAAAGAAAACTTACAATATTTTTGGATGACAGATAACCATGGCAGTTCTCTTTGCCTAAAAAACAACTCCCCGTCTGCCTCTACCTACCCGCCCGCCGGCCCGCTCAACTACGAACCTTTTTAATGACCCGATAACGAAACTATTTCTAGAAAAGTTATAAAAATAGAGTCGATACGATACCCCTTTTCCCCCAATCTCTCGGAACCTCATGCTTTCTGTCTGGCTCTGATCTCAAAGGGACAACAAAACACCCAAAAAAAAAAAAAAAAAAAAAAAAAAAAATATCATTCTCGTCTTTTTCTCTTTCCTCAAACGCCCTGGTGCGAACCGATCCCATTCATAACATCCCACAGCGTGGCGAAAGTCGCAGTCCAGCATTGCCCTATCTATATACAAACCAGGAACAAAAAGAAATTCGATTTTTTCTTTTTTGTCTCCTCGTTTGTCCTTTTTACATTATTCTTTTTTGCTTCTGCTTCTGATCTATTAGCGCTGGTGTCTACTCTACTGGGGCCTAATCCTTGTTTTATTTTTAACAATACTTTTGTTACATATTCATTCTTGAACTTACATTTGTCCCTGCTTTTTTTTTTTTGTTTTAGCATCTTTTCGGTTTGTGGTTTTCTGCTTTTTAGTTAGTCCCTGCCCCCTATTTGCCCCTCATCATTCCCTTCTCTATCCGTCTGCACCTGGATATATTTCTCACCCAGCCGAGTTGGTTGGCGCGACTTGTAGCTATATTTTCCCCTAAACCCCCTCATATATTTTATGTCTTGACTACTTAATGTCTTTTTTATCTTATCTTTTTGGATATTGTATTGCACCTTCCCCCCCACCAATCCCATCCATCCAATTAATCTGATTCATCCGTCCAGGCGACCACTTCTTCTTCCGCAGCCCGGGGCTATCTTTCACTTGTACATCCGATCAGCATTCTGCTCATCGTACTGACTTCACCATCCCCCGGTTTTGCTTTTCTCCCTTAGTCTCTGTGCGGATTTGGATCTTGATGTGTGTTGCTTCGGCTGGCTTTTTGTGCGATAGACCGGTTTGTTCATGTACATAACCCAATGTACAGCGCATACATAGCGTATATATTTATATAATATATGATCGTGTTTTCACACATTCTTTCTCAAAGGGGGTGATTTCTTTTTTTTTTTTCCCTTCTCTTTTGTGACTATTCAATAGCCCGAATAACAATTTTTTAACGCTCGTAGAGACATTCTTTTAATTGAACCCCGGGGAGTAACGATTGTGAGTCCTGTGAAGGCGGTTAAAGGTAAGTAAGTGAGTTACGTGGCGTGATATGCTCGCCTGCAAACTCTCTCTCTCTCCCCCCTTCTTTTGCTCTTTTCCGTCGTGTGATCCTAGCTGCCGTGGAAAACCCATTTCGACTTCTCCCAAGCTAAATAAATCCTGCCTTAAAAAGAGTTTTGTTTTTTAGCAATGGAAACGCTCCACTCGGCCAGGAAAATATAACACCAGATCCCGCTGTTGAAGCTTAACGATTGCTGTTTGTTCCTCTTTTGTATACATATCCGTTGGTCATAGTCATAGTCAATCCGCTTGGTTTTTGAAGATCAGATTAACGATTTGCTGCTGAAGCCTATATATTATTTTGTATGGTACATGTGAGAAATGAGGGGGGGGTTTATTTTTGGGGCAACAAAAGGGGGGAGCGGGGGGGTAGGTTAGGTAAAAGAAATTAGAAGACAAAATGTGCGCGGGGGGGAATTAGGATTGAAGATTTATAAGACAAAAATGTAGAGAATATATATAGCCCAATTTATTAAGCACAAAACAATCAGAATGGTCGTGGCCGTATATGTGCGTAGCGTGGCGAGACATGGTCTATATGGTGGGTTAAATGAACAACGAAAAAAAAACATCGTGAAAGCTCCAGAGATTTAGACGTATTCACCAGGCCCGGGCGATAAAGGTATAAAGAAAATTAGGCGGATGAAAATAGGCAGCTACCAAAAATCGTTTGTAAATAACACCCCTCAAAGCTTCCTCCCAAGCTTCTCTTCCACCGCCGCTTTCAGCTCCTGCCCAGACGGCATTGTGACAACACTCCCCCTCCTCTTCCGCAATTCGATCTCCCGCTTAACTTCATTGACGGCGTCCTCTATATCTTGTCCAGGGTTCGGTGGTAGACCTAGCACAGGTTGCTCGCGGGGTTCTCGAACACCAGCAGGTGGTCTCGAGACGGGGCCACCCCGGGCCTTTAGTCGCTTAACCAAATAGCCCTTCGCGGGACTGGAGAAGAAAGCCTGCGAAGCTGCTATCCCGACGATACCATAGTAGTAGACGCTTGACCAGACGTGGATGCTCTGCTTAAAGTGGAGGATTACAAAGGGTGCCACGATGAACGATAGGGCCAGTTGGGTTGTCAACCAGCTTAGGATGTCATAAAAGCGTTTGTATGGGGTTGGAGAGGAGCCATCTGGGGTGAGGAAAAAGGGGCGAACGTTGCGGCGGAAGTCTGGAAAATTTCGTTAACTATTAGTTGCAGGGAATAAATACAAATAGGTTTCAGGCAAAGGGGAGATGGAGTACTTTTTGCAGTTGTTTGAATGAAAGCACCTAGGATGAAGGTAAAGTAATATCCTGGGTGGAAACCATGCCAAAATGCGCTCGTTACGAAAGTCGCAAGACTAGCTCTGAATCCTGGCTTTTTGGCCTTTGGCGTTACTCTCAAATACATGTAGTTTTTCAGCCAGTGGTTGGTATTTTTATTCCAGTTACTGAGATAAGCGTGCGGACTTTGCGCCGTTTCCAGCCCCTTCGGGTTCACGTTTTCCAATCGATTCCACGACACTTTGCCAGTATTTGGATCAAAGCCATTGTAGCCCATCCCGGATAGGATGCAAGCGCCCTCTGTCAAGGACCATACACCGTAGTATTTGAGCCTGGAAGTAAATCCAAGCATATGAAGTATCCATACTCGTCTCAGCAGGGTGTATTTCAAATAATTATCGCTGAGGATAAATTCGACGTTATATAATCGCCCAAATTGGAGGAAGCCAAATATCCAGAACAGACCAAATGCTGCCCTCAGCAAAGCAGGTCTGCCGCTTCTCGGAATCTTTCGTTTTTTACGAGTCGGCGGCCTCTTTGCTGGATCTACTCCTGGTGGTGCGTCGAACATTGTAGTTTCGATCCATTTTCGATACTCTATATAGTCGAAAGCCGGTCCGGCGAACAGAGATGGGAAAAAGAAAGTATAGCCAGCGAAATCAAGCAGGCTAGGGAGTTTGGTAATAGCTGCGTATTTTTGTGATTCTGACAGCTGCTCCTGTGGTAATCGACCGTCATGTACGTTCCAGCAAAAGGCCGTCAGTTTCATTACCAGCACCATCTGAGCTCCCGTGATATCAATTGTCGATGGGCTGTCAGCAAGTTGTCTGCTTATGTGATTAATCGACATATGACCCATGAGAAATACAAATGCGATCCATGGCATCAAGGGACCGTCAACATAGAAAGCTATGGCATATGCCCCAGCGGAGCTGTAGAGAAATGTCCGCAAGCCGTCCCATAGGTCGAACATTCCAACCAGGTAAAATATTGAAACGCCAACAATAAACACATTCTTGAGCCATGGCTTCGAGTCTGGCAGCCTTTTTAAGACTCCCGCAAGAGGGTATGAGAGGAGTAATGAGGTGATCAACTTTACTGTTGGAAGGTGATAATTAGTGGCTCTTGGAAGGGAAAATGTGGAACTGGGTCTTATTGGTGGTGGACATACGCTCGTCAATGGAAGCCCCCGTTGCATCAGAAACGGGTGAGAAAGCTGCGCGGTCATAATTGTTAGCATCAAATAGTATGACAGAGTCCGGGGGAAACTTACGGGTGTTGATATATGGCAGCATGTTGAACAGTACCCAAGTGAAGTGGGGAGGGAGTCCAAACCTCGATATTTCAGCTATTTTAGCACGAGGATTGCAGTAGAAAATCAATCAGCATGGCACGCAAGAGAAATAGAGGCGTGTGAAGACGTAGTGCTCATATTAAATGAGCTCACTATGTCTCCTCCTCCGTATCAGGCGAATGTTGCTCGTTGGTTGAGATGAAAATGAAACGGTTGATGTGCGTGGTGACGAATGAAGCTTTGGTTGGAGCTCAACGAGATTAAGTTAGCGGTGGAAAAATGTGGAGCTAGTTAGTTACTTGCTCGCCAAGTATTTCCACGTGTAAAACCGCGGAGAGTCTACCCGTCGGGCAAGTACCCACCAAACAAACCGTCGTCATTTGCGCGCTGAACTCATCATCAACCTTGGAATACATCAAACCAACCTGTCGTCCTCGATTGAATCTTCCCTTAGATGCGTACAACACATCCAAACGCCCACTCGATAACCTGATCTACTATATACCATGAAACAAAAAATATATTCCCAAGTAACTCCAATACCGCTACCAAATTCCAACCGCTTTCCACCCCCCCCCCCCACAGCACCATCTCACAACAACTGTGGAAGGCTGTACAATTATGCCTTATGCCTCCTCTACTGCCGTGTAGTGACTGTGCAACAGGAACCAATGGCGATGCGAAACCAATCCATGGCCAAGCGCAGATTGCTATGCATCTTGGGCTAAAATAAGTAACACACCCGCCACCAAGCGGGGAGGGGTGCTTTGCACACGAGCCGCATGTTGACAAGGCTCGGGAGAAATCTGATAGGTCATTCTATCCCTAGACTGTTTTCAATGCACTTGTGCTGCAGGACACCAACATCTTTGTTGAGACAGAGCCTGGGAATTGGTCAAATGGTGGTGTACCTGTCCGACTAGGTGCACTTCGGCGGGGCTCAAATATCGCCTTTATAAAGCCACGCTGTCCCCCCGACAAACCTGTGTGGAAAATGAAAGATATCAAATTACAAGAGCACGCGATGCTTGTCGCATTCGACGAAGTCAGGTCTGTTGATGAACTTCTGCCGTGAAGGTTGGAGATAGCAGGATTCCAATCTGGCTTCCCCCGTAGTTTCTCAAACATTTTTGCTTGTGGTTGCGATTGCTTAGAATTATCCGCTGTGCGTGTACCACATCATGGAAGATGGACGCGACAGTTTGGATGAAGAATGTCCCAATCTGGGGGACGATGAGTAAGTACTTGCTACGGCTTTTATTTCAATTCCGGGGCACTGAATGAAAGGGACAGGCTCAATCTCAAGTTTATATCAACCACAACCGTGTCTTCGCATCACCTGAGGAAATCATCAGCACCGTCTTTCAAGCTGCTTCTTGGCTCCCCTTCCACGGATGATTTACCATTTGGCTACAAGCTTCGGCGTTTCTGGCCTCGTGCGGTTATTGGCGTCGTGGTTCCTCCTGTGGTTACGGCGTATTATACATTTTTGGTCTTATATTACCTAAAGCCTCAAGATGAAGACACGAATCCTTTGAGGGTGGGTCCGGGAGGTGCGAATTTTGCGTTTTGGAGTTGGTTCCTTATCGGTATGTAGCTTGGTGATTGATCTCCAACGGCTGTGGAAGCCCTGGGAGCTATGTGTCTAATTCAGAGTCTTCAGGTGTTTTTGGGTTGAACCTGTCAAAATATGGCCTGATTGGTACCGAAGCGGGAATGCTGATGTATAATCGATCTCTGGGGCCTAGGAATGCTCTTCAACTCATGATGCATGCAGATCGAACATGGAGTGGCCCAAGCGGCTGGCTAAAGATCCTTCGAAAGTCTCTGTTCCTTTGGAAGGCAGATGGGCGGTCTAGCCAAAATACTCGAGGCCATGCTCCATCTCGCCTCTGGTTTGTGCTTTTGTTTTTGAGTGCTCTACCACTTGTGGCGCTTCCAATTTCCGGCCTGTGTATGGAGTCAGGAGATGGCTATATTTTTCGAAAGTCGGGTCCGTCAAATCAGGTTGTTCTGGGTCGAAATCAAGCCAATTTTGACCTCCGGGAGCTCTTTTCCATTTACGGGAAGGCCACGAACGATTGGAAAACAGGAGCGCCCGTACGTTTACCTGGAATCGGCGTGATGTATACGAGACCAGGCCTGAAACGCTCGGAATATGACTTTCTTCAAAGATTTCCCAACACATTCCCTCCTGATTCAGGGGTTCCTGAAATTTTCCTTGCTCCACAAGCACCTACTCCAGTCTTGGGGACAACGAGTGGTCTCCTAATTCGATACAATTGCTCGTCCGCCTCTAAAATTTCAGATTTTACGATTCTAAATCGTTTTCACGAGCGTGGGAACTATTCAATGCCAAAGTACGATTCCGAGACAAATATCGTTACTCCGAATTTTCATTACCGAAAAATAGGCCAAGACCAGGTTACCCTTGCGAATTATCGAACGCCCAATATTGAAAACTATGAAGCTGTTATGGAATTCGGTTTTCCTAGTTATCCAGCTATACGATATCAATCTACAAATACATCCGAACGCCGCTGGGGAATCGAAAAGGATTTTCTCTCAGAATATATTCTCTATCAATATCTAGACCTTCCAGGCCCCAAGTCAGCCAATAAAAGTTCTGTCAATAAGTTTGATGAAAGTCTCCATGGTCAAGTGAGCATGGAGGTCGACGAACCTATTCCTGATGTTGCAGAGAAGTACCATCTTGAACACCACTCGACCGGTGGGAGTAATTCCACCAACACTATGAAAGTTGCCATTGGCATACGGTGTACTTCCGCGTCTGATTTCGGGATCGCTGATGTTGACGGCATGTCCAACACGTTCACCAACTTCAAACCTCATGATGTTATACCCGCTGTGGGTACAATACTTGGGGCTCCACCCTTTGGCCCTGGCGCAGTCAGAGCTCTGATATTTAAATTGGCCGAATATGACCGAGCTCTTGGTTCTATAGGGCCACAAAATGTACTTTCATCCGTGGAGGGTCCAGGGTACATTGATCCTGGCAACAGACGTAAAGTGATAGCTCCCAGCTACATCCAGTCCACGCAACTCAGGAACTCTGTTCTCCAAGCCCATGCTGCTTTCGCCTTGGAATTGGCGTACGATGGAGTTGCCAAGTACGACAACCTGTCACAGTATCTCCGTTATTCCAATGGCTCTTCTGAGGCTCCAAGTTCCGAATATCATTCTCGCAGTTTTTTCACGCACGAAAACTTCACCACCACAACGCCGGGAAAAGTCCTTACCCGTGGCCCGTTGAAAAATATATGGATTCCTTTGTATCTACTGGTTCCCTGGACAATAGGGTCTGTGTTTCTTGCTCTCATCTACTCTCACAAACCGAGATGGTCCGAAACGTTTGATGGGTACAGTCTCTTCCGTTTTGGGGCTGATTTTGCGGACCAGGTGAAGGGGCGGCGCGAGTTTGTAAGCACAGAGGACTACGAAATGTGTGGTGCTTTACGAGATCTACCAGGATTTATTGGTGACTCAAGGCCATTGTTCACACCTGGTCATATATCGCTGGTCAAGAATAGTATGGCAGCGCCAGACAAATTATACATGTGAATGATGGTTCAGCGACCATTATGACTACTGTCGGGACGAAAGGTATTTCATGGATTGGGAAAGCTCCAAAACTCCAATATTTCTGAACTTGAGGGTTTATCCAACATTTCACTCCTCATATTCTGGCGCATCCGATGCACGACAGTGGAATGATATTCTAACATAATCATTTGGTGTAGTTTGTTTTAGACTTGCCCTCTCGTGTTCAGTCAGCAGGGTACTCTTCAATTGAAGAGCTGCATGACTTCATCAAATTTTTATTTCTATCAGCACAGCACTGTCAAGGATGTGTCCCTTTTTCTTGGAGTCTTTCTATTGATGATGGCTATCTGGTGAATGAACCTTTGTACGAGGTTTCCACTTGTTTTTCTGTTCCACCGATATCAGAATATTAATTTGAAATTTCCCAAACTCATCACCGTTCTTCACTCAAGCCTTCCCTCCATCTATCTGGTCATGGAAAGTGGAATATGCCAATATTTTTCGGAATTCTAGCTCAACCACCTTGCCAAAAATTTGGTGCTGCTAGGCAAACTGAATAAGTTGACACAACCACTTCGATAAGCCAATAGCAAGGGATGCAACTATTTTACATAAACGAGGCTTGTACAACATATATCCTCTTATCCTCAGACATTGGCATCATTCATATGTCAACAACCAATAATGTATGCCCACTACTCTCACAGATCTGAGACTGCGGTCACGAGATACTCCCTGGGCACCAATGCATCCATGAACAGCAACGAAGATAAACGACGTATCAACACGAGGCAGAGAGGATTCTCACCGCTCCATTGCATATTTTCGAAATTGCACCCGCAACTCCATGATTCATACTAAAACAACCACCCTGGGTACTCACCCACACCGCAGTATGTAAAGGAGAAAACAGCAACATGCCAGCCCTCTTTTCTTGGCCGCGCAATGGCACCAAGAACATCGTCATCAGGCAAATGCCTCAGCAAGGCCATTATTATCCTAAAGATAGAAATCAATGGGGGAGAAAATACTGAGTTTCCACGCCTTATGTCAAAGAAATGACTGCATGCGGAGAGATCCCGAAGCCACCACCTCAAGTTCCCTGCCCATAGAAAATCTTTACATCCATTCCCGCCGCCCACTTTCCCTTGCACACAACCTTGGCAAACTTTACTCGTGTGACGCGCATAAAGAGAGAGGACAGCTTCAAACACTAAAAGAGAACAAACGCCAGGGGGTGTCTTTTCTGTCGCCACATACGGGAGCGGTGAATTTATGATTTATGCTGCGATTCCAAAGTGGGAAATTGAGACACTATGTACATGTACATTTCTAAGGTTGGCTTGATGTGAATCTTCACATGACATGAGCATGAGCCGAGCGAATTGAAAAAAAAAAAAAAAAAAATTCCCCAGAGACGGATACATTTTATTGTATCTCGGATATATATTATATTAATTTTTGTATCTCCTTTTTATTCTATATTTCACGAGATTTTCCCCGCAGATATTCCTAATCCGACTCCTTCCAAAGCTAACAATTTACATAAACTCCGCCTTTGGCGGTACTGATAATCGGAGACATGAATTTGCCTTGGGGGAAAGTTTGGATACAGTGGAGGATGGAGTTGGGGAACGATGGGCAAAATGTCTAGGGCGGAAGGCTGAATTGGACTCCACGGGCTGTATGAAATCATGCGCCTGTAATAATATATTAGGGACACCCTCCATCATGTCATACCAGACAGGAGGATGTTTCCGCATGTCAGAGAAGGGATGAGGGGGAAGTTGGAATATTCTGATGAATAGATGCGCTTTTTGCCCTCTACGCCTGGATTCTTTATCCCTGGGGATCCGCCAGGGAAAGATACAGTGTTTCTTCCCGTTCCCAGCAATAGAGTCTCTGGTCAGTTCACATTCGGTATATGGAGCGTAGCAAGGGCTTCTGCTTGATTGACAGATACCGGGGGACCGACCCATTATTATTTCCTTCACGAGCGCATCCGCGTCTCAAGGATGGTATCATTATTCAAAATGTGCCATTCAAACTGGGCTGATGCAGTGGGAAAGGCTTTAGTCTCTAGCATACCAATCTTCATGACCCCTTTGTTGAATGGAGAACGAAAGAAATCCGAGTATTTGGGCGTGTGATCCAGTTTCCACCTGTATGGAGGGTTTCCGGAGAGTTTCTCGGGACTGAAGCGGACCCTATAGCCATATCATGCAGGGGTCGTTCTTGAGGATGATAGAAGGAAGGAAATTAAACGGGGTGGAAATAGTGACATGACAGCTGGATGAAGGAGGAGATGAACGAAATTGCAAGCAGCAGGCCGGAATTAGAGACAAAATCCAATATCAAAAAATTCAAGCAGCAATATCCCAACCATACTAAAACACACAAAGAGATAGGTGAATTATGGTGCTTCTTTGGGTTGACCATACACTCAAGACAACGAGGCGGCACTAATCCATCAGGTCTGATACACTTAATACCTCCCCCTGCCCTGCTCATCCTTGTATTGAAACCCTGGAGAGGAGCCTATTCCTCTGGCAGCGCAAAAAGGAAGAAATTGCGTACAGCGTAGAGGGTCATCTTCATCCACATCCTGCTAACCTAGCGAGCACGTCTCCAGCGGGTTAGTTACCCTCTACTAGGCTTCCGAAAGACTGCGACTTGTGGGAGGTTGGAAGCGGTTTAAAAACAAAAAAAAAAATTGGTCGTAGGGAACTTCTAGCTTCAAGTATCCTTTTGAGTTGAAACCAGGCAGGCTGCTTGAAGAAAAAAAGGCTGAAAACGGAGTTTCGAGCCAACTCGTTCTTCGTTGACAAGAATTTATGGCTTGTGGCGTTTCCTGTCAACCAACGCTTTTTCCCAATTACATACAGACCTTCAATGGTTCATCGAATGATGTACGTACGGGTTGTGTTGACCTGACTATCTGCGACATGATAAAAAAGAGCTCCTCAAAAACTGTTTTCGATCTCGGCACAGCCAAGTTCTATGAATAGTACATACCATGCCATTGCCATTAATTCATTATTGCCTGCCTCATGATTGACCTCCAATACCAAAAATAAGAACACTAGTTTGACAAACCCCGCCCTATATTGACACCTGTCCAGCCAGAGCCGAAGTTGCGAAGTCTTTAGTCCAACGCAAGTTCTGTGACAGAATTCCTGTTAAATGTCGTCTTTGAAACCCGACAAGCGAGAATATCTTTCAAACGCCGCAATGATTGGCTGCATCGCCACGGCCAGCACATACTGTGGCGAGGCCCCAACCCGGCTACATCGAGATTCCTGACTGTCCCAGACAAAGGGCAGCTGATTCTGGGCTGGTGGAGATGGTCTAGATTCTTCAGTCGCCAGAGTGAGTCAAGTGAGGTCATCGAATTGCCTGAATGCTTGTTCCACTGATTGACTGGGCTGAGTTGTAGGGGTCATTGACGAGGATGAGGAGAAGAGGAGGAAGAGGAGAAAGGGAGGAAGAGGAGGAAGAGGAAGAGGAGGAGGAAAAAGAAGAAGGGTGTGTGGGATGAAGATGTGGAATTAAAGTCCTCTAGGCTCGATGCAGGGAGGTTGCTAGCTAAATACGAGTCACTGACTCTTCGGCCTGAAATCTGCTAAACAACTTTCTTTACCTTCCATTTTTACGGAGGTTATGAGGAATTGAAACCGAATAATGGTGGTCCCTTATAATTGTATAGTTTTGCAAGCGACCTCCGTCAGGCTCCCCCCGCCTGCATTCTGAATGGATAACTAGTGCCACCAAAACACAGAGAAACACAGACGCCCAAGAACAGTCCGGTTAAAAGGTTGATGATAATGGAGCAGCGTGTTAATCTAATTCCCATGACAAAGCTAACCTCACTCGCTGCCTTGTTGCGGAGAACTATATATACCTATTTAAGTAATTTCGAATATTGCGAGGAAGCAGACGGAGTAGGGTAAGGTAAGAGCAAGAAAAGAAAAGAAAAGAAAAAAGAAAAGAAAAAAAAAACATGAGCCGGGGCTCCATTCCACGGCCTTCTTTAGAAAAAAATATAAAAAAAATATGACGGCTACTTGGTACTTGAGCTGGGCTATTATTATCCAAAGACGGAAGTTCGTTCAACACTGGTTTTACATTGCTATTCTGTACCACTGCACGGCGGGCATGGCACAACCGAGAATGGTGCCTGTTTGGTTTGCTTGCCTTGCCGTCAATGGCATTGTTATAACCATGAAAGGTCAAAAGCCATGAATACCCTTCGTAGGCACCAGCAGGTTCCATGTATGTATGTATGTACATGTACATACATACATTGTCTTCTCTGCGGGGCGGAATAGATCTTTTCAACGGTAGACTTATGAGGAACGAGTATCATCATACCGACGGCAGATGTATAGACAGAACAAGTCATGCATGTGCGAATAAGTATGCATAAATCCAGAGAGAGAGAGAGAGTCGGGCGGGCTGATCAAGCTGTAGAATAAACCGGCCGGCTTCGAAAAATGAGAACATGGGGCTTGCGTTATTAACTACATTTGCAAACCACCCCGCCCCCCCGGGTTTTCTTTGTCTTTTTTTTTTTTTTTTTGCGCTCTTTCTGCCTGGCCAATATCCTGGTGGTGCAGTGCTCCATATGAACTTCACTACTCTGTAAGCACTAGGGAGAGAGCATAGCAAGGATTTCGGTTACCGGTCGGAGATCGGCAGGGAAACTCAATTGAGATCAGGCGCGGCTAATGGCACACATCAGTTGGTGCGAGCGATATTGAAGCAGTCCGCTTCTTCCTTTGATAAGAAGACTCTTTGGCATTTTCAAAAAATTACACGCAGATGTCACAAACTCTTGCCACGTATGTAATTGATCCGATCCTATCTTCCCTGCCGCTCAATGTGGTAATCACGGGCATCCCATAGGACACCAGTAGATAACGTGAGCAGTATATAGCTCCAGATAAACTTCCGCGCCCACAGGTGGCCCTTGGAAATGTCATGGTAGTGGTATCTTTTTCGGGATTTGCGTGCGAGATTATGACAGGGGAAAGATACCGCGAGCAGTCCGTCAACCAAAAACATCTTTACTCCCCAACATGAGTTTCGCGAGTTCTTTCTCTTCCAGAAAGGAAGAACCCCGGTACCAGTGAACAAATGAAACGAGAGACCCTGGAGATAATGCAGCCTGGTGACAAAACCACAGGCGCGACATTCCCTTTTCGGAGCATGCGAGCGTAAGAGTTTGATACGCCTACTTACGTAAAACCCTCCCCCTACCTACCCTACCCCCAGCACTAGGTATTTTTAGAACCGGGGCCACCCAAGGCGATTGTCATCCTGGAGTTTCCCTGCAGGCTGCAGCCCTGTCTCAAGGTAGCCTGGCCCCCCCCGTTCAACCGGCGCTGGGCCTTTATGATTTATGGCCGTTTTCAACCCTTCTGTCCCTAGGTGATGATGGAAAGAATGCTACTCTAAACAATGACATTGTCACGCCTATGCATTAGCAATGGAACGTTTATACATAGGGGGTGTGTGAGTGATACCCTACATGTTTCAGTAGTGAGCTCCCTTGAGACACCGAGCTGAAGAGGCAACAAGAATGAAACGGACGTTGGTACCTAATTTTAAAGTTCAGATAAGGACGAAACGGCTGCAGCATTGGGAATTTTGCAAATATTGGGCAACCTAATCTTCCATTCGCTCGTGGATGATGAATAGTAAGTTTTGAACCACTGAGGCCTTCATTTTCAGAAGTTTCAGTATGAACCATTCATAGAATATATATATTTCGGCCATTGGTTAACTCAAAGGCCCTCTGCAGAGAAGCTCCAGAAGCCGTTGGTGTGAGTTTTTACCTCGCTTTGGATGGTTGAAGAGCCTTTCTATCAACTGGGTGGGTGCATCTAGATGCCTACCGAATACCCCCGCCATATCGCCGGTTCGGACTGAGAAGTGTTTTATTATTTCCGCATGGTGCGCCCGCTCATCTCCGGGATCTCCAACCTAGGAGCTTTCCCACCTCAGGCATTGGTTGTAAAGCCGTTAAGAGTCGAAAGCCTTATTCTTGAACCCGGTATAATTCGGCAGCTTGAATTAAATAGAAAGAAGAAAGAAGAACAAAAAGAATAAAAAAGAAGAAAGGGACCCCGGGTGGGTGGCTGTAGCCCTTGACGCATTCACTCTCCGAAACTATAAAAATAAAACTTGGCCAAAGAATTCGGAGAGTAGTTATCTCAGGGCTGGAGCGTTGTTGAGGAATCTGGATAGGATTCGATCGGTTCTCGAGGCAAGGGAGGCCCTTTGCACTCTTCTTGCGAGTAAGCTGATAACAATAATGGAGCGCGCTTGGTTTGTGACTTCTCAAGGGTTAAGCTGCCCAAGGCGAAATGGGAATGAATGAATCCTGGCCAAAGCTAGCCGCTTATCTTATTCGTGGCTTAGGGTGGGTTGGGTGTGAAGCTTAGGAGGTTTGAGGGTAACTAGAGGAACTAGTGAAGCCTCAGCTTGCTTAAGTCAAGGGCTGGCAATCCCAGACGGATTCGAACTACGGAGTACTCCGTACTCCGTAAGGGGGGGAGAGACTTCCCACCCATCATCATCATCATCAAGAACAGAGCGGAGATGTGCAGTCTCGGCATGCTCCAGCGAGCCCGCGCTAGTGAGTATTATTTTAACTTGCCGAGTTCAGAAAGTCAAGACTCCACTACCGTGCAGGTGTGATGTTCATGCAAAATACGCGATCTGGATAGATCGACCGAGATATCGGGTTGAAGAGGGGAAACAAGCAAAGAAGCAAAACAAATGCCATTGGCGGCGTTCAGCTTGGCTAACTCATGTTTGGCCAGTGGTTGTCCGTGCAGCAATTTGCCAGCTAAAACGAGAGTTGTCCGTAGCAGCTTGATGGGCAAGCTTCAACTAGCCAGCCCGCATCTCAGCCATGCATGCATGCCCGCCCCGTCAGGGCGCCGTCATTTGGTGGTTTCTGCGGAAGCCCCGTTCATACATGTAGATTATTAATTATTATTATTGTACTCCGTAGATATCTTGTGTCTCCAGAGCTCATTTTGTTCTTCCAGAGTCGAGTGAGCCGTCGGCCCTCGTGCCCAGCAAAGCCAGAACGGAAGTTCGTTTGCTGCCTAAATTCTTAGCGGTAACTTACGCATGCAGCGCGCGCCCTCTTTAGCTGCATACCCTACATACATACCGTCGTCCGTTGGGGAGAAGCGCAAACCGCCAGCATGGGGTACGGTACTAGGCGTGGTGCATTTAGGGCCCCCAACCTCGTGAGTGGCATTTAGCTCAACCCACATCAACATCATATCATGCTGTGTGCTGTGTGCTGTGCTGTCAGGATTCTTCTTCAGCGCTAATAATAATGCCATAGTATAGTTGCATTGCCAGCAATTTGGGTAATGTCCTGCCAAAAAGTCAACGTAGGACTCAAGTTCGTCATCAGCCGCGCCTTGATGCTCAGGGTTTTCTTGGAACTCTCTCTCTTAGGTTTCCAAGCTTTGGTCCCTGCGTCCGCACCAATTGAATTGGCATCAAAGTGCCTTTGTTTTAATCGCAGGTGAGTTGGCGGGATCGCGAGGGCGATGATGCCTCACCGCGGGCTCATCCACATGATTCTTCTTCTTCTTCTTCTTCTTCTTCTTCTTCTTCTTCTTCTTCTTCTTCTTCTTCTTCTTCTTATTATATTTACTCGTATGCAGTCAGAGACTTATTTAATAATGACGAGTCCTTTGAGTGATGTTGAATGCATGTGATTATGTAATGGAGGAATCACAAGACAAGACAACAAGAAACATGGGGAATACATAGAGAGAACAAATTAAACACTTGCAAATACAGGCTTCCAACCCAGAAGAAATGAGCGATTCAAAGTAGCGATTCAGTACATCTTCAATTTTTGTGGTACCCAAGATGTTAGGTTCCTTGTTTTGAGTCACCCTGCGGGAATCACACACACCCAACCCGCACGCATTGGGTTTCCCCATGTCAAGGCATTGGTTAGAGCGAACTTGATGCTTTGTTAACTATCTGCTGACACAGCGGTCCTTGGGAACAGCAGCTAAACGTACCAATTCCCACAAGCTTTTGCCCGTACCGTGGAACAAGGCATATAATATAATAAGTAAAAGGGAAATCAACAATCTGCAAATTGCGCCAGTTAAAGCAGCACTAGTTAGTTAACCATTAAACCCAAGCAACCATAAAACCCCCCCATTATATACCACCAGCTCAACCCCGCCCCCCCATATAAGATATATATTCTTTTCCCCGGATGTAAAGGGTAGAGTCGATGTGTTATCTTTTGCCTAGGCGTCATTCTGACAACCAGGCTGATAACCATAAATCATAGTATATTTCCTATGTACAGAAGAACGTTTATGCCTCGGTACTTCAAGATAATAATAGACCAAATTTCTACTGAACCCCACACAGGTGGCGAACAGCAGAGAAGGGGCTTCTCTCTTTTGTCAGCCCTTGGTTATCTCTTGAGAAGAAACATGGTAACAGTGCCATGCAATAAGTTTGGAACTTTTGTTTTTTTTTTTGTGACTTTCCAGAAAGCAAGAGAAGAATATATAGAGATTGTATTATTTTGAGAAAAGGAAAATAGGGGTCGACGGGTGTACTGAAGTGTCATATGGGCTCTATAACTTCTACTAATTACTATGCACCAAACTACTTCGGGACTAGTGGAACTTGACTTGGAAGGTAAGAAAAGTTCCAGACGTATTTTATTGCATGGCACTGGCAGTGGTTAGCTGTGCACAGGAAATGGTTCATATTAATATTGGTTCATCTTTGCTTTCGCCCGTTCCTCCGTGCTGCGCATGGTGTTGCTGTTGCATCCCACCTACTAACTACTGCGTTGTTAGTTGTTCTCAAGTTTGCTCGTATTTTTTTTTTTTTTTCTTTCTTTTTTTAGGTAGTTAACTAGTCTGATACCTACAATAATAGTTACCCATGTAACTAGCCATGCGATTTCAATACCTATGTGCCTCGTTACCAAATCCAGCGCAAGCCCGGCACTGTGGCGCGGGTTTGAAGGACTTAAAAAAAAAGGAATATGAAATTCCCATAAATATGTGACGGCTGGTTTTCTGAAGTGAAGCGCTATCCGCACCACGCGCACCAATATGTAAATATGATTGATGTAGGACAAGGATTTGGCCGTTAGAAACTCAATTGAGCGTGGTTTGTGGCAGAGACGAGGGCCAATCAAACAGACTCCCGCTACCTTGAGTATATTAGTTGTATGGTGCAATATGTATGTTCAAACCAGGCTGGAGTTTAGTTAGATATTTCCTCTGTGCTGAATTAAGTTTAAATTTTTGGTGGACCCCTTGATATTTTATTTTCCATTTAGGCTCTGACGCTGAGCGGGAAGTGGAAGTTGTAGTTTAGTTAAGCGTAATAAGAATAAGGTGGAGGGATTGCCGCAGAGGGAGGGGCAAGGAAATCATAAAAAGAGGGTCATGAAGGTTGTTTCTATTAGGTTTCCGTTGAGACTTTGGGCTTAAAGAGATCATGTTGAAGTTAAGAAAACGGGGCCATATCTGCTCCCGCAGAGTTACCCTTAAACACCAAATGTGGGATATGGATGAAAGTTGGAGGTCGAAGCTAACTCCAAACTCACCGCTTTATTTACATTATTATTTACCGATTGGATTGCACGGCTTGTCTCCAGTGAGCCCACAAAATAAATAAAAACTCTTCATCTTTCTCTCTCTTTACAGCCTGAGTGCACAGATTTTTGTTCATTTAGAGGCGTGTCCCAACTCGAGCCAGCATTTAATATGTCCAGTATTTTCTTTTCCAACCGTGACAAGTACGAGGCGTCTTCAACTTGCAATTTCTGGACAATGGCTGATATAGGCTGAACTGCCACATAACTTACCCGAACATAGGCGGTCTTGATATCTACGAAGATCATTAGGGAAATCTCTATCTGATGAATCAAACATTCTTGACGAGATTGCCCTCGATATTACCACTAGGTGGCGAAAAACCAAAAAAATAAAAAAATAAAATAAAAGAAATACAATAGTGATGATAATAAAGACATGCAGTATACCCCCAAAACCAACGTGGCTTGGAAACTGAATAAAACAATAGAAAACACCGAGAGCATAGTTATCCATCAGTGATTCCTGTGATGACCCGTTCGATGAATTGCCTGAGCGTTCTGTTGCTTCCTTGAATTCTTTTTTTTTTTTTTTTCGAACGCGCGTATCACGTATTTTTAACTTTGGGTCTCTTGGAAAGGCATCTCTATCGAATGGGTGAGTGGATGAGTTCCCGGATTGCTGCCTCTTCATCGTCGTTCTGGCCAGAGCCCTGAGTCCTACGCATCGTAGAGGTGAGGCCCGGTTGAGAGAGGGAGAGGGCAAAAGCCACTTAACGGCAAGGTGCACATAGATATCCAGCGTACATTCATCAAAGTGTTTCCTGGATGGGCTTTATGCGCGCTCTTATTTGTAAAATGTGACGACCTCTCTCCACTCTGTGGCTGTCTCGGAAACTTACCTACAGGAGGCATTTAAAGTGAAGAGGAGCCAGCATCCACCCAAGCGGTGTCTTTGAGGGGATTTCAAGGGAAAAATAGAAAAAAAAAAAAAAAAAAAAAAAAAAAAAAAAAAACTAAAAAAAAATAGCCAGTTATATCGACCGCATATTGACCAGCAAGTATCAGTGCTGCCTTCAAGTAATTCTTCAGCCCCGCCTCGTCTGCTGTATCCATCGCCATGCATAATGCATCTAGATGTCATTAGCATCAACACTTTTCAACCCATATTAGCAGAGTATGAGGGGGCTGGAGCCCTTATTTGGCGCAAGCACAGGCCTTTTTGTTTCCATGCCTAGCTGGCTGCTGCTCTGGTAATCTCTGTGCGTCCTTGCTGCAATCATCATGCAAGACAAAGCCACATATGTTTCTTGGTTTGGTGCCGTTGATAATTTGGCAGAATGAATCAACAGCCAGTCCAGTCCAGTCCAGCAAGATTTTCTTTCCCCTCACCTCGTTTCATCAGGCTTTAAGTTTTCTTGTCATCCGTTTCCTTTTGTCCGCCTCTTCCCCTTCTTCTCTTTCCTTCTTCTTTCTATTTTTCAAAAGGCCATTTCATTGTTGGAATCTGCATAGTGGATGGATGAGCTTGTAGCTGGAATTTGGTCCTGTCAAAATGATAAGAGGCCCAGCGGTGGGAGATGGTTTCTCCTCTGGAAATGTATTGTTTGATTCCAGGACAGTCCAAGTGAAAAATGCCTCGTTTTCTTCGTCACTAGTTTCACAATGTTTAGTCGAGCGCTCTCGGATCCGTACTTTTCCTGTCCTCGTTTTCCGTGGCTCTCAACGCCCACATGTCCAAAATGGCTCAAGACTGATCAGTGGCTGATAAGCTACCAAGCTTCGGGTTCCACAGCTTGGGCAGGCCAGATGGGTCTCTGCTTTGGATACGTCGCGTTTTCTTTTTCCTTCTCGCATTGCCTTTCTCCTCCCCCGGTGGTTAGCGCGCCAGGTAATTCAGCTCGCTCCACCCGGCTGAGTTTATTCAGGCGTAGGGGGTCGTAGTCGTCTCTATGTTAAGACCGACCCTGGTCCCTTATCGATTGGGAGATCAACCCCAAAAATCGTTCCAACCCTTCTGTTTCTAAGCTGGATTGGCATGACGAATCAGCATTATTCGCCTCGCTTTGGAATAAAAATATGTACATGTACATGTACATGTACCTGAGTGTTCTATCTATCTCGGTGTTCGATAACAATCATCGTGCTATTTTGGATGTTTCTTGGGGTTGACATCCTTCTTCATCCGTACATAGGCCGTGGTTGATGTAGTTATGTAGTAGTAACTAGCTAGTTAGTTGGTAGCTAACTAGTCAAACAAAGGAACACAATATGATACAACCCAGACAACACCTCATCCGTCTTTCCATGGCCCGTCATCATCGTACATTACAACGCACACAGGACGAACATGGTAGGCGACATCACTTTTCACAGGAAACCGAGAAATGAAAATAATAAAAAGAAAAAGAAAGAAAAAGAAAAAGAAAACAACAAGTGATAAACGGAGGGAGACCTGGGCATCCATCCCCACACGGATATACACGTCTGTCTGTCTGTCCATGAGGGCCATTCTATTACAGATATGCAGAGCTGCCGCAGAGAAAAAGGTCTGCTGCCCAGGGAGTCTACTCTCCTCGTCTTCCTTCTCCTCTCCTCCCCAAGGGGTTGTGGTATGGTATTCTGGTAGTTGTCTGCCATCCCTGACGGGGCGCCGTTTTTGTCCAAGTTTCCACCAGCCCAATACCACTGTTCCCTATTTCTCTCGTCCACGGGTAGCTCCTGTTTACTGACATATGAGTCATTGAATAGTGATTGAACTTGGTTCTGATGTACCCGAGGAGTAGGCCTCCAGCAAGCAAAACACGCTTTTCAAAACAACGGGTTGTTTGCTTCAGTGCTCAGGCGCCCTCCTCGATGTATGTACGTACATACAGACATACAGACATACTTCAGCTTAAGCTTCGGAGCCTCTTATGGCTTTCGTGATCTGCGGTCTCCCTTTGAAGGACCCAGGGGTATGTCCCGGCCCTCTCTTGGGCGTGAATCGTAAAGCTACACTTGTGGAGTTTCGCGCCAGATATTGTCCCGCTGGTTTCTGGACTCCTGGGCGCGAAAAAAAAAAGAAAGAAAGAAAGAAAGAAACCCCGCACAAAAACAAAGCGGAACAGGCCAAACGAACCCCTACTAAATCCCCTAGGACGTTCTTATTCTTTCCCCAGTTTATTTAGTTTCGATATTTTTGGTGCTTACGACTGGAGTAGTTTCTGCTACAGGCTTAACAGCCCTGCAATTATTATTGGTGATATAGTTAAACTTTCTGATTTGCGTGCTTGTTTTCGTTAACTTTCTTTTTCTGTCTTTTTTTATTCTTCCCCTTGTTTGAACGGGCTGACGCGATTGTGCTTGGCTTTTCCCTTTTACTGGGACCTTGCTTCATCGTTCGCAGCAAATCAGAGACGGCGCTGGCAACTTCATCTCGCAAAATAATAATTTACGGAGCTCTCCCTTATTTCGTGATGGGTGAGCTGGTACGATGGTGGCGGCGGGAAGATGCTATCTGAAGATACTATTAATTATTCCATTATTCACCTGCAACAGATAAGGTAACTACTTTAGCCTCCAGGACGAAACCCCCTACCCTTTTTTTTTTTCTTTTCTTTTCCTTGCTCAGTGATTATCGCTTTTGTTTTTACTCTGTTTCTTTCCGTGCACTCTCTGGCCCCCAATGAAGGAACGCCTTTATTTAATTTGATATTGCAGGATCGTTAACTGCCAAGGAGTTTTAAAGGAGAAAAGAAACGCCCAAGCGGAAAAAAGAGATTCTATTCTAAGCCCGACAATAACGAGAGAGGGAAGAGGAGCGAAAAAGGCTCATTCCCATCAGCAGAGCTCCGCTAAATCGAGAGCTGCAGGAGGAGGCTGCCGCTGGCTTATATAGATTACCACTACGCCAATATATTTGCATAGTTTTCTGGCTCTGATCCATCAAACTCACTACCCCCCCCCCCCAACCTTACCTCGCCCAAAACCTTTTATTTTTAAGGAAAATACGCTATTTATTCTCCTTGATTTTAACTTGCTGGCCCCCGCATGAGCCTGCGAAAAGTGTCACCACGACAGTCTAAATTGAACCTAACCGTCCATACAACAAGTAGGACGGGCGAAATCTGGTGCTTGAACGCTGCCTCCATCGCCACCTTTTCAATCTATCGTCCCATTTATACTCCTCAGTTCTTCCTTCGCCCAGTGGAAATATTTATTCGTTCCTGAGGTTCCCTCCTTAAGCAGTACGACAGGATTTGAAGCTCACTTTATTCCTCACTGTCCGACCGTCTGAATTTTCGGCATCGTTATTCACGGTGTTGGCAGGTCGAAATATCCAACTTGATCGGCCTTGCCCCCACGTGGAATTCGTGTTTTCCTTGCTTGCTTGATAATAGAAGAAGAGGCCCAATCTCAAGCAAAAGCGTCGGCCCATCCCAGATCTTCGGAGCTAACCTTGTTTTTTGCCAGTCTCCAACGGGCATTGTTGATTGTTGACAACGAGGGTTAACTTTTTTTTTTTGACGCTGCAATCTCAAAAAAGTTTTTCCCCCCGCCAGGCCCTTTCCACCTACATAACATAACAAGCGTGAACCGACTCGAACTATCACGTCTTCGAAAACTTTCATATTTGCCGATCGACCCTGCGCTATTAAAGTGCAACGCTTTATGATTTGAGAGTTTCTTGAAGATATTATTCTATTTCATCCCCGACGCCCTACTACTATCATCTTGCTAAGGAGGATCCACCGGTGATTTTTATCTTTTTAGCTTGTTGTCTAAGGAAGTAGTACGCCGCGTAAGTTGTGTCCCCACTTCTCCGTTTCTTGAAGAGTTTCGTGCCCTTGCATCGCTTTTGATACTTGTTACCATGATGTCGGATCCGAGTGTCAATTTATTTATTTTCTTTTTTTGTTTTTACCCCTTCATGGTTTTACTTTTCGAGCCCTGTCATTCTGTTACACGAACCCCGTTCCTGCGTTACATACTTTCTTGACCCTGCCCAAGAAAAAGCCAAAAAAAAAAAAAAATTTAAAAAAAATAAAAGGACGGTTCCAGAGAGAATAAGAAAAAGAAAGGAAAAAAAAGGGAAAAAAAAGCCCTCAGCCCAACCACGCTTATATTCTTACTGCCTTTTTGACACATGGGATTTTCCCTGCTGGAAGGAAATGTCTCTCCAACATGTGTCAACCGGGGGGGTGCGTGGAAGAAGGGAGTAGAGTAGGGTAGAGGGGGGCCGCGAATTTGAATGTTTTACGCACGGACAACATGCCATACAGCCTATGATTCGCGTGTTTCACCTGCACAGCCCTTTCCCAGAACCGACGCTCTTTTTATCTCCCTGACGCACCCGAAATCCGACCATGATGAACATCTGGATTGATCTGATGGGATTGGGTGGGGTACGACTTCTGGGGTGGGTCGCTGAGGCGTCTTTTTGGCCTCTTCTTTAGGCTTTATTTACTCTTCTGCAGCCAACGACCACCCATGCGCCTATCAGGCCATCACTTGCCCCCGCCCGGGAAGACATATTGCATGCCCCATACATAGGGAATAACAACAAACTGTGATTTTTATTTTCCACCGCCCGGAATTCCGGCCTGGAATTCCTTCCTCTTTCCGCCATCCTCCGGGTTCCTGTTCATCAGGCAAGCTGCGCTGTGGCTATCTCTTGTTTGTCGTCGTTCTCTGTCTCTCTGGCTGGATTCTCTTTTGGTCGAATCCCCCGGTCGGAATTGCCAAGCCCTAACCCTAAGCCTGGAGCCCTCTATTTCCCGATTGGGCAAAGCGTGCTCCCTGCTCCTCCCGAAAAGCGTATCCCCACTTCTTCCGATACTGGGTTTGCGCCTGCCCGGACTTGCCCCTCCTGCTGGCGGCATGTGCACACGCACTACCTCCTTTACGACCACGTCCCGCCGAAACCCCACTATTTCCCCAGTGTGTGTTTTTCCACCGGGGGTTAGTTAGCCTCCAGATAGATAGATACCCACTGCACCGCACCGACGATTCTGCAAGCAAGAAGCAGAAGCTCTAAAACACACGCACGGTATGCCCGCAATATCCACGCACCAGCCTCTGTTCTCGCTGCTGCGAGCTGCGGCCGGGTTTTCTAGAGAATCAAAGCGCCAAAAATAAGCAAAATCCTCTTGCTTTTTCCCGCCATCCAGTAATCAATGTCGTCAGCCCAATGTTAGTCCTCCCAGCTGCATCATATCACTGCATCAGACTTGGGACTGCTGCGACTCGACTGCTTCTACGACTGCTTAGCTCCAGCGCTGATGGTCTGAAATCTCAACTTGCAATTGCTTGGTGAAATGTTGAGCTTGCAGCTAGCTAGCAGCTTGGCCCTTGTATTATTTTCGACTAGTGCTGGTCGTTCGTCCTCGCCCCTACTACTACTAGTAGACTGATCCTTACCTGGCTTCCTTGTCTCTTCCGTCTCCACACAGCGTGCCGTGCTTTCCCGCCACTGCACTGGGTCCAGGAAGTCCGAGGTCAAAACAAAAGAACAAAAATAAGAAATAAAAATATCGAGAACGAAGACAAAAAGCAACAAATAACAAACCAAAGGAAAGAAGGAAAGCAAAGGACTCCTTGCACCACCGTCATTACCATGCAGCAGGAGGTACTGTGGGAGGAGGAAGACAACAATCATAGCAAAAGAAAAAGAAAAAAATAACCCCACAGGAGCCAGTATAACGGACGGTGTCTGCCAATTATTATTGGGATGAGAAGCAGGAAAAAGCAAAGATCAATATTTTGTTCCTTTTTGATATTTTTATTATTATTTCCCTTGGGGAGTCTGGGACGAGGTTTTTGTCCTTGAACCCTGTTCGTTTTTTTTTTTTTTTTTTTCCCTTGATTTCGCTGCCACCCTTGTTTCTTCTTCTTGTACTTTTTTTTTTTTTTTTTTAACCCTTCCTTTTTTGATCCCCCTAAAACCTTGGAGCACGATTATTCATTACGTTTTTGTTTGACAGACATCCCGTAGTTTCCTGCTTTCTCTAACAAACCTCTGGTGCTGTTTAGTTACAGTTCCCGCCTTTGCTTTGACATTTCTGTGGAGGGAAACGGAAGAAGAAGCCATAGTTTTTTTACCTTCCTGCCATTAACCAGACTTCAACACACCCACCACCACCACAAGCTTCCCTTCCCTTCCAAGCAATTAGAGGGGGCGCGCGTGGCGTGGCGAGAAACCAAAATCAAGCTTGGGCATTGGGCTAGACCCAAACCCTTCCGAGCCATTCCCATCCTCGCTCCAATTCCCACCATTCCGTCACTTGCGTCTGCGTTCTTGGGTCCGTCCCAACTACATAGAGTTTCGCCCGCCGAATTGGCCCGCCCTTGACTGACGACGTTCCTGATCGCGCGCTATCTGCTGCTTTAAGCCCTGGCAACTTACTATCTATCCTCACAACTCCTCCCCTGCACTTGGGGTTGTGGAAGTAAACTCTGTTACTCACGATCGAGCCCCTCCATTCCGAAAAGTGAAAAAGGTCAAAAAAAAGTTTTGGACCCGCGTTGTGTCTGTCGATCCATAGAACCTTCAAAACTCTCTTTGCAAGCTCCTTTGCGCGGGGAGGGGGGTTCTCTTGCTGCTCTTCAAAGAAGCCATCATCATCACTTCTTTTCCATTCGAAACCGGGAGAGCTCACAAACAACCACGTTGCTAATCTTGTTCTACATAAGCCTTTTTGACCCGTCTGACAGGTTGTCCGCACATACCCCCGATTTTCTTTTCTTTTTCTCCCTCATATCTTTCTTTCTTTTTCTTTTTTTTCTTTTTTTTTTCTTTTTTTTTCTTTTTTCTTTTTTTTTACTCCCCTCAAATTATCATTCCTATTATTTCATATTCCCTCTCTCCTTCGATTTGCGTTTCGATAACACCAACTCTGTCGCATTTTCGCGCAAATCAGACGAAGGTTACTACCGAAAGTCACTTCGACAGCCCTCAAGCTTTGTTTCTTAGTTTTCCCGCAGTTGATAGTTTTCTGTCGACGCGCAAAACTTTACTCTTGCAGCGCTTACAACCCTACCGCGTCTCTCCACGAGAAGAAGCCTCCGGGCGTTAGCTTTTAGCCCTTACCTGTGAAAAACTAACACTCCCCTGCAGCTTGTCACACAACATGGGCAACGGCACAGCTGCAGTACTAGAGCCGACATTCACCGGCTATGTCGCCACCACGCAAGATGCGCTGATCCTCTTCGAAGCATGTCTGACCGGCCTCCTCCACCACGTTCCACGACGTCCCCACGATCGAGAAAGAAGCCAACTGGTGAAAAGCGGGAGTGTTTTTATCTACGAAGAAAATGCGTCCGGTATCAAGCGATGGACAGACGGTGTTACATGGAGCCCCAGTCGCATCCTGGGTAATTTCCTCGTCTACCGCGAACTTGATAAGCCTTTTCCTCCAGGTGAGAAGAAGCGCGCCATGAAAAAGGGCAATAGGCGGCCACCACAAACTGGAAGACCAGGGGAACCATACCCAAGACCTCAAGAGAGCAACGGAACTTCATACTCGCCCGCAACATCGCCCGGCGCAGCTCCATATGGAGAGAGAAACCAACACACAGATATGGAGCGGCAACTCGTGGGCTCCCTTGTGGACTCGTATGGGTTCAAGGATTCGGGATTAGTAAAGAAAACCATGAGCGTGACAGTATCGGGGGTGACCCATCATTTGGTGTCATACTACAGTGTTGAAGATGTCATGTCAAACCGCCTCCATACACCCATGCAACACGAGAATTTGAGGGGCATACGTCCACGCGCAGAACTCACAACGAAGCAAAGCTTCCGCGCGCCAATTGATGACTTCGAGCACGGTGCAATGGAAGATGGAGACCCTTCTTCCGCCCTATATGCTTATCGTTCCACGTTAGGTGGCGCGCAGGCATATGCGGTGCCAAGCTCCGGTGCGCCGTACTACCAGCTTCCCGCTTACGGCGCACACCCTGGTTATGCAGTTGGCGCGCCAGGTATTCCAGGCCACCCCACATCCAATCCATATCTCACAAATGCTCCCGGTTCAGCCGACATGCCGCCAAAGCTAGAAGGCTACTCTTTCCGGAGCTCAGCATCGTACCCGCCTAGCTATCACCCCATGAATCCCAGTATACCGCAACCCATGTCGGCTTCCACGATACCCTCTGCCCTCAACCCTACCATGGGCGATAGAAGTCAACAGCAACAACCCAGCAGCGCTTCCCTCTACCGAAACCCGGGATTACAACCGCGGGATGTACCTACAGGTTCACTTTCCGGACCGGTCGACCCCGGTTCAGCAGGTGCCCCAGCGTATTCAAGAGGAAGTTTTGGCGGCATTGACTCCTCAGACCAACAGAGCGTCGGACAGCAGCAGCATTACAACCCTTCAACGAGGCGGGAATCGAGTGCCATGGCGCCTAGCGTTTCATACTATAATGGAGACCGTCAGTCTCAACAGCCACAGCCGCCATCACAACCGCAGTCACAACCTCATCAATCTCAACAACAGCCGCCGCAGCCACAACACCCACAACAATATTTCTCCAGTAGTGGTCAGCCGGGACAGCCTTCAAGTTACCAACCCGGCCAACAGGCGTCGATGTCCTGGAATACGGCTACAACGGGTTGAAAACACTGATATTTTTCTTTTCTTTTCGTTTTTCAACTTTCATACTTCCATGTTTGTTCTGATTCGATTTTTCTTTCATCCAGGTTAGCTGCTTTTCAGTTTCCTGAGGTTTTCTTTCTGGGATGGGTGGAGAGGATGATAAATGGGATTATGAAAAAGACAGTCGTTTTATTTTTATTTTTATATTTATTTATTGCGAGTTGAAAATTTGGACATCGCTTTTGAGACTTTTTCTCCGTTTTGCGTCTCAACTTGCGGTTTTATGATAGGAGGGACGCTTGTGCTCTGTTCTAATTTTCCTACTTTTCTTCCTTTTTTCCCCCGTCTTCCGCCTGAACCACCTCTCCCGCTCAGTCTTTGTTTTGCTTTACTCCTCAAATTGATTCCTTGCTTTTTTGGATTTGCTCATGTTTCCCTCGCCCACCCACTATTGTACCGGCGAATTCGAATTTTATCTACCCTGTTCCGGCCCCTTGTTTGTCCCCCTTTTTTCTTAATTTGATAAATACGTAAAGGGGGAGGGGCAAGGGTTTTTTGTGTGGGATTCTTTTTAATCCCCTTTTCTTCTTTTCCTTTCTTCTTCTTCTTCTTCCTTTGCTTTTAGCTCCCTCGTGCGCGCGCACATAGCCGCTCGTTTCTATCAAACACATAGTATTACTCATAGGCCCCAGGGCGTTTTGCATTTTTTTAATAAAGAACTGAAAAATTGAGATATGGGTAGTTGGTCGGCTGCTGCTAGCTTTTCTTTTTCTTTTCTTTTCTTTTTCTTTTCTTTTCTTTTCTTTTCTTCTCTTTTCTTTTCTTTTCTTTCTGCGAAAAATGGCTGGTCGGTTTTTGTTCTTCCATTTCCATCTCATCATCATTTATTTTATTTATCACTTGTTTGACCTTTCTGTCTTTTATTTCTATCGCTGCTTCTGATGAAGTTGACATTTGCCCTATCTTTCTTTCCTTCTCTTTTTTTCCCCCCCTGTTATCTAAACTGTGGAGTGGGCTTTTTGTAGGTGCAGGGGCAGTGGGAGGGTCAGTCAATTTCAAAGTTGAACATGAGCTTTTTGACAAAAAATCAAGAGAAAAAAGGATGAAGAGTAATAATGAAGAAAAATAAAAATAAAAACTATTTTTTTTTTCGACTGTTCTTATCTGTAACTAATAATATCAATCACTGCTTGATCTGTTGATCATCCATTTCCAGCTCCATTTCCTCCAACTGCTTACACACTCTCCTGTCCCTGCTTCCTCCTCTCCGCGTGTGATGATTAGCATTTCTCCATCAAACGCGCGCACGCACCACTTCTTATAATAAACTTTTTGCAAACTAGGCTTTTCTTTTACTGTAAACTTATTAATAAAAGTTTCATGTTTTATCTTCGTGATCCGAGATGGAACTGGAAGGCTAATCTAATCTATCTTATCTTAGGGGGGGAGGAGCGGTGGAGCGGCTGGATCAGGCACAATCATCAGGCATTTAATTTAAGGTTATGGGTATCTAAAGTTCCCAGAGATATAAAAAAATAAAAAAATAAAAATAAAAAAAAGTTTGGCGCTTTCGCTATTTTCCTTCTTGCGCTACCGTAACGCTGTTTTCTTAAGTAATATATATATATATATATATATACAAGGCAAAAAAAGGGGTAAATAATGGGGGGTTCTAGATTAGTTTGAAAGGGTTTACCCCGAGGTTAATTTTCTTCAGGTACGCTATTCTAACCTGAACCTGCTGTTACATCTGCGCTCCTGTTGTACCAGGGGGGGGGATGGTTCCTGCTCTACCCTTGTCTTGTCTCTAGACCCTGAAATTGTATTTTTCTTTTTCACATTTGTGGTGTGTCCGCATGTCCCACGTATAATTCGCCATGTAACAGTGGTGGGGTCTATGAGCCTTTACCATACACCCACCCCCTTCCTCGAGTCGTCATATTTAGCGAGGGATCCGGCAATTGGGACATGTAGACCTGGATGGACATTGGCAATGGGGATGGAGTGTGGATATAGAATTGAGAAAGATGATTTATGCCATAGAGCAATTACGTAGACCTGTATATGTTGGAGGGGAGGCTTGTGGCGATGTTGTGAAATCATTCATTTTTGTCGATGTCGGAGTTGGTGTTTTGTTCGTTGCGCGAGGATTTGCTGGGCTTGGTCAGGGGTAAAGGCGACCAGGGCAAGGTACCAGTGGGTGAAGGGGTGCAGGCGGATGGATGGTGGGGGATATAGTTTAACTGTAGTATTATATGACGGGTTGTAGAGGTAGGACTGCGGCCGTTTCTTTTGTGCTCTCAGTTATTTCAACTGTTTAATCTATTTCTGAGTATGCGGTGGGACATGCGAGAAACAGGGAGCTAAAGGACGAAACAAAGAGCTCTCCGGTTGTGTTAATACACTTGGGTTATGGAGTTGACAGGGTCCTCGTACGCTAGATGGTGAGGTTTATGGAATATTGAAGAAGTCATGGAACGGGAGATCGTTAGTACGGATTGAACCTTCAGGCATTATCGTACACCCTTATATTCAACGCGCAAGGCCGTACTTACCTTTTCCATTCTCATTGCTAGAAATCGGGGAAAAGAGCTCGAGGGTCTAGCTAGAGTATTTGCAAATATACTTACAGATAGCCATGCAGATACCTAGGTATATCCTTGCTCTAGATATCCGTCGGAACTCGACTGAATCCAAGGAAACGTGCAAACCGTTTTCACTATCCTGCAGATCCCGACTATCCACGACCAGTATTGAGAATATCAAGTTGCCATGAAATGTGTCGGCAGTCCAACTTTCTTCCATTTCGAGAGACGCCTCGGTTGCGGTACGGCCATTGTCCGGGACGTCCATCTCTCACTCGCACCCCGCTTGCCCCCATAACATAAACGGCAGTGAGGGCGGCAGATATAACTGCTGGTTACTGCGACGGTCTTCCGTTTGTGAGTTGCAAATGCATAGCTTATTGCTTCTTTTGTTCCGCCATTTCTCTCTGAATGTGTAGGTCGATCATATGTAGGTCGATATGGGCATAGACGACCACGACCCTACATATACCAGTCTTCAGCGACCCCTAGCACTCCCATGGCGGAGGTACCCTTCGAGTTCCGCGTTACATCCCTATATGCGAGTAGGGTGACACAGATCGCGGAGGTACATGTACACAGCGTCCGGTCTATACATGAATTGTGCTGTACGTATAGGTGGGCAATCAGGGTCCCTAAGAGGTACAAACCGCACATGTACAGTACACAGCATATGGAGGGACTGATCTGATTTACCCGAGTAACTGTCTCCTCGCATACCAACCCCGCTGTCCAGCACAGAACTGCACTGACAACCTGGATGTATGTATAATGGTTTGTGATATAATGGACTGTAGCACAAAGGGCCAAGAAGGGAACCCACGTAGGTAAGGATTCTCAATTTTGAGTGCCGGCACCGTTTGGCCAAAGAGAAGATATGGTGTGTGCAAAGTCTTTTTGAGGTACTGTGTGATATGAACAGTACTTGACAACGGCAGATGGAGATGGGAATTGTCCAGTATATGGGTATCTCTTGTGGATTGCGGTGTTTGGAGAAGACGCGATGCTTGAGCGGGGGAGTTGGGCCAAGACTTGGACAAAGGAACCCCTCCTAATTGCTCCCTCAGCTTCAAATGGCGGTCCATCCCATCCAATATGCCGGACGTATAATAAATCCTCCGACTATTTGTGGCTATTATTACATTGTCCGATGCAGCATTGAGGTTGCTGGTGGGATGGATATAGAATGTGGGCATGTGACTTGGCAACAGATCCATGGATAAACTACCACTACTGGGTTGAAGGGGAGATTTGTCAGCCAGGCAATAATCTGCCGTGTTTGCAGTGGAAACAAACCAAAGCAAACAAAGTCGCCGCTGAAACCAATTTGCTTGACAATAATTCAATTGCTTGCTAATCAACTCTCTCTTGTCCACATTCAATACCTCATTCAGCAGAAGCTAATCGACTCACAAGGGGCGCTGTTTTCTGGGATTCGGGGTTCGGTGTTACGACTTGGAAATAACGCTAACCGGCTTACAAATGGGATATTGAGGAATGATGTGATCTGCAAAACTTTGGGAGTTGAGCAGTTAGTTAACCAAGGAGTTCAGACAACCAACAGCAGTGGACAGTCCGCGGATGCGCTAATAATTGGCGGCTTTAACGGAGTTTAACCTAACCTTTCGGGGGTGCTGTGCCTACGGAGTAGTGTGCTCGCTGTCTTAGCTATCTAACAGTTACCCAGTCATCCTATCGGGAGCTTTTGTTTCGTGTTGGCGTGCAGGGCCAGCACCCAATTTCCGATGACGACAAATGAGTCAATCGTCCTCATCCCCCCCGCCCAGGGCTCGAGAATCGTCTAACACTGGTGGGCCAGTCGACGGTGATGTGATGCTTCTTCAGATGTCTGCCGGTTTTATGCTGCGACAAGGACAGTAAAGCCGAGAACATGAAGCTAATCGATGTTGGGGCGGTTAACTCGTTCCCTCTCCGGAGGAAGTACTCCGTAACTAGTTGCTTCACAACTGTTATCCCCACCCCAGTCGCGTATCAGCTTAGACGCGAATCGAGGATGATGCAATCGACCCATGATTCAAACCAAATTTATATTAGCAGGGAATCCACAGTAACTTTGCCTGACTCGGAGTAGCTGGTTGGAGATCTAAGTTATCACATATCCACCACGTCTGACAAATGCAATCAAAACGTAAAAAATTCTTCATTCAGCCAGTCGGAGCTCATACAGGATTCTACATATAAGTAAGCTACATTCCAATTGATGATCATGGAATTCAATGAATATCTTTTCTTCTGTTTCTCATTTCTTTTCATTCTACGCTGTCGATTCAAAACGACCTGACAGGTTTCACCAAAAATTCTCCCTTCGCCAGAAAAGAAAGCCAGCTGCGAAGCATACCTGCTGTTTCCTGCATAATCAATTCAGTACTTTGTGCGAGCTGCTGGCGTGACCAAGCTTGCTCGGTACTGGGTGAGTTGAAGCTTCGTTGGAAGCTTGGGCGGTGTGTGTCACATCAGTTGCTCGGACCAGATTGCGATCCCGATAAAACAAATACCATATTTTGTTCGGACTGGGCATCCCAACAAGTGATCAGCGTCCCTTCCTGACAGCAGAGGTGATTCGAACCGGCACGGTAATTTCAATCACACTTCGTCCCTTTTGGCTAGACCGGATTTCCCCAGAATGGCATCCCCGTCCAACACAGGTGCCGACATCGAAGGGGTGGGAAAATCGACTGATTGGACAAGCCCCTCGCAGATATCTGTGGACACAGATCCAGAGATAGCGCTATCCGAATCGAGTCGCGGGGGTAGATGGGGCGAATATGAAGAGGGCGACCCGGTCTCTCGTCGTCGCGCCATGGAGGAATTTGCTGAAATGTCGAGGGAGTTAACGAAACTGAGTCTACAAAAGAGCAAGTCTTCAGCAAAGAGAAGGAAAAGTTTTGTCCGCCAATCTACCGCCCACTCTACAATGAACCAGGAAAAGGATATCGATATTGAACGTGACTCGTTGGATTCAGCGTTATCCGTGAAGGGCGATTTCGAACTGAGCGAATTCTTGAGAGATGGACGTCTAGAACGGAGAACAACGGCAGGAGGCCCTGGGAAAAAGATTGGCGTAGTCTTCAAAAATCTGACCGTCGAGGGGATTGATGCTACCTCATCGTTTGTCAAGACGCTTCCGGATGCTGTGAAGGGAACCTTCGGGCCTGACCTTTACAATCTTATTACTCGCTTCGTTCCGGGACTAAGATTCGGAAAACCACCCCCGACTCGCAGTCTCATTCACGATTTTACGGGAGCTCTCAGAGATGGGGAAATGATGCTGGTCCTCGGAAGACCTGGTGCTGGATGCACCACCTTTCTAAAAGCCATCGCCAACAATCGATCATCTTTCGCGGCTGTCCTGGGAGATGTCAGCTATGGTGGGATCTCGGCGGCAGAGCAAGACAAACATTTTCGAGGGGAGGTCAATTACAATCCCGAAGACGACCAACATTTCCCTGCTTTAACCGTAGAGCAGACCCTCAGGTTCGCTCTGATGAACAAGACAAAGAAGCGAGACCAAGATTCGATCCCAATAGTCATCGACGGGCTGTTGAAAATGTTCGGGATCAGCCACACCAAAAACACCATCGTGGGCAACGAGTTTGTCCGTGGCGTTTCTGGTGGAGAGCGCAAGCGTGTTGGCATCGCAGAGACCCTGACTACCAAATCATCGGTTGTTTGTTGGGATAATTCTACCCGGGGCCTCGATGCCAGCACTGCTTTAGATTATGTCAAGTCTCTCAGGGTCATGACGGATGTCAGCAATCGAACCACATTTGTTACACTTTACCAGGCAGGAGAGGGAATTTACGAGCTGATGGATAAAGTTATGGTTATCGAAGAAGGCCGCATGCTATACCAAGGGCCCGCTAATAAAGCAAAGGCTTATTTCGAAGGTCTAGGATTCTACTGCCCAGAACGATCGTAAGTAATATACCTATCTCTCGCCTGAGGTTTAAATATAGTTTCTTTTTGTCTAACACCACACAAGAACAACGGCGGACTTTCTTACTTCCTTGTGCGACCCCATTGTTCGCCAGTTCCAGCCCGGCCGAGAAGCTTCGACTCCTAAGACCTCCCAAGAACTAGAAGCAGCATTCAGACGCAGTGACATTTACAAAGATATTCTGAAGGAGGTTGATGACTATGAGAACCAGATTCTGGACACTGATTGTTCTGACACTCGTCAATTTCAAAAGCACGTTGGCGAATGTAAGTGAACAAAGCCAAAACCTCACGCCGAAAATCACACCTCCCTGATTACTGGGACTAACATTTTTACCTGCAGCAAAAAGCAAAACCGTCTCCAAGCGGTCAAATTACACGGTCTCATTCGCACGGCAGGTCATGGCTTGCACGAAACGAGAATTTTGGCTCTTTTGGGGCGACAAAGCCTCTCTGTACACCAAGTTCTTCATTGTCTTTGCTGTTTCTCTCATTGTCGGTTCTCTCTTTTACGGCCAGTCTCTTGATACCGGTGGAGCATTCTCTCGTGGCGGATCCTTGTTCTTCTCCATTATTTTCCTTGGGTGGCTTCAGCTCACCGAGTTGATGCCGGCCGTCTCTGGTAGAACAATCATTGCGAGACACAAGGACTATGCCTTTTATCGTCCTTCTGCCGTCGTTATCGCTCGCGTCCTCGTCGACATTCCAGTCATTTTTGCAATGCTCGTGGTGCTCGCCGTAGTGGAATATTTCCTCATGGGATTGGACGTCGACGTTTCCAAGTTCTTCATTTATTGTTTGTTCGTCTATGTTACAACGATATCTATCACAGCTATGTATCGCATGTTTGCCGCGTTCTCAGCCACCATAGACGATGCTGTCCGATTTGGAGGAATAGGTAGGTTTTTAAATTTAGCGTTTCGTTTTACTGTGGATTCTGGTACTGACGATTTAAAAAGCTCTTAACTTACTCGTTTTCTACGTTGGATACGTAAGTCATACAATTCTACTCCTTACGAATTCGGGCGATATACTAATATTAAATTTTGTCTAGGTGATTCCGAAGCAAGCTTTGCTTGATGATTCCCCCTGGTTTGGCTGGCTGCTATACGTCAACCCCCTATCGTACGCATTCGAGGCCGTCCTGGGTAATGAATTTTCGAATCGTGTTATGGAATGTTCGCCTGAACAACTTGTGCCGCTCGGCACGAACGTTGACCCAAAATACCAAGGATGCTCTCTTCCTGGTTCTCAGTTGGGTAGTAATACCGTGTCCGGAGCCCGATACCTAGACTTTTCATTTCAATTGTGAGTATCTTATCTACTCCGAATACAAAAAAAAAAAAAAAAAAGGCGCACAGTTTAATAAATGAAATCTAGTTCCCGGAGCCATTTGTGGCGTAACTTTGGGATCGTAGTCGCCTTCACAATCGCGTACATTGCAATCACGGCAATCGCTGCTGAAGTCTTCCCATTTACAACAGGAGGAGGCGGTGCATTGATATTCAAAAAATCCAAGAGAACAGAAGCATTGTCCAAGCTTCAGCAGAAAAGCGAATCCCAAGATGAAGAGACAGGAAAGATCGAGAGGATTGGAAATGTTGGCGGGGTTGCCACTCGAAGGTCTTCCGCCACTGCCAACAACGAGAATGGTAGTTTTACAAAACTTTCGACCAGTGATAGGGTTTTCACTTGGTCCGACGTTGAATATACGGTACCTTATGGGAATGGTGAGCGGAAACTCCTTAACAAGGTAACTGGTTATGTAAAACCGGGAAGTATGATTGCTTTGATGGGCGCGTCTGGCTCAGGAAAGACAACGCTCCTCAACACTCTAGCGCAGCGACAGAGAATCGGTGTTGTGTCTGGTGAGATGCTTGTTGATGGGCGAGCTCTTCCTCCAGATTTCCAAAGAGGAACCGGTTTCTGTGAACAGATGGATATCCACGACACCACTGCCACCATTAGAGAGGCGTTGGAATTTTCAGCGATCTTGCGACAAGACAGAATCATTCCCCGCGAGGAAAAAATTGCGTATGTTGATCAGGTCATCAGTTTGTTGGAACTTGATGATATCCAGGATGCCATCATCGGTTCACTTGGCGTTGAGCAAAGGAAGCGATTAACAATCGGAGTTGAACTGGCAGCCAAACCGAGCTTACTACTGTTTTTAGACGAACCCACTAGCGGACTGGACAGCCAGGCAGCTTTTTCTATCATCAGATTCCTGAAAAAGCTATCCCAGGCGGGGCAAGCTATTATTTGCACCATTCATCAACCATCTTCACTCCTAATTCAGCAATTTGATACCATCCTTGCCCTAAACCCCGAGGGAAATACCTTTTATTTCGGGCCTGTTGGTGAGAACGGCCGTGCCGTGGTTGATTATTTCGCGGAGAGAGGCGTCGTTTGTCCTGACAATAAGAACGTCGCGGAATTCATCCTGGAGACTGCCGCGAAGGGCCGTAGGAGCAACGGGAAACGAATTGATTGGAATGAGGAGTGGCGAAACTCGAAAGAGCTTGCCCAACTCAAGACGGAGCTGCAGGAAATCAACCTCGAGCGAAGCCAACGCCCGCCCTTGGAGACTTCTGGCTCGCAGTATGAATATGCCGCCCCCGTTGCTCTACAGTGTTGGATGCTCACAAAACGATTATTTGTCAACTACTGGAGAGATTCTTCGTATATTTATGGAAAGCTCTTCATCAGTGTCATCCTTGGTATTTTCAATGGCTTTGTAAGTTACTACTGCATTCGAACTACCCCCACATCTTGGACCTTGAATTAACCATATCATTTACCATACAGACTTACTGGCAATTGGGAAATACCATATCTAGCATGCAAAACCGAATGTTCTCCATTTTCCTGATCATCCTGCTCCCGCCAGTTTTCATGAATGGTGTTGTCCCAAAGTTCTTCATGAACAGAATGCTCTGGGAGGCGCGAGAGCAACCGAGCCGAATCTACGGCTGGGTGGCATTCTGTACAGCGAACGTCGTCTGTGAGATTCCAGCAGCTGTAGTTACCAGTGTTGTCTATTGGGTTCTCTGGTACTTTGCGACTGGTCTGCCCACCGACTCAAGCACGTCCGGCTATGTGTTCTTAATGTCCATGCTTTTCTTCTTCTTCCAAGCCAGCTGGGGACAGTGGATCTGCGCGTTCGCACCCTCGTTCACCGTTATAGGAAATGTAAGTCCTATCAAGCTTTCTACATCTACAGTTTCCACGCGATCCCAAACTAATCGAACCGTTACAAAACCAGGTTCTCCCATTTTTCTTCGTAATGGTGAACCTCTTCAACGGCGTCGTGCGCCCTTATTTCGTCCTTCCAGCTTTCTGGCGCTTCTGGATCTACTATGCAAACCCAACCACATGGTGGCTCCGGGGTGTGCTGTCTGCTACCCTCCCGGACACACAGGTCGTCTGTTCCCCCGCCGAGCTCACCCACTTCAACCCGCCCCCTGGTCAAACCTGCATTGAGTACGCGGGTAACTTCATCTCCTCCATCGCGCGATCAGGCTACCTTACCAACCCCAACGCGATAGCTGACTGCAGCTACTGCGCATACTCAAACGGAGCGGAATATATGCGCACTCTGAACGTGCACGACGGTGATAAATGGAAGGGTTTCGGGATCTTCTTAGCATTTGTGGTGATTAACTGGGCGCTGGTATACTTTATGATATATACAGTGAGGGTTAAGGGGTGGACGTTTGGCTTTGGGACGGCGGTCGGTCTCGTCGAGAAGGGGATCTCCTGGGTGGAAGGGTTGACGAGGTCGGTAAAGGCGAAAGAGGATGGTGTGGGCGAGGGGAAAATCGAGCAAGCGAGCTGAAAGGGGAAAGATGCCATTGGAGAGGGTACGTGAGTATCTTGTGGATGACTTTTAATGATAATTTACTAGGAATTTCTAATTCCTTTTTGTTGTTTTGATTCGGGATGAGAATTGTGGTTTGCATCTTTTTTAGACTGTGCTGGCGTTCTTTTATTGTTTTAACTTTTTTTATTTTTTTATTTTTTTATTTTTATTTTTATTTTTATTTTTATTTCTTAATTACTGCAAATAAAAAATAATATATAGAAACAACAAATAATGAAAACAAGCGAACAAACAAAACTTTCAACTTCGGTTTTCTCGCTGTTGCTGCTGGTCTCTCATTTCGGTCCCCTCAGGATCCGTTGCCCAGGGTGTCTAGGGGTGAACGAACTCATATCAAAGCAGCAGAGACACTTACAACATTCCCAGTTCTCGTAAAGCAGGTTAACACATTTGGTGCCCTGAACGGGTTCGGCCGGGTTCACAATGTTAACGGCCATTTCACAACCCTTTTTCCAGTGGATTGACATGAAGTATGGAACCTCCGTAAAATATGGTATACCGCTCTTTTTTCTGTCGGTGATGCTTTCGCCAGGGCGTATTTCACGGCTCTTGTCGCAGAGACGTACAGCTTGATGTTCTACCCACTTGCCAGTTATATCGCCGCGACCCTGATAGACATCTTTGTCGTGGGATTGCCGCTGGCTGACTTTCAGAGGTACCTTGGGTTTCTCCGTCGCAACTGGTGTGACTTTCTTCGTTGTAGTTACAAGAGTGGTGGGTCCTTTATTTATCGGGTGCGGGGGGCTCGGCGGCGGTGGTGGAGGCAAAATACAAACGCATTTACCGTCTAGGCAACCAGTGCGGCGCGGGAAGCCACATTGGAGGGCCAGCACACATTTGTCAGTAGTCTCTGGAGTGCATCCAATATCCATTGGTTTTGGTGACCCCGTTAAATTGGTGGTGATACTTGGTGTGGTAGTCGTTCCACTAGCTGTTTGGGAGAGGTAGCCGGTAGAAGTCGCAGTAGCGGCAAGCGTGGGAAGCAAGTGAAAGTCCCGGGGCTTTTTGGCCACGGGAGCTTTGTTGGACGTACAATGAGCCTCATCCTCCCCATTACATGTACCCAACGCTCCCACCAGTAGATTTCATGGAGAAGGATGTTGTACCATTCTGAAATTGCGTTGAACCCTCGACAGGAGGTGACATCGTATTTGAAAATCAAGATCTGAGCCTCACGGCATATCTCTGTGGTGCACCACCATTCGTAGCATCCTGGACGTATGGACCATACCTTTGAAGAGCAGTGTTGTCCAGCTACCTCCAAAGACTTATGGATAGGCCTATCCTCACCAGGACGAGCATTGGTAAACTTCCAAGGATCAGCAAACAGTGCTTATATTTATATGAGCCTTGGGGAAAAAAGGATGACTCTGATTCACCTTCTCACAGAGCCTATCGAATCGAGGAGTTCCATGGGCGTTTTCTACCCCAAAAGACACAATAGTAATTTGCGGGAAGGAGGGCAACCCTGTGCCAGGCATGGGATAGAAAATAAGGCTTGGGAGCAAAGTAGCATCGAATTGAAGCATTCCACGGCCTTTACTTGGTTGATACTAGTAATGGGGCTACAGATAAAAAAAAGGAATCCTGTGAGTAGTTAAATGTGGGCTCAAGGGCCTTCATCATCAATGATGTTGAACAGGATGGGCGGCACAGTTTGAAACATCACGCCAACGCCGTCAGCTTTCTCCTGCCCGTCGCCGCATTTGCAGATCTGTGGACGATAGATAATTGCCATTGGTTAGTAGTTAGCCAATTACGTGATACCTCATACCCCGGGGGAGAGGGGAGAGGGGAGAGGGGAGGGGAGGGGGTTTTTGCATTTCCAAGCCTGGTTGTTTTGCATTGGATGTTGTCCGGCTCTGTTCCAACGCCGGTTGCCGAGTGGCGCGCGGCTGATTTTGTGTGCTAAGCGACCACGTGATAAGCTTATCTCGTCGAGGGCATCGCTTGCTCATCCAGAAGTGCAACCTGGCAAGCAACAAGCAATGCGAAAAGTAACAAGAAGACCAGTCTGCTAGCGGCTCCCCAGCCTATTGCCTGCTATGGGCTGCCATCATGCAGGCAAAAGTTTTAGCACCAAATGCCCCAAGAGCTTGAAATTCCGCTACTCTTTCACTTCTCGCCAGTTCCGAGAGGGATGGGTTGCCTCAAACATCATGAGGACATATAAGAGCATACATCTGAACCGGCATCCCGGGATGAAAGCACGCACACCCCGCCTCAAGGTGGCTTCTGCAGCCGGCTTAGCCACGGTAAATTCTATCAAACTGCAGTTTTCCCTCGCTCCATGCCTGCAACATCATGAAGGTGCTACGGCTGATGATATGGGTGGGAGCCTATTACTTTCTTCTATCTTCTCCGGTGAGAGATGGTTTCCGGATGTAGCGGGATGGGATTTCAGCGGAGAAGCATTTTAAAGCGCGTACAATACTACTCCCTCCTCGGTGGACAATCCTCACAAAGTGTTCGCACGCCCCAGTGGGGACAGCGTGATTAGCAATCTCTAAGAATTTTCACGGTCTCAACGTCCATAATAACCTAATCAAGATCGAGCCATAAAGCGGACATTAACATGAAAGGTACAGATCAAAACTCGTCTAACAGAAATTTCATAGCTTGCTTACTTTCCCACCGGTTGGCCTATTTGCCTTCCGGCTGCATGATGTTATGCCGGCTGGAGTTGCCAATCCGGTTTTCTTTCCTGCATTTGCTTTTACTTATGTCAACGGCTTTTCGCAGTTTATATCACCGTATATTCTCCACGCCGACAGCTCCGGGGGGGATCGAGTTCATCATTTTCACGGACTTTGTGTGTGCTACCATCAACCTAGTTCTGCGACATGGACCCGCATAGAATATGGCTCCATGGCATTACCTTTGCTTCAAATATTGGGAGCAAGAGGAACAAGAAGTCCTCTTGAACCCCCGCTAGGGATAGGAATTTAAGCACCCTGGAGAAAGGAAAAGGGTACAAAAGAAGCCTAGATCTTTGATATATGTGCGGTTAGCAATGGTTTCTTTTCTCATCCATGTATTGGTGTCAAGACCGTTGTGGAACAGACGTCGACACATGCTGCCAGACTCCAGATGGGCAGTATAATCTGTGTGGCTTAGGTCAGCCTTCCATTGTCCAAAGCCCCAACCAAGGACCTGGAACTAATGCCCAAGTAGGTACTATCTGCTGCGGGTTTGGGTGTTGCCCCAGCAGGTCCCATACGTGTAATGTCAACTTCAGTTGCACTGTGCCCAACGGAGAGGTCATACCACCGGCAGCTCCAAACTCTACAAGTCAGCTCACACATAAGCCCACCACCCACCATCCCTCGATACCACCTCCAGGAAAAGCCACAACCAAAACCGTGGTGTCATCTGTCAAACAGCCCAGTCGCCGGTCAAGCGATCAACCCCAGCACACCCTAGGTTTATTGACTGAATCATTTGAATCAACTACCGGCACACACTCAAATCAGCCCACCCAGCGCTCGGTAAACCTGAAAAATCTATAGAAGCTCCATTAGATCAGCCCACGATCGCGCCGGTTGACAAAACTGAACAACCCAAAAAGTATACTGAACCGCTAATAGACAATACAGCGGAACAGCCTACAGACCAGTATACGGGCCGCCCAACAGGCCAACCCTCTGGGCAACCTGATCCCACAGATCAACCTGCCTAGATATCTACCTAGCAATCTGCAATCAACCCTACAAGCCCCTACATCTCACAAACTACAGATGAGTCATCTGAGATCCCCACCAGCACAACCACCGAAGATGGCTCTTTTCTGCCCAGTTCCCTTGGCGCTGTTGTTTTAGTTGATACGCGAACTGCAACACTTCCTCTCGTTACATCTACAACTACTTTTATCACTGTAGACCACACGTTCACTCTTACCCCCCCTTCACACACAGGACAAGCCGTTGAAACTTTGGTTATTGATGGTACTTCAACAGCAACTCTTCCTCGCATCTCAAAAACCATGACACTTACCACTCTAGGTTTAACTTTGACGCTTGCACCACCTTCCTTGACAAAAACAGATCTTCCCCTAAGCAGAACAGCTTCCATTACAGGTTCCAGTTCAACTCTGAGCCTCACGTCTTCGCGTGTAACCGAAGGAAGGGCATTGACCACAGAAAGTCAAATCATCACACCTAGGCCAAATATTTCTTCAACTAACACAGTTAGCAATCCACAGTTTCCCACCACGACAGCAAGCCAAACAAGCGACGTTGTGGGCCACCAGCCGCTACCCATATATGATGAATGGCCTTCCGATGCCGTTATTGTTACCGTTGAGAGAAGTTGAAGAACCTGAGC
Source organism: Blastomyces gilchristii SLH14081 (assembly GCF_000003855.2). NCBI lineage: Eukaryota > Fungi > Ascomycota > Eurotiomycetes > Onygenales > Ajellomycetaceae > Blastomyces > Blastomyces gilchristii. Next base: position 377,604 of record NW_003101663.1, read on the forward strand.
CCTCGGGCAGCGATGATGGCGGCGTTGTTATACCATGCATAGAAGCTGATATATCATTTCGTTTAAGATCTGCATTCGATTCGGCAGTATAAACATTAAGGGATGGAAGTTGAACCTTCCTAGCGGAATCTACCCTCAGTAAGTCTTCCCATTAATCCCGTGTCAATGAACAAAAACCGATATTTGACAATAGCGGGCGACCTCCATCACCGAATATCAAACTTCCACCGGGAATTAACTTCCAAGGCGAGCTTCCGCCATGGCCCAAGTTCACGTAAGTAATTACAGGATATGTCAATATCTTAGACTAATTAACTAACCTTCGTTCCCTTACTGGGCGCCAGCGTCGGGGCTAAGGGATTCCAACTTTCCCTAACCAGCCCGAACCTACTAAATGTGAGACCAGGACAGCCTCACTATGCTCAACCACCACATCGTATGTTGTGTCAGCAATTAAAGGGGCGTTATAGACGGTCTCTTCGCAGGCACTCTCGCCGAAATGCCATGAAGTTCGTGGCTGCTTAGTGACCGACTCAAACCAGAAGACGACTCAAACTAAAGCGGATGACTGTGTGATTTCAACCGTGACTGACGTAGCTGTCATATGCAGCGGGGCAGGAACGACAGATTGTTCTATAGAGACAAAAGTTCCTAAAACAGGATGTTCTATATCTCCGACCACAGCAACATTATCATGCACCCCTACCCCTACTGGGAAAGACCGGCGACAGGTAGGTGACAATTTGTGCGCGCCGGCAAGTGTGTATTATGCCTGGCCTGGTGATGGAAGAAACGTGGACCAAACTACTGCAATCTATACCGAATTGAAAATTTTTCTTCAGGATGAGACAAGGATTAGAACCTTGGATACAATATCTATGGGTATCAACTTCTGGAGAGTATATCTCACTCCTAGTCAGGTCCAGCATGTCAAGGGCATACCGAATGTGAGTAAAAATGGTGCACTATGGCTAGATAACTCTGATTATTACAGGAAAGTGGAAAAGGAGAAGAGTTGAGTTATCGACAATAAAATCGCTAATAGCACTTAGACAGGTTATTGCAGTGTATCGCGAAGTTTTAGATGGCCTCAGAGGCAGGGACACTCTGACTCAAGGCACACTCCGAAAAATAACATATTATCGATAACAAAATAAGTACGTCATTGGAGGATTTGACGTAGGCAGTCAGATGTCTTTTTGCTCTGCCAGATCTCTCCCAAATTGGGACCGTCCGTATATATTTGACAAGAGCGCTAGGAAAGATATTCCTGTCTACATTGTAGATACTGGAGCACAAATTGATCACCCAGTCCGTATGCACACTCGTCGTGGTCTGTATGCCCAAAAATTTAACAATGTTGTGACAGGAATCAATCAAGGTGACAGGGCAGCTACAAGGGCCGAATTTATATACGCTTATGAGGACCATGACCATGCAGAGAACCTCGACCCTCGTGATGACGCGGGAATGCCACGGAATGGCATTTGTCCTCCTGCCAGAACTCGCATCCCGCACGGAACTACAATGTTAGGCGCCGTGATGGGTGCCAAGCTCGGGATCGCCAAGAAGATCAAACCATACATAGTACGCACTCCGCGAAGGGACCCTAGAGGCAGCAATCCCATGGCGGAGGATTATGTGCTAGGTTATCAAAGATCAGTGACCGCTATTCGGACAGTAGTAGGATCACGCGAGCAATCCTCTCGATGCCTTGGATACTCTGGGAAAAGGAGTTTATACAGACCCCGTTCAACGACCGCGTCCCCAATGATTTTGTTGTCTGTCAAAAAAAGGATATATGCCCTGCTTACTGATCTTGTTAGGAGAGGTATATTTCCGTCGCTGGCGCGGGTAATGTCCCTTCATCAATCGTAAGTACACTTTTCGGCTATTCACAAAGCATACTCTAACGCTGATATGTAGATCAAGGGATGGCCTTCCCTGTTTGGCGCTAACGTCTCAACATTGACTGAGGATGAACTACAAGGATGGCTAGATATTCCTCAGATATTAGTTGTCGGAGCCGTGGAAACAGTTGAAGGAAAAATCTCATCGAATTCGGGATGGGATAAGCGGAGACATATTCCTGACGTTCATGCGCCCGGTGTCGATATTATTGTGGCGGACGGGAATAAGGGGGAATGGGCTAGGAATGCGCATTACAAGCAATCAGATGGCACTTCCCTTGGTAAATCACAAATTTAACCTACTCTTTGTTAGCAATTGACTCACGGATGCCCTTTAGCGCAGCTACCGCTTATACAGCCGGCCTCGCTGCACATTTTTTGAAACTTCACGAGGTCGGCCGGCTTAAGCCCATAAGTCCCGGCATACAACTTGACATGAGAAGGGGGCTTAAAGACTATATCTGAACACTGGTGTGGCGAGAAGTTCTCATGGTGCTTTTGGCCCTGTACTGTCAGTGTGGAATGGTGCAGAGTGGAACGGCGTAGGCCACTTCCCTTACGAGTGGTCGATCTTTCAGCTGCGGGCAAATGATAAATTGACGGATCAATGCATGGCGGCAGCTACCTCAACTGGAGATCCTGCCGTACATAGTTCCAAAGCTGTCTAGTATCTCCAAACCCTGTTCTTCTGCCGGATCCAAGCTTCAGCGGCATTAATATAAATGTTCTCCAAACATGCAACTTCTTCTATCAGGAAGGGAGAGAGATGTTTTGGGGGCAAAATACGTTCACCACCTCGCACTCATTCATTATCACGGCTCTGGTAAGCCCCAACCAACCGCGGCAAGTTACTGCTTAAGAAGGCCGTGTCCTTGCAGAAGGTGATGTTCAGAGCCAATTCATCGAATTGTCATCTATCGACGATCATGACATATTCCGCGACCAGGTCATTACGAAAAAACAGGTTCTTCGAACGCTGTTGGAACGTAGTTTGCGGGAAAAAGAGGTAGAACCCAGCGCTTGTGATACCTGACTTGAAGCCTTTCATAATACAATTCAAGCTGATGACTGATTTTTCTTTAAACCATAGGAACTTTTGATTCAAAGATACGGAGACTCAAGGCAAGAATTCGTTTTATCACTTACAAAAATTTGAAGCAGCGCATTAAGCTACAGATACGATCTATTATGCGGAAAGCATGACCGCAAAACAATCGGGATATGCGCTCATGGCATGGTAATACACTTGGAAATGGGAAAGTTAACAACAGCCAGTCACGATTCCAGCCTACTATGACTTGGTGCCCACTGATTTCAAATTGTTCCACTGTTTAATCAACTCTATTTGCGTGTCATGAGATTTTCTTTTGTCCTGTTTCAATTTATTCACTCAATAATGCCACTGCCTGTCTTCTTTTTTTCCTGCTGGGGTAGTCACATGTTCTTCATTTTATCATGATCTGAACTGTCCCAAGATAATAATGAAGTGGAAATTTATTGTCCAAGTTATCAAAGGTATTTCGCTTCGTCGGTTGCCTCAGGCATAGAGAATGTAAACTGCTGGGGAAAGGGGGCGAGGGATAGGCCGAAAGTCACATTAACAGCCACCCGCCATTGACCGTATTGATGAATAAGAAACACAGTGCATGTGTTATGAATTACGTTGCCGCTCCAGTCGCTAAGAGACCGGAAGGAAGAGAAGGAAATAGCACCAAATAACCGACATTGTACAATCAAATTAATCAATCCTCCATATAAAAAAACGGTCTATTACGCCCGTGATATCTCGGTGCAGGAACAATCATCGGAACGGGAATTGTCGGCTCGAACACAGTAGTGACCTCTGACCCGTCGTCTGAGTTGGCGCTGGAGTCCTCCGACTCGGATTTAGCGAGGAGAGTAGCAGTTCTACCAGTCGACGGGATGGATGATAGCTTTCCTGCATCGTTGTGGCGAATGGGGATCACGACACCGCATTCCCAGTTTCGGCAGTTTAATTTTGGTTTGGTGGTTGAGCGGTCGAGGACGAGGCGGCCCCTGGATTACATAGGCGGAAACAGGCATTTTTGTTAGTAAGGTTGTGGAAAGAGGCCCAAATAGGCTTTAGGAAGTCGGAGTTTGAAGTGTTGGCAAGGCGGGGGGATTACAACTAGGGGAAAATGGGATCCTGCTGTGTACGTACCAGGCACTTTCTGATAGATTTGCACTGCCAACGTATGCCCAACCAGCGTAGCGGGTGGAATTGTCCTTTAAGCTGGTGATGGGTTTCTCGGGACGGACGAAAAGTATCTGCAGGAGATCATGAATATTTTGGACAAATGATTTCCCTGTTTGAAAATATATACAAGTTTATCGTGGTAAATTTCCGTGCATACCTTGTTATGCATTAATAATCCCTCTCTTCGACTGATATTATCTCTCATTATGTCTTTCGGGAATGTCGCTGAATTATACCACTTTGATTGAAAGCATATCGTCCCAGCATTCTCCGCGCCGCCTTTGGACTTCCGAACCGTGTCAAGCGATGGAAAAACGACACGGAATTTGTCTTTCCACTTTCCACCGTCCGTTCTTTTGGTTACCACTCCCCAGTTTTCGGACGGGAACCTCTTGGATGTGCGAAGGGTCAACTCTTTTAGCCCGCTATCTCCTATATAGACCATTAGTGGAGGTTAAAATGAGATAATTTACATGTAGTTTAGTACTTGGTTTACCTTGTGCTGCAAGATACATAGATCGCAGAAATTGTTCGTTCAGTGAGCCTACTGAGGAAGTCTGCGCGGCCCGTTAGCCTCGTGCAATAAAAGGTAGAGATCAAGGGAGCATCGATGAGCGTACAACGTAGTCAAGGTTTATATCACGAGTGGTTTGAAGACCCAGTGCGGTTATGGCACTTCCAAGTCCGCACAGTCCCGTCTTTCTCCATTTCGGATCTGTGTGAGATCCGCCACTAAAAAATAGTTAACCTGATAGGAGTGTTTGAAAGGAGACCAGGAGATACATACATTGTGTGCACAAACGCGATATCCTTCGTAGCGCTAAAATCGAATTGAAGCATCTTCTTTATAATTTGGTCGTGTAAATTAGACGCCTGAAGGAAGTAAACTAGATCATCGAGGAATGATGTACCAGGTCCGTTGGCTAAATCCGGTGATTTCAGAGGTAGGTCGATAAGAAACACAATCTGAGAGATTAGAACCACATAAACGTTAGAGAATGAGATTGCAAGTAACTTAGGTCCTTACATTTTCCATGACCCCCCCCTGTTCGCCCCAATCAAATGGGACGAGGTTCGCGCTTGGTACTGCAATTCGAAGGTAACTGGGATGAAAAAGGAGCATGAGCTTGGAATGCATGCAATTCACTTGCGGCTCCATGGGAGGAAAACAAAGTCTGACGGATCCCATTGATTTCGTGTCATTCTCAAGCTCCCGTTTCTATTAATAATGTCAGTGGTGTATAATAATAAACATACTATTGACTTTGGAATAATGCCAGGAGAGAAAGGGTAAACCAGATTAGCACAATGACATGGGTCATACTTTGTCTTCTTCCTTCTCTCCCATGATAAGGAGAAACCTAGTCTGTTTAATATCAAATTTCGAAAACATCCAATCCACATTCCACATGTAAGAACTCAGGACGGCGAGCTCAAGGTCCGATTTCTGTACCACTTCTTCAAACTTGATATCGTCGCCTGTCCTATCATAACCAAAAGCCCAGGTCTTCTTGACTACACCATTCGGGAACTGTAATGAAGTAGACGCCAATGGCAGTGGTTGTGACAGAACTCCAGATTTTGTAGTCTCTTTGTTTCTGCTCCGCTCTGCATTTCCAGGTAGATGATGGCCAGGCATTTCAGCTCCAACAGCGGCATCTTCGTTCTTGCTTCTAGTCGCAGCAAGTTTCGATGCAGGAAGCTCGGATGTACTTGAAGCCTTCCGCTTCTTTCCAAGTCGCGCCAATCTTTCCTCCTCCATCTTCTTGCGATCCATCCCCAAAATACCCACTAGAGAACTTGATTTTGTGGAGCCAGGCGCCGCATCATCTGGAGATGTCTTCTCTCCACCCCTTTCAGCCAGGGCAGACGGTGCCTCCCCCTTTGCACCGGTACTTCCCGAAGAATCGCGCCTTTGTAACGATAACTTAATCGCTTCTTCAAGCTCCATGTCTGAGCCCTCAACCACTTCCTTGAACGACCCAGCAGAAGCTCTTGCTAATCTTTGGGGATCTGACTGCGAAGAGTCGCTTGAGTCAGACTCAACTGTTAGATCAACAAAATTGGACTCGCGAGGTGGCGCTGCGGATGCTGCTACCGCTGGTGACTGTCTTGCTGCGTCCAATAACGATGCGCGGATGGCAGCTCTCATAAGTTCATCCTCATCATGACCGTAAAAGTCATGACTATCCATCGCGTAATGCCGTTAACATATGGTTGCAAAGGGTGTTATTACTGTCACGAGGCTCGTTGTTGTTTTTGTGTTGAGGAAGTGTTTAAACGATAGTGAAGCGAAATGTCTTGAAAGAATCACTCTGTATCTCACAGTCATGAAACCTTGTGTGTCTGTCCAGAGTAGGGGGGTAGAGTGAGTCTAAGGAAGCTTCCCAGATACCACAATCCGCTTAAGGTCCTTTGTTTTAAACCATATCAGTCTGTATCACACCCTAAATTGCTAACCACATCTATCTGTTTCCTTCTCCTCGTGCCCGCTTTTCTCAAGGTGTTAGTTAAATCAACAAAGCGAGACGTAGAAGTTGTTGGACGGTAGGGGCTATAGGTAGTGTGCTTCCACTGTAAGTACCTAGTTACACTCGATATCACGTGGTTTGGAGGCTCCAGCTGAGGTAGCAACCAACGAGCCTATTACTACGTCTTCATGACATCATCGTAGTCGGTCTTACAAAACACGACAAGCAAAATCGAACGAAATAAAATGTTTTCTTTCATATACCCTGATCATATTTCAATTAATCGTGAAAAGCTTACAGATTCCAATCCCAGAATGGGAAAGCACACCGAAAACAAATCGTCACAGAACCTAAGTAGCCGACTGCAAACATAAGGCGCAACATGGCGTTCAAAGCGCAATCCACTACTGACAGGCAAAAGGTGCTTATAATTGGTGCCGGAGCAGCAGGAATGGTACGCTAATATCCCAGAAAGAAAGAAAGAGACGAAGCAAGCAAGCAAGAGAAATCCATTCCCATTCCCACTCAAACTCCCTTGCCCAATCCTCTCCCTTCCCCAACCGCGTTAGTCGGGAATAGTAAAAAGGTAACCAAAACATTCCCAATCACACAAAAATTCATTTAGTCATGCGCAGCAACTCTAGCCGAACATCCCAACAGATTCGATGTCACGATTATAGAGCGCGCCAGTGTCCCTGGGGGTGTTGCGACGTCCTTATCGCTAGATACACGCCTGTACGGAGCAGATTGGATGAACAATGGTGTCCAGGGGGGGCCAAGCCTATTCCGACACACCTTCAAATACCTCCGGGATTATGGCTTTGAGCCAAAAGAGATGAAGTTGCAGTTTTCGTTCGGGAAGGGTAAGGAAGATTTCTGGACGAATGTGTTTCCGACAGCGCTGATTGAGAAACACGCGGACGAGATTAGGAGGTTTGGTACGGCGCTTGAGATCATTAGGAAAGGCGGAGTTGCGCTTTGGGTATTGCCTGTTAAGACATTTCTAAGCCTGTTCCGGTTTAGCAAGGAATTCCGGTACAAGATGGTTATTCCTCTTGCCTCGGTCGTGCTTGGAACGGGGAATCAGACGGAAGATTTCCCATGTGGTCTTCTCCAACAGCTTTTTTATGACCCTGGAATGAAAGTGTGGGATTACGACCCAGTATCATTCGTACCAAATCTTCCAAGCATGTTTACCTTCCCCAACATGCGACTCTTCTACCGCGACTGGGCGATTGGCCTATGCTCCAATGGGGTCAGGATCCGCTTAAATACTGAGGTCACTAAGATCATACGCAGAGATCGTCACGGCGTCGCTGTCGAGACGGCACGGGCTAACAGCGATATATTAAGTGGCAGTTCAGTACGTCGCCACACCAGCATCATTGAGGGTTTCGACAAGTTAGTCCTCTGCATTCCCGGGGACGAGGCGAGTCGTCTGTTGGGCAAAGGGGGAACCTGGAAGGAAAGGCTTATCCTTGGCAGTGTCAAGATGTTCAACCGTCTCACTATCACCCATTCGGACTCTGCGTATATCAGAGAACTCTATGAAACTCGCTTCCGAGAGGAGCTGTGCGCGCCGCCCCGGACGAAAGAGCAGGAAGATCAAATATCCTTTGCAAGAGGTGCAGCAGGCGAGCAGCCTGGGTTCAGGCCAATGTACTATACCCGTGCTTACCCCGAACAGAAAAACAAGATGGAGCCGGGATTTGATTGCTCGAATTTCCAGTATCAGTTCCAGCCAGATATCAGATCGGGGCAACCCGCGCTGCCTTTTGACCGTCACGTTTTCCAAAGCCATTTCTTGGATGGTAAATTGAAGCATCTTTGGACGGCTAATAAGATCGACGAGAGCAGTATCATCGAACGGAGATGGTGGCATCAGCTATCTCCCCGCTGGCAGCACTATGTTAGGGTTGCTCCGGCTATACGGTTCATCAATGGCAAGAAGAATACATATTTCGCAGGATCATGGACACTTGTGGTGAGACCATGTCAAACTCGAAGCATATATATGAACTATAGGCCGTCGTGCGCTGACAGCACTGACACAGGATATTCATGAGGTCGCATGTATATCTGGCATTGCGGCAGCGTATCGCCTTGGTGCGGAGTATGAAAATTTTGACGACCTTGCTGCATCTAATTTTGCAAAGTATTTGAAAAACGCTCATGGGGTTAAATTCGGAAGGTGAATGGGGGAGCAAAACATGTAGTGAATTTTCAAATGTTATCTGGGGCTTCCATCTTGCTCACTTGTGTGACCCACGAAATTCGTCTATCCTGAATCATGATGGTCAACTCGTCATATGTAATATTATTAGGTGCGGACTTCGGTCGAGTTGATTTACTGTAGTCCCGATTGTGAGAGCCGTATCGACAGAAGCTCGAAAATGATAAGCACATTAGCACAAATGTAGCCACGATCGTCAACAATAGATCATTCCATCATTGGCACGTCATGCGACATCAGGTTATCCTCTCCTTCAGTTTTCAGGTTAATATCATTAGTACCCGCAGCTTCCTCCTTCGAATTGGTAGAATGTTGCTGCTGTGCATCACCATCAGGAAGCGGGAAATTCAAATGCTTCCAATCCTCAATCTCCTCAGTGATGCATTTCAGCCTATCCCTAATACTCTCCACAGCGTAGCTGCCAAGAAGGAGACGTAATGGCGGAAATGAGCAATGAGCAAGTTGCCAAACCAGTTCAGCGGCTTTTACCGCGCTTATAGGCTGCTTATCCCCCATCCACTGGATGATCCGTCTAGCATGGGACGCGGGAGCCGTCGCTGAGCTATACGGGTCGCTTGCTGGCTTTATAAGGAAGTGCCCGAACAATGGGAGTGGGGAGGAGTGCGATAAGTCCGGTGCAATGGAGCCCGGGGGAGATTCGGAGGGATCAAAATCGTCTCGACGCATGTGTCCCGGCTCCACCAGCGTGCATTTAATATTAAACGGATCAATCTCATAGAGCATACTCTCAATAAGCCCCTCCACAGCATATTTGGTCGCGCAATACGGTCCCAGCCCCGGTACGCCAAGCGATCCCGACGTGGAGCTGAATATCAAATACCTCCCCGCACGCCGCTGTCGGAAATACGCTAGAGAGAGTTGTATGATATTCAACGTGCCGGTGAAATTGGTCTCGAACTGGTTTCGGATGTCGTATTCATCCTGATCCTCGCAGGCGCCCACGACGCCGTAGCCGGAGCAGTTGACAATGCAGTCGATGCGGCCAAAGTGTTCGATGGTTTTGTCGATCGCGGCGCGGACGGTTTCGCGGGCCCGCACGTCACAGAGGAGGCCGATGCAGTTCCTATTCTCGGAATGGAGGGCTTCCATGCTTGCTGGGGAGCTCTCAAATGTGCGTCCGACGGCGGCAACGAGGTCCCCGTGGGCTAGTGTGCATTTGACTAGCGAGCGGCCCATGTGGCCTGTCGCACCAAATATCTACAGGTGAGGTTTTGTTTAGCAACCACTGTAAAAGAGCAGCGAAACCCAGACATATCGTCAGTAGGGGCAAACGTACCAGCCATACTAGCTGCTTGGGAGGATTTTGAGGTCCTGGCGGGTCTGTTGTTGCGGGTAAATGTAGACGGGCGTCTTGCGCTACGATAGTGGAAGGGGAGCGCGAATTGGCTGCGCGAAACCTTTCGCGGGGTCGCGGATCCATAACGAATCAGATTTGTGGAGGGCGGGGACGAAAAAAGGTATTGTTCGTACAATTAAGGCCAGGTTTCAAACTGCGACATTGTTCACCGACCGCTAAAAAGACTTATCTGGAATATTTAGCAAATATGAGCTCCGTGGGCTGTGTCGATGGTTTGTTCCGACGGCCCAAGAGGCCTACCTACTATGGTATGTATGTTTCTCCCGGCGGTATTTAGCTGGCTGCTACAGTACAAAAACTCCACGTGGTTGGTGGCTCTAGTTAAAATTTAGGAAATAGCCTACGGAGTAATAAAAGTTGATAATGATTTCATGTGGAGACATCGACGGCAGTTTCCGACGAACTAAGCTGCTACTTTAAAGAAAAATACACTGATGATATAAACCACCCTAATTAATTGACGCCATACCGGATGAAAAAACCTCATTTCAAATAACAAAACCATGAGCTTAACATAATCAACGACCAATTTCCCTCCGAAGCCTTCCCTCGACTGTGGTCGGCGGGGCTTCAGGCCAGTTACCAACAGCATCATCAACCTCTTCAAGGAAGCTAGCACTATTATGGATGCAAGTGGCCCCCAGAACAACACGGACGCCAGGGGAACTCGCATTGACCTGCGCCACCATCTTGGCTTCTTCGTACGTTGCTCCTCCAACCATGAATACGATTATATCCTGAGGTTTGTCCCGAGTGTGTCCGCCTCCTTCGAGGAAGGGGTATTGGAGCTCCTTCAGGCGGCCTTTGATGAGATTCTGGAGAGTGGACTCTAATCGCGGAGAGTGCTGGGTGTATACATTCTCGACACCCTTAAGTGGTTTAAACCGGTCGCGAGCGCCAGAGAGAAAAGATGCGGACTCGAATAGATCTGAGAATCCACCAGCAACTGGAGGTGCTTGGAGTGAGTGATGGTACGCTAATAGCTTTGGGATAATATTAATTCTATGCGGCGACACGTCCCCCGCGGCTGTAAGTAGGTCGATCAAAACTGGCAACGCATTCGAAGGCTGTTTTTCATAACGGATCGCATATAATGCGACTAGGCGGATTTTATTATCCGCTGTGACTGATGGAGATTGAATCAACCGTTGTAGTGACTTTGATGGTCAGTATACTATTATCTCATATGCCTGCTAGATCGTTTTGGGTACGGGATAGAGAACCAACCTTAAGATCATTCGCGTGGTTATCGTTACAGGCTAAGCTCTGTTCGAGTTCGCTCACATCCAGCAAGCTATTCTCACCTACTTTTCTGCTCAATTCGCTAACTAGTGTCACATGTTTGCTGACATTGCCCGAGAGCTTTCGGAATTCGGGGTAGTCCTCCACAAATCGCTTCATATCCGCAATAGACTCTATACTCATAGTGCTTTTTGTTCGAGATTGGTATTGTTCGACGTATTCCTTAATATTCCCGCCCAAGTCGCCGAAATTCTGGTACATATTCTTCTTGAAAAAGGGATCCTGATCTTGGGATATCACAATTTCCTTAAGTTCCGGTCTGATGTCTGGAACATTGCTCAAATCAACCCTTCCATTATCAATGCCAAGGAGCTCATGGACCATGGCTTGATAGGTCCACTGGTTTAGTAGTGGTGTGATAGGGTCGTCCCGACGGTCGAGTATCAGCAGGATGGGGGGCGTATCTGTTTTTTGGAAATTGAACAGTTGCTCCTCTTGAGTGAGCTGATATCGGACTTCAGTGGCAAGCTTCTTAGTTATGAGGCTGTTTTTCTCGTACCGAATCAAGGGGTTCTTCTTTAAGGACAATAAAAGTGCGATAACTCCCTCCGTCGCTCGCTGGAGAGCGTCTGAATTCCAGATATCTGGACTCTGGCTCCATATCCTTTGCTTCGGGTACCCCATACCCAAAGAGCAAAGGTCGGGGTTGATCACGGAGAAATCGGCAAAATACTCCTGCACGGCCTTAACAACCTCATGACCATCTGCTTCTGCCAGCCTCTCCAGTGACGATTTGCGGACAACGTTGCTGAAGTAGAGGTAGTACTCGCCATACTTGGGTTCCCGTAATTCATCAATAATAAACTGTATGGAATCAGGAGAGGGGCGAACGAAGCACAGGCATCGCAGGTGTCGCATCTTCTCGCGACTCTGGTTGTCGAGGCGGTCGATCAAGTAGACCTCATGGTTCAGGAGAGCGGACTGGGTCATGGCAGTGGAGACGATGGGTACCTAGGAAGGTTGTTAGCCCTGCCAGTCATTGTAGTTAGAAGGTCGCGTCTCCCACGGTCTCACTATCAAGCAATAATATCTTCATCTTAGCGGTGGAAGATCCGGTCGCAGATGAGTCCCCGACGGAGACCATCTTCGAGATGTAGCCGGACACAGCAGAGACGACATCCATTGCGACAGCGTGATTATCGAACGAACCGACACAGGGAAATCTGCGAAAGGCTTAATAGCGAGGTTTAAGCCCCTCCCGTAGTACGTCGAGCAATTCGTTCTACTGGTCAGGCAAGGTGTTAATGTGCAATGTCAGTCCAAAAGCATGTTGATGCTGTTTGATGCCGCTGTCGTCACTGTCTGGTTTAGCCAAGCATGACTAAGGAATGTATCACGTGAACATATTGCCCGTCAAAAGTTCCAGAAGGGGAAATGGATTCACTCCTGAATTCATCTCCCAAACTTCATTTGTACGGCGTAGCAGATTGGCAAATCATTATGGCGCGACGTTATTCCTTTTTATCACAGGAGCTCTACACTTGCAGCAAGCTAGGGTACAGACCGCGGAGGCCACTTGAACATAGCTCCCCCAATCCTGTCCGCCCAAAAAATATGCGCAGAACCAACGTATTTTGTCACGAATAAGCTGGAGTATACCCAGGTCTCCTTTTACTCGAGATAGTATCTGACTTTCATCGTTGTTGCTTTCGCATTAACGGCCGGCCCATATATATAAGCACCATGAGATAAATAAATTGACGTAGCAGAAGATTTCTAATATCGTCCAAACAAAAGCAGTTCACTCATTCTCTTTTTAGATATCTAACCAATTGGCCAAAATAATTGGATAATATGGATATCGCCCGCTACACGCACTGGCTAACCGCTGGCCTACCACTAGCAGTATCGGCCCTGCAACAAAAAACAAAGGTGAATATAATCTCAGAAACCACATTTGAGGTACTCTCGTCTCTGGAAAAATAATCCTTACTATTTCCCAGCATCATCTTTCAAAGCCACAATCCTGTTCAATATCACCTTATCCTCAGTACTATCACTATCGAGCGCAAAATACGCAACCCGCATCCCCTGGAAGCGGACTGTTTCGGGATGAACAATCGACCCATCTGCACCGACTCCTCCTGCGCCACTGATGTCATACTCTTCCGTCTCATGCTTTTCCGGGTTAGAGAGCTTCTCGCCTTCCTTAGCAGGCCAAGGTGCGCGACTTTTAACTTCAGGGAACCCAATATCGATCATGGCATCGCGGTAGATCTCCATAGAGTTGGAATTGATATCTGCTAGGAAGCCGTCCGGGTGGCTCTTGGGATCTTCGGAGTTGAACAATCGATTGATGACGCGAACCTCAGCTTTTATAGGGCTGGAATGCTCGGGGGAGAGAGCGACCCAGTGTATGAATCTGCAGATATTGTTAGAATTAAATATTGTGGTGCTCTTTTGCGTAAATTTATTTTGGGTTACTAGCCACACAGCAATACACGGCGTTTACTGGAATATCAAAATTTGTGGACGGGGATGGATTACGTTTTGGGTTTCTTAGGAGCGGATCCCTCTTCCGGTTTCTCATATTTCGCGTGAACACAGGTTACTAGCCCAGTTTCTGGATCCTTCTCAAAGGACATTGCCGTAATTGGGTAAGGCACTTTCATAAGACCAACGGTTTTCCCAGGGGCTAGTCGGAAGTAGTCCGCCGAATCAACTTCTCTAAAATCAGTTCTCTCGATATAAACTGTCCGCGTAAACGGGACCTTGTGAACCTAAATAACTGCTGTCAGAATGTGAAACTTGCCATACGCGAACCGTAGTCTTCTTTTTTTCTTTTCTTTTCTTTTCTTTTTTTTTCTTTTTTTTTCTTTTTTTTTCAAAAATTTGCGGAACGGGTTCAACGTACTCCAAACGCGGGATCTTTCGAATAAGGAAGTTCGACCATTTCAAGGTAATCTTCAGGGAGATCATCGATGATAACTTTGAGCGGTTCCATGACGACCATCAATCGTGGAACGGTCGTCTCGAGATACCTTCTCACTGATTGTTCAAAGCGATGTACTTGGATATTTGTCTTGGCTTTGGTCACTCCAAGCTCGTTCACAAACGAGAGAATGGCTCCGGGAGGCACACCCCGACGACGTAGACCAACGAGGGTATACAAGCGAGGATCATCGTATCCTCCAACGTGTCCTCCATCGATAAGCTTCATAATGTCCCGTTTGGAAAGAATCGTTCCCGTAACATTGAGGCGGCCGTATCTGTAAATATTGTTAGAAGAAGTGGTTAATTCCGAAAAGAATATGAGGAGACTAACTCTCTTTGCATTGGTCTGTATACTTCCAACTTGTCGCAAAGCCACTCGTAAGAAACTCGGGACTGCTCGAATTCCGTTGTGCATAAGGAGTGAGTAACGCCCTCAAAGCTATCACAGAGACAGTGAGTAAAATCGTAAGTAGGGTATATTCTCCATTTATCTCCAGTTCGGAAATGATGTCTTTCCTTGTCGTCGATGACACGATATGCAAAGAGATCCCACATTTGGGGGTTGCCATCTTTGAGGTCCTGCTTCATACGCAAAGCAGCTTCTCCAGCCGCGTATTTGCCATCACGCATTGCTCGGAATTCCGTCAGCGATTCCTCAATAGGACGAGTCCGATGCGCACAGGCAAATCGAGGTTTACCTTCCCCCTCTCCTCCGCCTCGCTGTGCTTGGATTTCGGCCTCTTTTTCAATTATTAGAATGCATTACCTATCAAAGGGCAGTTATGTGTAAGAAAAGGACTTACTGTTGCAGTGACAAACATATGCGCCATCCCGTCTGATTAGGTCCTCCGCCAGCTCATAGAGGCGATCAAAATTGTCACTGGAATATGTGACCTTGACTGGTGAGAAACCCAGCCACCGGACAATATCTTCAATCGCAATAAAATATTTTTCCTCTTCGCTCTTAGGGTTCGTATCATCAAATCGAAGATAGCAGTCTCCTCCATAGAATCGCGCGAAACCAAAATTGATCGCAATGGCTTTTGAGTGTCCGATGTGAAGGTAGCCATTTGGCTCGGGTGGGAAACGTGTTACAACTTTCTTAACATACTCAGAACCGATTGGCCTTTCATTATAGACGTCGGCAAGGAATCCAGTCTTAAACATTGAGTCTGGATCTTCATTGAAAGCTATGGCAGCTGGCTTCTTCGCCTTTGGCGGGGTAGGGCCCTTGGGCGGTTTAGGCGCCTTGGGAGCTTTTTCTTTTCGCGGTTTTTGAGCATTTGCCGGTGCCTTAGTGCGATCAGGAAGGTCGACCGGAGTGTCCATGTTTTCTAGCTTTTGTTTGTCGGTCATGATGCTCCGTTTTGGCGACTGTGCAGTAGAACTGGAAGTGTTAGCAATGGGAAGCACTCAACTACTTGGCCGGTTTACCAGGCCTAGCAACACTATTCACATTAATAGAATAAGAAACAGTCATACCCTGTAGTTAATATTAATATATTAGTTACTAATCTGAGTGCGGAGAGTGTAAATGTTGTGAAGGCGGGGGAAGTTCTATTAGGACGTGGATGTTGGAGGGACAAAGCAAGCAAAAATAGTGGGCTAGGGCAATCACTTCCTTATCGATAAGAGATGACTCAGGGGCCGGCTGGCGATAGTCACAAAATTAGTATAAAAAATACGAAATTCTCCGGGAATATCAGCGATAGGATATATATTCTAGATTTTTTTGTAGTTAATAAAAAAGCGCAATATATACTTCACATACAGGAAATGGAGGGAAGTAGTAATAAATATAGGATCTGAGCTTGGGAGAGAAGTATAAATCACGTGATCGCATACCTCTGCTGTCAGGACTCCGGAAAAACTAACATCCGGGCATAAATTCAAGCTCCAAACACCTCTTTTGCAGAGGTTGAGAAAAAAACAAAACATCCTTTTTTGTCTTCCTACCCCCTTAGTATCTGCTTGCTGAGCCTGGAAATTCCTATACCTGTTACCAAATTACCGAATTAGTCCGGCTTCATCGTGCATCGGTCCAGTTCTCAGACTCAGCTCTCCGTTCACCAGCCGGACCTAGTTCCATTCCCAGCCCAACCACTCCCTATACCCTATACCACCTCTTCCTGACCTCCTATTTTCAACTTTACTTATTGCATAGAGTCTTGTCGTTCTTGTTTGTATTGTTACGTCTTTTTGTGCGTCTATACCATTCCAGTCGTGGCGGAGTTGGCTTATCTCGTTTCCTTTTTTTGTTCCATTTCCTCAAACCTGGGGAGGTTCTCTATAAAGAAGCCATTACAATCTGATTACAATCCCACAAGGGCACGGGGTATGTTCCAGTTATAGTATTGCATCTGTTCTGGACTAATATATTCCCCTCCGCCCTTTCAATATACTAGTCGACCTGTGGGTGTCACCGCACAATTCTGTCACCTACCACGGTCAACAGCCAGACGGGCTGGGAAAACAACCAACTCATCCCCAGGGAGATCTTCAAAAGCATCATTTGCATAGAGTGTTCGTCTGTTCAATAATCTACATGATGGCTGGCATGGCATTGTCCCCCCTTTCATGGGCATCTCGAATTAGCTCACGATCACCCTATCATTTTCGGGAGTCGGCATCTACTCTTTGTGGTCTTGCAGGAGCAAAGAGCGTGCATTCACTCTTGATTTGTGCATCAATCCGGAATTATTGTTCATCGCCGCTATCTCCTGGACCCATCTTCTCCAGGGGTTCTAGATATCCCCAAAGGTCAGTTTAAGCTCTTCTGGAGCGTTTCATGGACTATTTCCTTTGTATGCATATGGCGCTTGGTGCTTTTGTTCCATAATTTATCTAATATGAGCGTTGCTAGAAAATGCTCGACCCTTGTTTCAACACCAATGAATCGTAACCAAGTAGTTCCGTTAAGTTGGACATCGTCGGGGCGAAGACTTCTGAGCACAGAGCCGCCGTCAGGTAGAGGGAACGACGACAAAAATCAAGACAACACGTAAGTAACCTTCATGATTTTTCACGAGCTTCCTTTTGAATTACTGTGCATGCCCTTGTGCCTACGTGATTGTTCTGACTACACCACTCGATGTTTTGACAATACGGTTGACCGTAGTTTTTTTTTTTTTTTTTTTTTTTTTTTTAAAAAAAAAAAAAAGCTTCAAATATCATGTCCTATACTGGCGACATCAAATATCGGGGAATTAACTTCAAAAATTGTAGCCCGACATCGAAAACTGCTCGCCTACTCTCCCGGATTCCCCTCCCAGTTCACGAAAACATCTATACGATCCCCAATATTCTGACGTTCTCCCGCCTAGCAGCTGCACCCGTAATTGGGTATTGCATCCTGCATTGGTATGACATAGCGGCGCTTTCACTTTTTGCCTATGCCTCTGTCACGGATCTTGTGGATGGCTACATTGCTAGAAAGTTTAACCAGCAAACTGTGGTTGGGACTGTCATTGATCCGATGGCAGATAAAGCTCTCATGACAATAGGGGTTATCTGCCTTGCCCTCAAATCAGCTATACCCGGTATTCATTCCACAGCTCCCGTCTTTCAAGGGAGTTTCTACGTATCAAGCCAATAGAGAGGAAGGAAACACTAACATGAAAATTGAACAATCACAGTCTGGCTAGCCGGCCTCATTCTCGCACGCGATGTCGGACTAGCTATTTCCGCTATCTACTACAGATGGATCTCGCTTCCACCGCCCAAAACAATGGCGCGATACTGGGATTTCTCCCTGCCGTCGGCCGAGGTGAAGCCGACTGCGGTATCAAAAGCGAACACTGCGCTACAGTTGCTGCTTGTTGGGTCTGCCATGGCAATGCCGGTCGTACCAGAGGCGATCTCATCGGCCTGGAGTTTGCATGAAGGAATGACCGGTTTACAGTTAAGTCGTCCATCTCGTTATTTCCCATATTGTCAATGTTGGAGAATATGACTGCAGATTTTTTTATTTTTATTTTTATTTTTATTTTCCTTTCTGCAATCGTTCCTCCTCCCTTTTTTTCATTTCCTTCCTTTGGTATATTCCCCTTTGTTGTTGCCATTTGGTTTTCTTTTGGTGAGAAACGATTTGGAAAACCCGCTATAAATTGGCTATCCAGAAGGAAACAAGCACATACGACCATAGGGAGTGGAAAGCAGGGCTTCCCGTCCGCTCAGCCGTACTTAAGCCACTCGCCGGCCGGTTAGTAGTTGGGTGGGTGACCACCAGCGAATCCCGGCTGTTGTATGTTTTTTTATATGTCTAGATTTATGTTTTTGAACTTTATTCACTTCCGCCATCTTTTCATTTCCCCCTTATCTATTTCCTTGTCCACATCATTTTGGTTTCGTGGCTTGTTATTCCTCATTATTGCTTCGGTGGTGGGTGAACTCTCGGTCACGTGCCATGGATTTTTGCTCGCCTGCCTGCCACAGCCTTTTTTTCCCTACCAATTCGTCCAACGATTCGAATAACTTCGGTGCTATTTAAAGAATAAAATAATATCCATTTGGAAACTAACGAACTATTTTCTTACAAACAGATACATTGTCGCCGGTACCACCGTCTGGTCAGGGGCCAGCTACATCTACTCTAAAGATGCTGTCAAGATCCTCACCGCGGAGGAGATTGAAAAGAGAGCAGAATTGAAGAGGAATAGTGAGGAGGATACGAGCAACAAGAATGAGAAGGACTAAATGTCAGCCGGAAGGTTGGGCAGACGTGCGGATATGTGTCCCGTCCCATTTACTTCCCTTTTCACTATGCTGGGGCCAAGCGAGGGCAAGGGATAATTTTGGCTAGATACTCATATAAATAAATACGTTGTATGTATAGTTATTTGAATTTCATTATAATACTGTAATATCTACGTGTTTGGTTGTGATGCACTTGTATATCATTGTATACTTGTCCTATGTTTTGCCAGGTGCAGGATAGGTGTGGGCCGCAATATATATATGGAGTTCTCCTCTCCGACAGGAGCAGCCAGCTAACGCCCAAGAAACTGGCAATAATCTCTCACATATTATTTTATATACCAGCCCGAAGTTATAAACGATAGGGATTAAAAGTAATGGTCAAAATAAAATAATAAATATACTTTTCCAACGCCATCCATATCTTCCATCGGGTAAATAGCAGAGAAATAAGCCGCCAGAAAACTACATCACGCCAAATGTATGAAGGGGGAATCCCAGATTTGGCGCCCTCTATGCACCCAAAGACATACATATATGCAAAAGATCTTCAAAAAGAGGTATACCATAATATGCATCCGTCCACATAAGAAGCTAAGTACCAAACGCCCCGAGACAGAGTGGGGAAAACTTCCATAGCTCGGATAGAAGGAAATGACGCAAGGGAAATAGCGTTTTGTACATGTACACGAATAAAATACAGGGATATATATATAGGAAAATCCTCCCGAGACACGATAGACAGGATCATATCGAAGACGCAACCCTAGTTGCTTCATCAGGTACATTCAAATCTTCTCCAGCTTTCAATTGAGGATCTTCCCGAATCTGGCCGGTCGTATTTTTACGAACGTATACCAACAGCTTCAATGCTGCAACAGGTGTCATCCCTTCAATCCTGCGGGCCATACCTATACTCTCCGGCCGGACCCTCTCTAGCGCCGCCCTCTCCTCAGTGCTCAAGCCAGTGATTAGTGAATAGTTCATATCCGGCGGCAGTAAAAGAGCCTCATCCTTTTCGAAGCTGCGCGCCCTAGCTTCGTGCATTGTTACGTACGGTGCATAGCGGCCCTCGATGGAGACGCGGTATTTTATCTCCGGCGGGAATGAAGAGGTTGTATATGCCTTTCCACCCTTTGACGATGGTGGCTCGATGTGAGGGATGATATCGTCGATAGAGACGTCTCGTAGGCGGAGTAGATCAAAGGCTGAGCGGGGGTTGTGGTCGCAGTGAACGGCGAAACCTTTGCGTGCCCATAGGGTCGATGGGAATTTGGTGTTCTCGAGTAGTGTTTGTAATTCTGTGACCTGTTCCTGGACTTGGCTGAAGTGTTCCCAGCGCTTATCACCGACGACTCCAACCTCTCGACCGCGGGCGGTGAGGCGTAGATCTGCATTATCGGAGCGGGTGGAGATGCGATACTCACTCCGCGAGGTGAACATTCGGTAGGGCTCAGAGACGCCCTTTGTGATGAGGTCATCGATCATGATGCCGATGAAGCTATCCGAGCGGGAAAGAGTGAATGGAGGCTTTCCCTTAGACGCTAAGCCGGCGTTGATACCAGCTAAAACACCCTGTCCTGCAGCTTCTTCGTAGCCCGTAGTGCCATTGACCTGGCCCGCGAGATAGAGGCCGCTGATTAGTTTAGTTTCTAGTGTTGGTCGTAGCGAGCGTGGATCGACGTAGTCATATTCTACTCCGTAACCAGCCTGGAGCATATGGACATTTTCTAGCCCGGCAACCGTTCGAAGCATAGCAAGTTGCGCATCGGCGGGGATTGTCATCGAGATGCCATTTGGGTAGATAACTTCATTTGGTTCAAAGCCCTCGGGCTCCAGCCAGATCATATGTCGCTGTTTGTCTTTGAATCGGATGATTTTGGACTCGAGGGATGGACAGTATCGAGGACCTTTCACCGTCTCGCGAATGTGGATGGATTTGTCAAGGTTGTCCCTGACAATCTGATGCGCGGCCTCATTGGTATAGGTAGACCAGCAAGGGAGCTGGTCCTCATCATTGACATCTACTCTCTTGTTTAGATACGAAAATGGAACGGGTGGAGAGTCTCCTGGTTGGACTTGTAAGTTCGAGAAGTCGATCGTCTTCTTGTCAAGTCGGGGAGGTGTTCCTGTCTTTAGTCGACCAAGCTTGAATCCGGCCTCACGCAAGGACTTGCTTAATCCAAATGTGGCTGCTTCCCCCATACGGCCTGAGGGGAAGGATTCAAGCCCAATATGTATCTCTCCGCCGAGGAATGTGCCTGTTGTAATAATCACACGTCCAGTCGGTATCACCTCGCCAGACTCCAGTCGTACACCGACAATTTTCCCTTGAGACCCCTCAGGTGAGTGATCCTTTGAAACAACAATGTCCCCCACTTTGCCCTCAACAATGCTTAACCCGGGCGTATTGCTCAATTCTTCCAACATATTTTTCTGATACAACACACGGTCGATCTGGGCTCTGGGACCCCAGACAGCCTCGCCCTTGGACCTGTTCAATATCCGAAATTGGATCCCAGCCTTATCAGTAACCTTGCCTGCCACTCCATCTAGCGCATCGATCTCCCGTATCATGGTCCCTTTGCCGATTCCGCCGATACTGGGATTGCACGAGCATACGCCGATGTTCGAGCGAGAGGGCGTTACGAGGGCGGTTCGGGCTCCCAAGCGGGCAGCAGCAGCGCATGCTTCTGAACCAGCATGGCCGCCTCCGATGACAACAACATCGTAAGGTCTAGAAGGCAGCTATATTTTAGTATATTTCGCACAATCCACCGCCGGGATATCACTGGGGGAACTGACTGGGCATCTGAGTTCACAGTCGCAAATGTTCTGACACTTCGAGAGGGTCGTGGACGAGAAACACAGGCCCAGCGGAGTGCTGTAAATGGCCGTGTTCTCAAATACATCGTAACAGTCCAGCAGAAATAAATCCAGATACACTGCCAGAAACCTGATCCATCAGCGCAACCTCGGTGTAAATCAAAAAAGTGTAGTAGCACGTGATTTATATTAGTTGATTTCTGTAGCATCCGCCCTAGTGGCGTTGCCGTAGCGACCGCTCCGCCTACACGTGATCTCATATGTAATATATATATAGCTAGCTCTTCCTACACGAATACAATGAATTAACCATCCCACAGGTTATAGCCCGGATAGCACATTTTTACAAAGAATTACATTTTTTTTACTTTTGTTTAAAAACACCTGTGTAAGCATTGAATGTGTTTATCTCAGATAGAAGAATTCTTTTATTACATTTATATTGTATATTTCAAGTGTATCTGCTTAACTGGCAATTGAAATAGCAGAACTCTATAGTATAATATAACATGTTTTTTTTTTTTTCAATTTCTTCATTCAATTCTTCTTTGACTGATGAGTGGTATGTCTACATCACAGAGTGATAAAAGAAGAACTTTATATTTATATTCTCACACTCAGATATCTATTAACAAAGAATCAGAGAAAATAGATACTATACTATATATAGAAGTCACAGAAGAGATTATGAAGTCATCTGTAAACAGTAGAGCAGACTATGAATCAGATAATAATATTTCAAGCTTATAAGCAATGTATACAGAAGTATAACACATAAGTATCATATCTAGAATAAGTTTAAATAATATAATATCAATGATATTTAATAATCTGATAGTATTCTGTATAAGAATAAGTGCTCACAGGTGATTATTCAGGTGTTTACAGCTTGACATAATATGTACTATTAACTACTAGAAGTATTCACAGTAGAAAGATAAAATATAGAGATTAAATGTATAATAGTATTCAAGCTGAGTTATAAATAGTATTTGTAAACTTCAGTCTATATAGTTATATATAGTCAAGAGCTGCTAGCTCTATTAATTATATAAGAAATAGAAATAAAGATAAAGAATCTGTGAGAAGCAGAATTTCTTATATATTTCTCTCTCTCTAAGACTTTGTTTACAAAGTCTTTCACTGAGTGACTTCATAGAATCAGCTCAGTACTGTAGTAATACTTACTAAAAACTTCATATTTATAAAAATCTTAGTGAGGAAAAATCTCTTATTACTGTAAAGAGAAAAGAGTCTATCACTCAGTTTCTTATTCTATAAGATTCTTTATAATCTACAGATTCTTCTCTAACTATCATACAGATCTATCTCATATCTTTTATATAGAAGAGTTTCAGTTAACTCTCAATTATTTTCATAAGATTCTTATATAATTATTACACAGATTTATCTTACAAATAAATTACTCTCTATAAGATTATTCTTATTAAAGAGAAGTATTCACAAGTTAATCTTTTACTTATTCTTATAAATCATTATTCTTTAACACTGTAGAATTGTGAGAAATTTTTCATTCTTTCATTAACTCTGTAAAATTATAGAATTAAGATATTCATAGTCTGTAATCACTCTTTATAATTATATAGAAAGATTCAGATCTGTAATTTATAATCACTCTTATTTACTAAAGTAATCTAACTATTCTATGAAATCACTTACAGTGTAAGTAAATCTCTTTAAAGTAGTAGTAGTGCCCTGGTGGCTGAATGGTTAATGCAGCCACCTGATAGCACCTTGGCGTGGGAAATCAAGGCGCGTGGGTTCGAAACCCGCAGGGGATACATTAAATCCAGAACTCAAGCACCTCAGGTTTCTAATAAATACAGAGGTGTATAAATCACTTCAATGAATCACTCTATATTCCTGGGCTGAGAAGTTATTATTGTATGTATTTAATTGTCACTTCTTTGTATTTTTCTATATTCTTGTTATTTTAGCATGGTCTCAACACCTGTATTTCCTCCTGTATAATCAACACTTAATCTGTATTTAACATCATACAAGGACTCATCATAAGCTCCGCTTGCATATGAGTATAATGAAAGAATAATAATAATAATAATAATAATCTTTAAAGTAGTATAAATATCTCAGATCTGTCTGTAAAATCTTATCTTCTTTTCTCTTTTTCTATAACAGCTCTTATTCTTATAAACTGTGAGTATTTTTATTCATCTGTAAAGTGTTTTTACTCAGATAATAGAGAGAGAGTGTTTCTGATAATATTCATATATTAATTCAAGAACTTCTTAAGAATAAAAATTTTTTCAATTTCAATATCTTTATAAATAATGTCTGACTGCTGTTAAGCTTCTTATAAGCATTCTCACAACTTCTCTGATTACTTTTTACTAACTGATAAAGTAGAGATACTGCTGCTTATAATTATATCTTTACTTCTCTCAGCTCTGTCATCACATCTGATCTTCAGATCAGTGATTAACTTCATATCTCTCTCAGATCAGTCTCTGACTTTAAGTAGTATAGTTCTTCTCTTTGCTATAAGTCTTCTTATAAGTAATTTCTTACAGATTCTAGCTAATAGTTCTTATAAAGCTCTCAGTGTTATCAGTGTCTTCTGTAACTCTATAAGTCTATAATCATCTTCTCTCTGCCTGTATAATCTCTGATCAGATATATATAAATATATCTAGATTTCTCATCAATGATTCTCATACTGCAGCACATTTTCACAATTTTATTATTAATAAGAGATGAGTTCTCAGATACTCATAAAATCTGAATAATTAAGATAATATAAATATTATGAATTTGTAATAAGAGTTAATCTGAGCAGATGAGCTCTCTCTTCATATTTTAATTATTTTCAGACTGAATACTTCAGTATAACTGAGAGAGTAAATACAGCTTTATAAGAAATATCTAATTATATATATAGACAGTCAGTTCTCAAGACTGTGTTATAACTGTATACACTCTGATATTCAGCTTCTCTGAAGTCTGTGCATTTCTGACAGTCTTTATATCAAATATAATAATTATCTGTACTGCAGATATAATACTCTCTGCTTCTTTAAAAAGAGAAATTAATAGTTATGAGAGAATTAAGTGTCATAGATATTAAGAGTATAAGTATAGATTTTCTTTATTTTTTCTTTATTAATCTCTAAATTATGTTCACAGCTCTGTTTGTTTTCTGTTTTTTAACTTTAATAAGAATATGATTTCTTCTTTTCTTATATACACTGCAGACTGTTCATCTCAGTAGAAACTTATTATTTTATAGACTAGAATTTATAAATAACAGTGTTAATATCTTTATTATAATCAGATTCTTAGCAAAGACTGTATTATTCTGACTTATTAGAATTCACAGTATAAAAGTCATGTCTTAGCTTCTACAGATGTTTTATCTGCTTAGATAATTCTTAAGTGAACTCATTTATCTTATCAGAATACTCTTATCACTGAATCTTGAATCAGAGCTTGTAATCTTACTTCTCTAAGTTAATAATTTCTTTGATCTGATATTCTCTTTCACTCTCTAGTACTTTATAAATAGAGTGATGAGTTACAGAGTTCTCTTCTGAGAATTTCTTATATTTATAAAGTAAAGAGATATGAAAAATATTATATATCTATAACTCAGATGACAGTTTCAATCTATAGAACTGTAAACTAACTTTCTTTATAATCTTATAAGACTCTGTCTGTAAGAGATTCAGCTTCTTATTAAATCTCTACATAATAATATTTTCTAGACTCAGTCAGTCTCTATCATCTTTTTTAAAACTCTTTGTAATATGCTTGAAGTTATAGTATCTCTTCTGATACTCTTAAGTCTTTCTCAAGAATTCATGAGCTTTCTTCTGAATCTTCTGAATTCTCTCAGTCTGTTCATAGATATTATCACACTTTATAGTATACTCTTACAGATTCATTAAGATTATCTGCAGATAAGTCTCAGTAAGTATCTCAAAGAGAGTTTTATCTATACTAACATGCTTTGAGTTATTATATATAAATTTTATAAATGATAATCAATGCATTCAGTTATTCTGATTGTAATTGACAAAGTATTACAAATATTATTTTAATATACTTATCAGATATTCTATTTAATTATCTATCTATTAATGAAAAGTTATACTTAAATCTTATGAGATCTTTAATATAATTATTAGATCAGATTAGAACTCTTCTATGAAGATTAATTCTTTATCTGAGACAATGTTTATAGATAATTCATATAACTGAATCATATCACAGATGAAGATATGAGTCAAATTCTTTAACTTCAAGTTCTTACAGATGAGTATAAAGTGTGTTATCTTGATAAAGTAATTCACTATCACTAGCACACTGTCAAAACAGGTATTATATATGTTCTTGCTTTCAGAGAGACTTATAAGAGTATTTATTTCTAGCTGTTCTCAAGGTTTCTGCAGAATAAGTAGAGAAGTAAGTTCTTTATATAGTCTGAATCATACTACTTATAAATTCTGATAAATAGTATAAGAATTCACTATCTTCTTTATAAGTTCTTGCATCTTCAGTCAGAAGTATTTTCTTATAAGTAACTCATGAGTTCTAGTGTCTATAAAATGATCTGTTAGAGAAGAGTCATGATATCTTTTAATAAGTTCTATACATAGAAACTTATTTATAGATATATAAATTCAGCTCTCTCTTTATAAGAGACTATTTAAGTCTCTTTAATTCTTTATTTCTGCAGAGTTAATCTCTATTATAAGCAGTTTCTGAATATACTGAGTATATTCATTCTTCAGTTGCAGTTCAGACAATCTGAATAGAAGATTTTATAAAGACTTATACTCTGTTTCTTCTTATATCAGGTCTTTTACAGTACTTCTCAAAGTCTGCAAACTCTTCAGATTATAGATACTCTCTTTAAGAATTCTTACAGAGATTCTCAGAGTGTTGACTTTCAGTGTTGTAGAGAGTAGTTATACAGACTTCTTTTCTCTCTTCTTCTTCTTCTCTTATAGAGAATTGAGAGACTCTTCAGTTAATCTCTTTATAACACTCAGTCTGAGCATCTTATAAAGCTTTTCTATCTTCTCTAGTCTCTCTATATCTGTTATTCTAGTCTTCTTAACATAGTCTGATCTGTGAGAGAGTCTGTTCACTGAGTTCTTAGTTTTCTTAATATATTCTATCTTGAATCAGAACCTGCTCAGTCTCTGAGCTTAGTAAATCTACTACTGTGAGAGTTTCTTAATTGAAGTAAACTGTTATAAGCTATCATGATCAGTTTTAACAGTAATTACTGTTATAAGATTCTTAAAGTAGTAATATCAGTGATGAAAGAATTTCACTATTATAAGAAGCTTCTGATTATAAATGCTATAGTTAATCTCTGTGAGTTATATCTTTCATAAGAAAAAGATCACTGAAACTCAGTTCTCATTTAACTGTAGTTATAAGACTATTTCTGAAATTATAAAGAAGAAGACATCTATCTTTAATCTGATTAAGAGTAAGAAATCAAAGTGAAACAGTATCACTGTATTTATAAATATCTATTTCAATCTTATAAAGACTCTGTAAGCTTCTAGAATAAGAAAGTTCTTACAGTTCTCTCTTCTTAACAATCTTTTCATTCTCTATTCATGAAATAACTTCTTCTTATTTCTACTCTTCAGCATGTCTGTAAGAGTTAAGAAGATTCTTATAAATATAAAGATAAATTATCTATAGAAATTCACAAAGCTTAGAAAGATCTGAATCTTATAAATACTAGTTAACTCTGATCATGATAGAATAGTCTCAATTTATAAAGATTTCATCTGAATATCATCTGCAGTAATTATATATTCTAGGAAATTAATCTGATAGATACTGAAGTTGTACTTTATAAGCTTAATATACAGTTCTGCCTCATCTAAGGTCTTCAACACACTTTGTATATACTCAGTATATTCTTTCTTCTTTACAGAGTATACTATCACATCATTCAGATATATTATCACAAAGACATTCAGATATACATGAAGTGTTTTATTAATAAAAGACTGAAATGCTGCAGAGATATTAGCTAGATTAAAAGACATCACTAGATATTTAAACAATCTCAGTGCAGTTCTAAAGACAGTCTTTCATTTATTCTCAGACTGTATTTATAGCTATGTATATATATTAATTACATTCAGTTGTGTGAATATGACAGCTTCTGTGAGACAGTTAATCACATTTTCAATCAGAGACAGAGAATAGCAGCTCTTTATTATCTTGAAGTTCAGATTATAATAGTCTTTATACAATCTGAGATCTTCATTCTTCTTCTTTATAAACATCACAGAGGCTCTCACAGAGAACTGTGAAGATTGAATAAAGTCATTCTTCAGATTCTTCTTTACATAGGTCTGCAAGACCTCTGTCTTATAATAAGAGAGCTTATAGATTGATTCTCAGAAGAGTTTCTGCTCTTCTATTAAATTTATTATCAGATTCTTCTCACAGTGAGAAGAAAGCTCAGCTATTTTTACTGAGCTGAACATCTCTGTGAGATCTCAGTATTTCTCTGATATCTGAAGCTTAGTTTTCATGACTATGAGATTCTCAGACACTTGCAAAGTCATTACATAGATGAGCTTGTCTTCTCTAATTAACTCTGCAGTATCAACTGATTCTATCTCTGTGAGTGAGTCTGTTAACACTGATCAGAAGTATAAACCTGACTTGCAGACAGCTATGTGTGAATTGTGTCTTTGAAGCTATACAAGTCTCAAATACATGTCATCTGTGATGTTCATGATAATCACAGTTTCTGCAAATCTTCTCCAGGTTTCAGAGAGATCTTGCAATTCAAAGATGACTCTCACAAGTCTCTCAGCTCTTCGCGGGTCTGTGGCTCTCACAGTGATCTGCAAGTGATGAATGAGAGTCATCAGTTTCTTCAGAATTAAGAGCTTAGAGCCTTGCTCAATGAGCTTGTTCTGCATGTCTTTATTCAGCCTCTTTGTAAATATCATTATTCAGGTCTTGTTTCAGAGCCCTGTTTTTACAGGTCTCAATTCATATCATAATTTCATAAAGTGCTGTGAGTAGTCTTCATCAGATTTCTCACCTCTTTTTCTAATATTAATAATCACAGCTCAGATGTTCTCTGTTCAGCTCACAGAGTCTCTTAACTTATTCTCTAGATAGGTCTTAAGAACAGATCAGTGAGATCTCTTATAATCATTCTCTAGATAGTTCAGCCAGTTCTTAACTTCAGTGTAATAGAGATCTATTATTATATAGATGACAGCTTCTTCATCTTTCATATCACACAGCTGAGCTTGTGAGTCAATTTCAAATACAAACTTGTAAAAGCTTTTATAGATTGTGATTTAATAAGTGATCTTAAGTGATTACAGCTTAAGAAAGTTTCTTTTCAGTTTGCAGATATCTCTGAAGATTATGTTTAAAGACTCAGTTTAAGAGTGTTTACAGATAGTAAGCATTTCTTGTAGAAAAATAGCTTAATTCTGTAAGAGATACTCAAGAATATTCTTTACTGAGATTGATTTGTTCAGAGATTTGAAGAATTTCTCTATCACAGATGTAGAGAATGATGTTCTATAAGTAATTGATAAGTTCTCTAAGACTTCTTTTACAGAGATTATTCATGATTCAGATGACTGCTTCTGAGTGTCTGTAGTAGAGTTCACAGAGATTAAAGCATGTAAGTTTCTAGTTCTTTCAGTCATAATAAGTGATTACTGACTGACTGAGCTTGAAATGTAAGAATAAGTACTTGCAGATGATTATTCAAGTGTTTGCAGCTTGACATGATATGTACTGTTAACTACTAGAAGTATTCACAGTAGAAAGATAAAATGTAGAAGTTAAATGTATAATAGCATTTAAGCTGAGTTATAAATAGTATTCACAAACTCCAGTCTATATAGTTGTGTGTAGTCAAGAGCCGCTAGCTCTATTGATTATATAAGAGATAGAAATAGAGATAAAGAATCTGCGAGGAGCGGGATTTCTTACATTCTGTGACAGAATAAGTATATATTGAGTAGTCATCTCTGCAGCAGATGATTTCAAATCTGAGATTCACAAATATTAAAAGAATGTTTAAAAAGTCATTAACATCAAAGCTGTAATTATATTTAATGATAATAACTATAAGATCTAATGTATAGAAATTCTTACAGATACTGAAGTCATCAGCAGATCTGACATTCTTATAAAGAATCAATATATCTGTTCAGAAGACATCAGTTAAGATATATTAAGTGTTAAAAAATAAAGTATTTATATCAAAACACTGTATCAATGTATGTTGCAGTTCTTATTAGAACCTGTATATACATAGACTGACCGTGTGACCGTGTCTGAGACCAGGACCAGATTTTTTGATAGTCTTATTATCAATTCGACTGATCTCATTACACGGTTTTAACATTAGATAGTAGTCTCATACTGTCTCAGTGAGACTTACTGTCTACTCTTGTCACATTTTCCAAATGAGACCATGATTTCCACTTCTCAATTTAAATTATTTTTATTGCTTTAAATGACTTTAAATCTCATTTGAGCATTACCAAAAAGCGTTACTTTTTAAAAAATTAAAAATAGTCTAAAAAAAACCTTAAAATGTCTAAAAATAGTAACTTTATACCAAGAATGGGACTAAATAGGACCAAATGAGACCACTTTCTCATTTTTTTCAAGTCATGGTTCCATTTTAAGATCTGATATATAGTCACTTTACATGTTTTTTTAATAGTCAGTCCCAGCGGGATTCACGCCAAGAAATGTATGAGATCAGATCAAATGAGACTAAATGTGAAATTCATGATCTCAGCGGCCAGTCTATATATACAACTATTAAAACTCTTGAGTCAGATAATACAGTCATACTATGAGAAAGAATTGAAGTTGAATATACTGTCTCACTTGCAAATTATTATTATTATTATTATTCTTCAATTATAGATGTATACAGTCAGAGACTATGACATCTACCTGAGAATCTTTAGTTCTCAGAGTTTTTCCTATATCTATAGAGTCAACTATTATACACTTATCAATTTTAGATATGTAAAATCAGAAAATTTCAGCTCAGAATATAAAAACTGTTTATAAATTACAGTATTTCAACATCTATTAATACTTTGAAATCATTTGAAAATATCATGACAAAGAAAAAGAGAACATAGTTCTAAAGATAGACATATTAAATAGATAGATAGAAAAGAACAGAAAGAAATAAGTACAGTAAAGAAAGCTACAGAATAAGATCTCTACAGTTTACATCTTAAGCTATATACATATTTTAACACTCTATATAATTAACTGCTGTCTCTGTTCTCTCAGATCTGCTTCAGAAATTATCATTCTCTCTAAAGAATTATCACTCAGCTAGCTTCTGTAACTAGCTTACTTATAAGTGAGATTCTCACTAAGAATAATATCAGAGCTACTTAATTCTAGTTAAGTCTCTAATCTTTCAGCTGTCAATCTCAGCATTTCAGTCTATCAATTGACTGTCACAGTCTTGCTTGCACTAATTATCTATTAAGAGTGTCTAAGTCTTATCTTATCTAAGTTCTTACTAGGCTCAGAGTGTTCTAATTAAATAGTTTTTAAATCTTATTCTCTGAAAGTGAGTGTCTAGAGTAAGAGAGATAAAATCTGACTAGTTAAGCTTGATAATGATTTACTATTCTACAGATACTCTAGATCTCAATTACTCTAGTACTAATCTAACTTAAAGTGTCTGAGAAGCTGTTAATTTTAAGATCAGTGAGAATTAGTGCTCAGAAACCTCTGAGATAAACATCTTAAGCTTAATAATAATTTACTATAGTGCATCTGAGAGTTCTCAGTACTGTTTTATAACTTAACAGTAAAAGCTGTGATTAAAATGACTCTCATAGAATTCAAATCTGCCCTCTCTTGACATTCATTCCCTGGGGGGAAGGCCGCTAATTGAGGCTTCATAATAGCGTAGTTAACTACTACGCCACCGGGCCGTCTCACTTGCAAAGAAACATATGAATATTATGAAAGAATTCATTATCTTACATGTCAGAGATAACAATTATCTGATATTTCAGAGAAGATTTCATTATCTAGTTATATGTTATAAGAAATTAATAAATAACTTGAAAGACTTCTACTACAATCTCTTTCTTATTGACCTGAAGAAGCATTAAAAGTCTTTTATCAAGACATGTTTAGATGATTTCTATGTGTCTGATCAGAACTCTATACATAATATTGATATTAATAATCTCATGAAACAGTTGATAAACTGTATAAGCAAGTTCAAGAATGAATATTCTAAGTCTCAGTAAGTTAATACAACTATTATAACTCTTTCTACATCATCTGCATGCAGTTTCAAATGTAAGATATATAGTTTAAGATAGCACTGAAAAAACACCTGTTGATATCTGTATTCAGAACTTGCTACTGAACAGTGATATAAGTTAAATAAGAAATATATCATTACATCTGAGAAGAATAATAGTAACAATGTCAGTATCAGCAGATGCAGCAAGTGAAAGAATAAAAAGAAGAATAAAGATGATAAGAAGAAGAAATTCTCTGATCTTATAATCTCACAATCTGCAGCTGTCAATGCAGCAATTGCTTTTTCAGCAACTATTGATATAATAAACAAATCTTGATTTCTTGACATATGTGTGAGTTTTCACATGACAGGTGAAAAGCAGTCTCTCATTCAGTAGAAGATGTATAATAACAATATGAAGATTCACACAGCAGATAAAGATTACAGTCATATCAAAGAGATCAGCAATCTTCTTCTAGAATCTGAAGAAGAGAATATCACTATCTGTGATATTTATTATATTCTCAATCTCACAGTCAATCTATTGTCATTTATCAGGTTGAAGAACCAGAGTTTTCAATATAAGCTTTCAGGCTTGAACATCTCATTCTATTTCATCATTAAAGCATCAAGTGAAGTGATTTTCACTGCAATTCATACATCTTAAAACTTAATTTATAAAATAGTTGAAAGAATGTCAGAAGTTGATGTATATTATAAGTCTAAAGCAGTTTACTTCACAGTGAAATCATATGTATATAATAATAACTATGCTAAAGTCATAGCTGTTATTGATGATAATAATCTCACTGATAATCAATCTCAATATCAAGAATTATCTACAATCATGAAAACACTTGCAGAGTGATATATTAATCTGAAACATA
Organism: Blastomyces gilchristii SLH14081; assembly: GCF_000003855.2. NCBI lineage: Eukaryota > Fungi > Ascomycota > Eurotiomycetes > Onygenales > Ajellomycetaceae > Blastomyces > Blastomyces gilchristii. The sequence continues at coordinate 410,758 of NW_003101663.1, forward strand.
TACATACAGAAGCTATTATAGTATTGACAAAGAATTCACTATCTGATATCTGTGTCAAAGACATCAAGATCAATTTCTTTTACAACATCTGTGTTAAAGTGAATATAATATGTAAATACTCAATCACCTTCATGTCATGAGCTGTACACTCAATAAAGTGAATTCATATCAATCTTACAGATGATAGATAAATATTGAGTGAGTCTACAGATTATTCTGTTGAATTGTGACAGAGTAATAAATATTATATGTTAATTACAGATGATACAATCAGATATAGATGAATCTATTTCTTATATATCAAGAATCAAGCTTACAATTACTATACACACTGAGTTCAATTTATAAAGAATCTAGGTTTTACTGCATCAGTATATGTCAGAATTAATATTAATAATATATTCAGATTCATGAAGATTATAACATTGTTCATCAATTATAACATAGTATGAAAATTAACTACTTCTCAATCACTACACTAAGATGACATGTCTGAGCACAGAATACATACAATTATAGCCTGCATTAGAGCAGTTCTTATCAGTAAGAAAATTCTGAAGAAATTCTGAGCAGATATTCTGAAAACAGTTGTTTCAATTATAAATAATACACTCATATCTACAGTTCTATATAATGAAAAGTATTGGTCTGTAGTTGTAGATGATGATATTAAAGAAGCTGTTTATAGCTCTCATACAATTTCTTTTTCAGTATTAATAAACACTTTATCACAGATCACACATTTTCACAAGCTTGAAACTGATGTTTTTACTCATCTTCATGAATCACAGAAGTCATTAAATAAGTTATTCACATAGACTGATTCATATAAGTAGACTGATTATGTGACTGTGTCTGAAATCAGAATTAAACTTTACAGTTATTATATTATCTAAAAGCATTACTTCTGATCATGATTTGTGTTCATTACATTGATCTCAAATTCTGTTATTTCAAATATTAAAGATCTCAGATTCACTTTTTAAATAAAAATCTAGTCTCAGATAAAGAATATATTTGAATTCTTAGTTATATTTTTATTCTGATCTCATTATTGAAAATGGTATTAAATAAGATCATGAAATCATTTCTCACTTACATAATATCATAACATAGTGCTCATTTGTTGAAAATTCAACAGAGAGTATTATCAAATATTATTACTTTTCTAAACACAGATCATAATCAATATCATTTTAATTAAAAAAAAAATGTAAAATACAAAAAATAATAAAAAAACAAAAAATAAAATAACAAGAAAAAATCACAACAAAAAAAAAAAAAAAGAGAGAAAGAAAAAAAGAAGAGAAAGAAAAAAAAAGATAGAAAGAGAAAGAAAAAAAGAGATAGAAAGAGAAAGAAAAATAAAAAAAAAAGAAAAGAAAAATAAAAAAAAAAAAAGAAAAGAAAAATAAAAAAATAAAAAATAAAAATAAAAAAAAATCAAGATCACAGAGCTGCAGTACTCTTAAAATACTCACTTCTCAGAGTCTTTACAATGTCTATTATTAACTGTGTATCTCTCACAGTGAGAGTAACACAGCTGTAATAAGTTATTATCTTAATATTATCTAATAAATAATCAGTATATATCTGTATAAATGTGAATAATTAGAAAATATACACTTAAAAAGTATGATCTGAGTGAACTCTGTCATTACTTGAAAGATATCAAGAACAGAATGCTGAAATCAATGATTTCTCTCATCAATTTCACAGACAAGATGTGTGAAGATAATCTTGAGAAATATAAGATTCTCTGACTTCTAGTAGAAATGAATCTCATAAAGAGACTCTATTTCATCATATCAGAGACTGAGTATTATTAAAAAGTATTACTTTAATATATATACACTTACTGTGACAATTCATTCTCTGCACATGTGACTGAGAGTTGCAGCTTTCTCACACTGCACAGCTCTCTCTGAGATACTGCTGCTGATTTACAACTTATACAGTCTCTCAGTTCAGCACACACTGTGTATATACAGCTCTGCATGCTGAAGCTGTATTGATCATTATGATCTGACATGATACTCACTTTTCACAGGCTATGTTTTATTTGATTGAGAGAGAAGAGAACATGACTGCTGTTTTATTTGAGAGAGAATGAGTAATTGAATCTGTAGAAGATAATTTAATTTCTTCTGCATTTGAAATTTGATTAGTCTATACTCTTTAATTTGAGAGTTTCTGAGAGTGTTTTAATAGTTTTCATATCAGCTTGAAATTAGTGATTGATTGAAGAAGAGAAAAGAGAGAAGAAAGAAATGAGAATAACTTATCTTTATAATATAAAAACAGAGAATTGCTGTAATTATTTATTCTAGTAATAAAGATCTGTTTTCTGCATGTATCTCTGATACAGATTATATAATAACTGTATATAAAGAATATCAACAGTGCATGTATTAAATGAAGATAATGTTACTATATAACACTGTAGCTGTTTCTATACATCACTGAAAGCTGTTAATATTTTCTTTAAGTCTCTTTATATTTGATAAGTCAGTAATATATTTCAATGCACTCTCTCTTTCATCATTATTATCATTATCATTATTATTATTATTATTACTATTATTATCATCATTATCATCATCATTATTATTATCATTATTATTATTATATTATTTCTGACTATCTCTTCTATCTTCATCTTTTTTCAATACTCACTGAAATTAATCATGTCATCTCTCTTCAAATATTCTGCAGTTCTGCAGATCATCAAGGCGCGTGAGCACTGTCACAGATTGAAGAAAGAGAAGAAGAAGATATTCAAGTAAGAGAAGACAGATTATAAGACATGTTATAATGTCTTGAAGAGGCTCTGTAAGAGAGTAGAATGATAATGATTTTAAGTAACACTTCTGATAGATTTAGACTGAACTAAGTATAGAAATAATACAGATGATACTGTCTGTAAGAGATTGAAGAAGAAGATAGTGAAGAGTCTTATATAGTAGTGATAAGATCAGAAGAAGTTCTGAGAATGATTTGAGATTAAGATAAAGAGAGAAAGAGAGAAGAAGAGTATTACTATAAATAAACAGTAGTAGAAGAAGATTAAGAGAGTGTTAAAGTGAGAGATAAAGAAGTCAAAACTAGTAAGTTTTTTATTTATTAAGAGATAATAATTTTTGATAATACTTCTGTTCTCTAATTGATTAGCAGAAGCTGATAAAGAAGAAGAAGATTGAGATCTTGTTCAGATCTTGAATACACTCTATAATTCAGAATATTGAGAAGACAGCTCTACTCTCTGAGTATGTCAATCTGCTTGCTGCTGAAGTGGAACTCAAGACAGCAGATCAGAAAATGCAGGATTTTGAGATACAGATTGATCTGACTGAAGAGAAGCAGTGAGAACTCTTCTCTAAGAAGATAGTGAAGAGAGATTTTGAGGTGATTATCATCTCAGATGAGAAGAAGAAGAAGAAGAAGAAGAATAAGAAGTGAATTATAAAGAATGATAAGAAGAATGAGAAAGAGAAGAAGTAGATTTTTTTCTTTTTATATTAATTAGTTATAAGTTTAAGTTTTTAATTATTAATAATTAAAATTGATTTTGAGTTTTCAAAAATTATTGTACAAGTTGTAATCAAGTCAGGAATAATATATATATATATATATATTTAACTATCATGATTCATAAATCACTATAATATATAAGTATCAACATTTTTTCAACATTAATATTCATAATATTAATATATTTTTAATGATATTATCTGATAATGTAATTTGATAACACTCTCTTTCACAATATTAATATATTTCAAGAAATATAACAGAGATTAATCAAGATTGTTTATTTACTTTTATACATCAATGATATTCAATCTAAGTTAGTACTAAAATTATAACTAAGTTAAGAAACAAGATTATTTTCTCTTATATTAATTCTTCTTATACATATCAGTGATTAGTTATTAAAAATAAATTATTATCTTTCTTAAATTATTATTATATCTTCTGAATTCACTTCTTTCACTTCTTTTACTTTTATTGAAGATTCATAAACTCTTCAAGAAATCACTGTGAATTATAAAGTCTATATTATTTATAATTCAACACAGAATGCTCTCTTTCAATTATAGTGAATAATCACTTCATTCTTCACATCTGATTTCAGATCATGAAATTTATGAAAAACTTAATACAAATATTGAGATGAATTATGAAATAATTATCAACAGATTATATTATAGATTACTGAAGAGTTATCTCTCTACTACAATCACTGTAACTCTATTCAGAAACATTCATTATAGACTGATTATAACTCTGAAGAAATTTTCTAATATCTGAAGTCATCAGAATGCAGATAATAAAAGAAAAATAATTAAAAAATTACTACTGAGCTGATAAGTTACTCTATCAGATAATAATTTTTAATAATACTAACTTTCTAATTTGAAGAAAATCATGTGAAAATAATTATATATCAGTACTCTGATTCTATAACTCTTATTTAACAACTTCTGTGAATAATTACTTTGCATGTGTATATCTCTGAATCTTTCTCTTTAATTAATTGAAAACTCCGAATTCTGAACACTTCTTTAAATACTTAATTCAAATTTTCATATTTTACATCAATTCTGTCTTCAGTTCAACCTTGAGATATACTACAAAGTTAATATACAATATCTAGAATCAGAGTTGAAGAATTATCAAAGAGTGTCTCTCACAGTGAATGCATGAACTAGTATAAACAATCTTACATTTATAAGAGTTATATGTTATTACATTGATAAGAACTGAACTTATTAAGAGATATTAATTGAATTTGAATCATTGATTAGTAGTTATACTGAGAATTATATAGCAGAGATATTAATGACTGTGATTAAAAATAACTATTAAGATATTAGTTTCAGTCTTCTTACAATTACAACTGATAATACTGTGAATAACTACACTATAATGAAGAGCTTAAAGTAAAAATTGACTTTACATTTCTGAAATGATAAACAAGGTCATATTCTCTGCATTACTCATATGATTCAACTTATAATATAAACACTGATAAAGAATCTTAATATCAAGATAAAGAATAATGAGATAACTGATTCTTGAGATAAGAATGAGATGAAAGTGATTACTCAAGTAACTTTTATATTCACTTTATAAAAGATAATATTTTTTAACAACACTTTTTAATATTGTTTTTTAATAATACTTTTTGATAATACTACTGTTAATTTTGAATAGATTGACTAATAATTTAAATATCATAGATTTGAAACATTGTTAATGTGATTTATACCTTCTCTAAACAATAATAATAATTTCATGATATTTAATAAATAAATAAATCAGTCACATCACTGAATATGATACAGAATATTAGAATACAGTAGAGTTTAATATATAAGATAACTATTCAGACTCTTCAATTATGTCAGATAATTAATTATTAAGTATAACACTCTGATTAGAAAAAGATTCAGATATTAAAACTTTCTAATATGAAGTGAACTAAGTTGAAATATATGATTGATTTACTGTTTCAGTTTTATAAGATAATAAAGACAGTCTCAATCACTTGTATATCAATGCTGTAGTCAGTCTGATAAGTGTATAACAGTTTATTTACTTATCTTGAGAAGCAGTTGAATCACTTAAAAAGAAATTCAGTCTGAGATAATGCTATAGCACAGGCTATTATTACTGTAAGAGATAAACTGGCATATTACTACAGTAAAACTGAACAATCTTTTACAGAGTACTATACTGTAGCAGCTCTACTAGATCTCTTCTATTAAGTTAATATCTACACTTCTCAAGATTGAACAGAGGAGAAATGAGACTCATATATTAAATTAACTCAAGACTACTACAATGTCAACTATCAGAGATTTGAACAAGCAGATATTTAAGATGTGAAGACAGTGAAATACAATTCTCTAGTAAGTAACAATCTTTCATAATACTTCATATCTTATAGAACTATAATACTAACTTTGAAATAGAACTTACATACATTGATTACAACTGAAAATCAGGCAAAACTACATGCTTATAAAACTGAATTTGACTACTATCTTCAAGATAATTCAACAAATTTACACATTAAATCAATTCTAGAGTTATAAAAAATTGTTAAGAGTATATATTCAACTGTTGCACTGATGATGTATGATATTCTGATAATTTCATTGACAGAGATGAGAATGAAGTGAAAGTTCAACTTAAGTTGAGATATTTATCACTATTGCTGAGAACAATTATAAGAAGAAATAATTAAGAAACTCATGATTGTAAAATATGAAATTATCAGACAGTTTAATATCTCTGATCACAGTATATCAGAGAAGTGTAGTTTTCATAAGAAAGTGAAGAATAAACTTATACAAGAATGTATTTAGTTGTTTCATGAGTATTATCAATAATTATTATCAAATTCTAATTATATAAGTAATCACTGAATGAACTGAATGAGACTGATTTTAATCTTCAGTCTCAGTCTCATTCTGATTTTGAAAGAATAATCATCTTTCACAGTTTATTCTGAGAAATTACTCTCATTTCACTGTTCTTGAATTAAATCTAGTCATTTTTCACATCATTTCTCTCAGAAATGATTCATTTTCAGATTTTTTTGAGGCTTGGTTCTGGTGGGACTCACGCCAAGAAATGTATGAGACTAGATCAAATGAGATTAAATGTGAAATTCATGATCTCACTGATCAGTCTATATATAAGCTTATTGAATTTCACAGATATTCAATCTATCACTTATGAAGTTCTATAATAGATAAAATTATTGACATAAGTAATGTGATTTTTTCTGTAAAAGTGTAAGAAATGCTGAAGATTACTATAACTACTACAACTGCAGCAACTGACACTGTTTCTATCATCTATTTAATGAAGAATTCTGATATTTCTGAATTAATGAATATAGATTGAATGCAGCTGATAAAGACATTTACAGCTTACACTCTCATTCTTATTACTGATTTTCTTCTGAAATTACACAAGAATACTATGAGTAGATCAGAGACAGTAGAAGATTATTGAAAGAAATTAATACAATATAAAATATCTGATCTTGAGAGATACAAGATCTGAATACTTATTTCATATTCTAATATCTTATATAATGAATTAGTGATATCTGATCACTGAGTATTTATTGAAAAGAATCACTCTGATGATCTCAATACTGATAAGAATAATATATTATAAAAATCTCAATGAGTTATATATAATAACTGATTGAAGAAAGACACTTATCAGAAGACTTATACTTCTGTGATTACAGATATAATAAATTGAATGATATTTATAATCACTACAAAATGTGATTAAATTCTATAGTAAGTGAATATAGTAATGATATATTTATATAATAAATTAGAGAAAACAGTTTATATAAGATAACTCACAGACTTTGAATAAGAAACTCAGTATACACTTATCTATGCAGTTGAAGAATCTCTATATAAATTGAATTCAGTTATTAAAATATAATATAACTACTTGATAACTATACTGTGAGAAAATGACTTCAGTCTGAGTTCTTATAATTCTGCTCTTTGAAAACATTCAGTCTGAAAACACCTGTATATAACTATATATATTGATAATCTTCATATCTTTGCAGATGCTCTGAAGAATACTGATTGACTTATTAATATTTTACAGTAAAAACTAGAGATTAAAGACTTAAAGAAATTCATAAAATATCTAGAAATGAAAGTGAAATATATGAAGAATGAAGTTAAATTAATACTTTAACATTATATCAATGAATTGATAGAAGATTTTTATCTAGATAATATAACTGCTATTTATATATTTATAAATGAGAATCTATATCTAGATAACTTCTCTATCTCTGAAAAAGAAAGCAGTTTTATAAAGTAATAATTTCAGTATAATATCAGATATCTGTAATATTTAGCTGTCAAGCTGTAGCTGAATATCATCTGTACAGTATCTTCACTGATATAGAAGAATACTGCTCTCATCTCTAAAATATAAAAGACTCTATTACACATCATTCAATATTTGAAAGAAATACATAAGATTGACATATTCTATACAAAGAATGATAATAAGAGATCTAAGAATGAATTTTCAAATATAATATATATACTGATCAGATATACAGATTCTGATTAAGCTAATCTATTAAATAATAATTATAAATCTACATTCAGTTATATCTTTAAATTGAGAAATACACTGATTTCATAATAATCAAGTAAGCAATCCTGTGTATTCTTAAGCTCTAATAAGACTGAATACATGATATTGAGTGAAGCTGTATACAAAGCAACATAGTTGAGAAGTATGATAATAAATCTAAACTTCATTGAAACAGAAGACTCTCTGCTAATTAAGACAGATAATAAGAGAGTGATTAATCTTATCACAGTGACTGCAATCACTGTAAGAAGTAAGTATATTAACACTTAATTTCATTACATCTGCAGTCAGTTCAATAATGACATAATCTCAATTAATTACATCTCAACTGAAGAAATGATAGCAGATGAATTGACTAAACTCTTAAACATAATTGCATTTCATCAATTCCTTGATTTACTAGGTTTTACAGGTGAAGAGAAACAGAATACACAAACTCAATGCAGGTAGCATGATTTGAATGGATTTGAGGATGACATAGCTAGATTTGCAAGAGATGATTGATTCTTTATTATGATGTTTGTGATCTCACATGGCGATGCGAGGGGGGGTGTAGCATCCGCCCTAGTGGCGTTGCCGTAGCGACCGCTCCGCCTACACGTGATCTCATATGTAATATATATATAGCTAGCTCTTCCTACACGAATACAACGGATTAACCATCCCACAATTTCCAAGAAAGCTTATTAATGTTTCGTAAGGATCCACTAGCCAATCAAATATCACCGTGAAGATGTTCCCTCGCGATCTGATAATTTAGACTCGATCGATGTATATAAAACATTCGTCTTCCGCCGTTTTCTATTCCAACTTTCTTTTTTCATTACCATTTACCTTGACTGTCCCGTATATATTTATTCTGGATCTACTGTACCTACCATCTATCCTAGGTTCCTAAGATGAAAGCCTACTGGTACGATAACCTACCTGTAAGTTTCCCCGCGTCTGGTGCCCCTCCATCCCCCTCATCACCCCTGTTTAGCTGACCAAAGTTATATCTAACCATGCTAACCTACACTCCTACAGGGCGACCAACGCCTTCCCCATGACTCCGGCCGCCCTGTTGATGCGTCCTACCTCGCCAGTATCGGCGTCCTTTACCGCCATTGTCCAACCATATCTGCTGTAGACGCCCTAGCTGAGGAACGTGGTTACAAGAACCGTGATGAGATCACTGTGTCGCCCGAGAAAATGGGCGACCTATACGAGGATAAAGTGAAGATGTTCTTCCACGAGCATTTGCACGAGGACGAGGAGATTCGGTACATACTTGACGGCGAGGGGTTTTTCGATGTCCGCAGTCAGGATGATGAGTGGGTGCGCATTCGGCTAGGGAAGGAGGATTTGATTGTGTTGCCGGCGGGCATCTATCATCGGTTTACGACGGATGAGAATAATGTGAGTACTTTGAATTGTTGAGAAATTTGGGAGGCGAAGTGGATGCTGAAAGTAAGGGCGGTGGATTGCGGGATATGGATATATGCTAACCGTACTAATTAATTACCTTGACAAAACAGTACGTGAAGGCCATGCGTCTCTTCCAAGACGAACCGAAATGGACTCCCCTGAATCGCGCGCCGGAACTGGATGCAAACCGGCATCGAAAAGCATACATGGAAACTCTTGCTTCCGCGTTCTCTTAATCCTTCGTTGAAAATGCGACGCCGCCGCTCCCTCATACGCTTGATTCCATTTCTTGTTTAGAAGAAGGGAGAAGATAAATGGTTTTCCTTTCACTGAACCTATGGCCGTGGCTATGACGCTAATGGGACATATTTAACTGATACTGATCTGTACTACGCCGTTCCGGGTACGTTTTCTGCCCACATATGCAGGTATCTTTGCTTGCTTGCGATTGGGGTTCATCCATCTGCATGGCCGGTAGGATGAATGGATGATGTGTATGCTGTCATGATTTATTCTATTTTATTTTAATTTTAATTTTTATATTTTAAGGGTGCATTTGCAATACTGTAATGACGACGTTTTAGTATTGTGATGTTTGATGGAAAATGTGGGTTTTTTGCGCTGAGGAACTCCCTAGCGGACGGCATATATCCCCTTTGGTAATGATTGTATTTTTTCCCCTTGGTTGACCCTGGTTGCTTCCGGGGTAAAAAAAAGGTGACAATGGACCCAAGCGGGTGTTAATTCAGTTATTTAGTTCAGGTATAATTTATTCGGGATAATGAAGGATCGTCCTGATTTGTTTACTGCCGTTCGCATGAATCGCTCTATTTGGAATGACAGAAACATCGCAACAGAAAGACCAATGATTAGATAGCTATACAAGCAAGAAGAAGACACGGAATACACATAGGAAAAGCTGCCAGATACCTGCCTCCATCTTGGATATTATAAAAGGAAAATCGTATGCAATATCCCAACACGTATGCAAATTTAAGTAACCCCCGTTTCCCTTGTGTCTTTCCAAAAACCTTAAAACACCTATGTCACAACTACCGGGTCTGGCATCGAACCTGGTATCGCAAACTGTTCCTCGCCGCCCCTCCCACCGCCTCCTCCACCACCCTGAGCACCACCATACAACGCTGCACCCGCACTCTGTCCCGGCCCAGCGCCAACCCCACCATCCCCATGTGCATTATGCCGATACCGCAGCCCATCATATCCCATCCCCCACCCCGACGTCCCTCTCATGCTTCCACCACCACTTCCACCAACTCCCCCTCCCCCTCCCCCTCCCCCTCCCCCTCCCCGAACCCCCACACCATCCCCACCAGCCGTTCCCGGAATATCAGCTGGCGCTGACCCCCCTGCCCCAGCCTCAGTCTCCTCCTGACTCCCCCTCACCCCCGTCCTCCCCATCCGCGGCCAGATATTGGGCAACCCCACAACTTGCACGCGCGGCTCGACAACCCGCTCTTCAAACCATGCTTGCACGCGCGCTTCGACGAGCTGTGCTACCTTGGGCACGTCTTGTAGGCGGCTGCGGGAGCCGATGAGGGAACGCACGGAAAGGTCTAGGCGGTAGTCTGGTAGGAAGGAGAAGGCGAGGCTTGTTTTGGGGATGCCGTGGGGGAGCTTGGCGTGTGTGTCGTTGTCGTCGGCGGTGGCAGCGGCAGTGGCACCGGCCGTATTTGTATTTGTATATTTGTGTTGGTGAGGTGCCCGTTGCCTAGCGCTCTGTCGCTCAGGACTTTGGTGGTCGACGGCAATGTTTTCTGCGCTGGCTTCCTTTGGCGGGCTTGGGGATGGGGACATTGTTTGGTCTGAGGTGCCTGGGCCGGGGACAAAGGAAATGCATAATGTGCCGGAGAAGCGGACAACGGAGACGGCGAGGGCGACGGGGAGGACGGCGGAGAAGGGCTTTGGGTAGTTTAGAAGGAGGGAGGTTTCGACGGCGAGTGAGAGGTTATCGTCACTCAGATCGACGTCCATGAGTGCTTGGAGGCGGCCGCCATCTGAATTTGGGTCTTCAACGGCGATAACTCGACAGTTGCTGAAGATGGGGAATTCCTCTCCTAATGATATATCTGTCACCTTGATGCTGTCGATAAAGGAAGGCTTCTTTTCCGGGTTGTTTAGCGCTTCGGAGAGAGAAGCGAGGATGGAGGATGTAGGTGAGTCTTTGAGGATATATGCTGTCTGTCGATACTGTGCGATAGTCTGTGCGATCAGAACATTGAACCAATCAAGAGATTCCGGCTGATGGGAAGAGTGATGGGGGCGGGATCTGCTATGCTTGGACGTGGGATTCGTGGGCGTGGCGCTGTAGTACGTCTTTCGAAGGATGGAGCGGGTGTTTGTAGAGGAAGAGGGGACGGGTCGGAGTATATTGGATGTCGAGGGCTTTTCTCTCAGTGTCCGTGGACTAGAATCTGCAGATATTGAATTTAGGGAATATGACCGTCGGTGAGAGCTCGTGCGATTGGATAGGCCGTTTCGAGAAGGATGCGGAGGAGCTTCGCCGAATATGAAGAATTTGATGAAAGCTCCGATCAGCAGGACTACAGAGAGTTGGCCGACAAGAAGGCCTTGAGTAAAAGAGAGTCTATTCAGGAGACATTAGAATGGTTAGAGGACGCTTCAAAGGGGTTGGACAGACTGGGAATACACGTACGAAGGCTGCGTCAGAACGGGCGGCGGCGGTTGAGTTTGATCTGTGGTGGAGAGGGTTAGCTTAGGATAGGATGATTGCGAGTGCCCGGTGGAGACCAACTTGAAGGACCTGCCATTTCTAGAGGGATATTAACAGCGACCACCGATAGCTACACGATTCCATGGCTCAATGGGTAGTGTGAAGCGAGCTAAGGCGTAGTTTGCGTGCTGGTATCTGGTATCAACCTGCTATAAAATAGTCGTGGGGATGGAATGATGTCGGCGAGCGGGAAAGCCGTTATCAGATCGATCTTATCTCAAGTTGAGTTCTGATCTCGATCACATGATATCCGCTCACTACCTCCATACGGGAAGAACGTAGGGTTAATTTACGGTGATTACACCGTACATTGGTATCGATGGAGTTTTATGGTTTAGAATATCATACTATTTACTGGACTTTTCATAAAGGTACTCTTGGCTTCTCATAGTAGTTGCGAATGTCTCACGAAAAGCTCAGTGTCTGTAACTCGAAACATGCATGCATACCTTTGAGTGATCTGCAAACTAGAGATCGCAAACAGAACTAGGAGCCAATGCCATAGGCAGCATGAAATAGTAAAATCGATCATTAAAAGTCTCAAGAGTAGAGGGGTAATTTTTCGTAACTCCAGAGGATAAAGAGGACATCCGTAAATTCCCATTGAAAGACATCATAAGCCCCGTTGTAGCTGGTGGAGATTCAATATTCTACCGCCTCCTAGAGCCCCCAAATCCAGTACTTTCCGACGTAGAAGTAGAGGGTGAGAATGACGGTCGAGAAGAGCTCGACCTTGAGCTTTCCGCTTGGTCCGATCCCCATCCCCACCCTGACCTCGACGATCCCGATCTCGAGCCCGACCTGGCTCCCCTCCCCAGAGCATATGCCGCCGCACTTCCCGCCGCAGCACCCGTCCAAAATCCAGGCTTCCACGACGGCGTTTTCCTAAATCCCGAATAATCATATGGAGGCGGCGGATCATTCCATCCACCCCATCCTCCGCCTCCTCCGCCTCCGCCTCCAGGACCCCACCCACCTCCCCATCCCCATCCTTCGCCCCATGGGCGCCAGCCTCTCCTCTGCCCAGTACCGCCACCCAGACAGCCAAGGGCTGTCAGAATGATAAAAGCCAACACTCCGAAGAAGAACAGGAAAAATATAATTTCTCCGAGGGACTCTAACCATCCACGCGCAGTCCTATACCCACCGCTGAAGGATGACCACGCATCCCCACCAACAAGCTTCCCATACTTCTGCTCCCCCCTCTCCGTCAACAACAGCCGATACTCCACTCCACAACTGCCCTTCAATACCCAGGGATCCTCCTTATCCCTATATCCTTCACAGATCACATCCGTACTCCCCAGCTTAAATTCCGGCGGCAACTGCGCCGTGCATGTCCACTGCACGTCGTTCTCGTCATAGTCATGGCCTTGGTTTATGCAGCGCATGACATCCGGGGTATAGAGGGCGCATATCTTCTTAGAGGGCCCGATGCAGGTTAATTGTTGGACGGCGGGGACGCGGCGGTGGGTTGTTTTGCGGTTTGCGTAGAAGGTTAGAGATTGGATAGAGCTGAGGAGGACGGCATTTTTGGAGCCGGGAGATTTTGAGGGATTATAAGCATTGGTTTGGGTGGGGAGAAGGGGGAGGAGGAGGGGGAGGAGGAGGGGGAGGAGCGTTGTGTAGATGGGAATCATTTTTGGAGGGTTGGCATGGTTGAGACTTGTTTTAATAGATGTTGTGATATGTACGGAGTATACGTGGATGTGATGCTATATTAATGGCTGCGATGGGTAAATAGAGGTTAGTGTATTCCTTCACTGAGATGTTGCTCAATAAATACTGCTCGTAGCGACATAATTATTATTAATAAGTTAGGCAGACATAGAACTAATTTTTTCGAGGCATAGTTGTCAACTTCTGGCAAAATCTTGGTTGAACCCACCCAGTCGTTTGGCGCTTAACACACCCAATAGGAGCATTGCGCGGTTCTAGGTAGCCGCCAATCTTCATCGGTAGCCTTCCTCGCCAACGTTGATCTTCAAATATTACGTTGAAGAAGCTTCTGTGTTTATATGAATGACTTCCCAAGTTAATTATTACTCCTAACACCAGGATACTTGTCATAAACGCCAAATTCCAAAAATTCCACTCTTCTAGTCTGAGCGGAAGAAAATCATTGTCGATGCATCATGTAACATCCACGGCAACGAAAAATCCAAGCAGTTGCTATTAAGATATTGCGGGTTGGTCTTATTACTCTTGGTGGATAGGGGCTGAGGGAACGCGGAAATAGGTGTGATATAGCTGATAAGTCCTGCAACGTCTTTCTGCCAACTGGGGAAAGGGAATTCAACACCCAATGCCGGATTCATTGCCTATTCTCTTCCAACCCAAATTAAGTTACTGGGTACAATACAAAGTCATCAACGTAACCATAAAATAACCTCGCTCGAGAAAACACCTCATATATTTATAAAGAGTACACAGAGTTAAAACTATGCAGAAACAGCAATATCATCAATCGTCCCCAAAATCTCCTCCGTCCCTCCGCCAAACTTCTGCGCACCGGCCGCCTTCTTCCTTCCCCTTGTGCCCCCACTACCATCCCCACCTTCAATACTCGGCAAGACATTCGAATTCGACGGCCCAGCCGGCGTCACCGTAGACGAGGACGATACCCCACTCGGATTTCGCAAAAGTTCCTCCTTCGCTTCCTTCTCTCTCGCATGCTCCGCTTCCATCCTCTTCCTCTCCTCATCCAGCTCCTTCTCAATAACCCGCGGGTCGTCGTAAACAGTATTTGTCATCTCAGAATACGTCGCGAGATCGACAGCTTCACGGGGTCCCAAAAGGGTTTCTTTAATTCGCTCCGGGCATCGACGTTCTTCGTTTGAAAATTTCAATTTAATCTGCCGCCGCGAGCGGCCGGGGAACATTTTGCTTATCATCATGAAATCGGTGCCGAACATGCGCAGGCCACGGTAGAAAAGATCAGTCATCTCTTCGTCCCAGGACTCAACTTTGGTGCGTTTGCCGAAGGAGGCAGCGTTTATGCGTTTTGTAAGTGGGTTTTCTTCGACTTCTTCCATATCGCCTTCGTTTCTGGCTGCGTTGGCGTGGCGGTCGATTTGGAGGGAAGCTGCGTCGACAACGATCTCTCCGTTTACAATCCTCATCTGTGGACCCCCGAGAGCGGCTGCTTCCGCTCGATCGAGGTCATCACCCACCATGTTTCTTTCGGCTGATCCAGCCTTCGATGTTTTATGTCCATTTCTGATCCGCTCCTCGCGCTCTTTCTGTTTCCTTGCAAGGTCCGTCAGGTCCATACTTTGTAATTCAATCTCCCGTTTTGATTTCTTCCCGGTGCGGAGATCTCTGCACAGATCTGACATTTTCACGACAGTTGGCGCAATCTCTATGGATTCTGCATTTTCCGGTGTTGGCTGGCGTTTCCTTCGAGCGCGGGGTTTCCTTTCTGTAGCGGCAGCGCCGATGCCATCTTCTATCTGTTCGGCTGATTGTCTCCGATCTGTAGAGCATTTGGCAACTTTCTTAGCGGAGCGTTTTGTTGCGGGCACGGCTTCACGTTGAGCCTGCTGCACCTGAGTGCTAGGTCCAGGATGTGAGGGTTCCTCTCGTGAAGTAGATATAGGTATTGTAACCGGTTGCACTATCTTGGTGCGTTTTGCTGGTCGATTGTCGACAGCGTGCTCTACACGCTGCCGCTTGGGACTTTCTGGAACATTTTGAGTTATTTGAGGAATCTGTCGTCGATCAAATTGTGGTTTCGCTGCTGTGGGTAAAGTAGTTTCTGATGAGGGTGCTCTAGGTATGGAGGCTGGGACGGGAGTTGCGGTAGGGTGTGGAGGTTGAGATGGAGGCTCCTGTACGGAGGGGATAGACGGTCTCCGCCTTGGAGCAGGAATTGGGATAGGTGTGGATTTGACTTTGTGTTGAGTGATCAATGGGAGGGGTGGGGACTGGGGTTGTGATGGTGTTGGCGGTTCTTGTTGTTGTGGTGGTGGTGACAGTGGTGGTGGCGGCGATTGAGATGATTCTTTAGAAGGTTGCGGGGTACTTTTGGCGGGGTCATTGGGAGGACTGGGGGCAGCAACTTCAGGCGTGATAGAGAACGGAGGAGGTTGAGGGGCTTTGGAGGTTATCTGTCTGTCTGTACTGGCTCTAGCAGACTGAGAGCCGGCTGAAGTGGCACCTACACGGCGAACGGGAGCCTTGGGCGCAAACTTCTTCCCGGACTTATCTACAGCACGGTTAGTACTGGATCTGCAGGCAAAACGGACATGTGGATCGCACTTACTGATTACAGAGCTTGAAAAGGATACCATGATGCAAGGTTAAATCATTAAGATTCTATATACCATAGTCAGGGAGTGTCGACCGTTGACATTGCATATACAGCCGTCTAGAATCGACGAGTACATGGGATGAAGTTGATAAGAGTTGCCGAACAGGAGACCAGAGATCCCGTGATGAGTCTAACTCAAAGAAGCTAAGTGGTGTAAAATGATCACGTGAGAGGCGCTAAGTTATCGCGCTAACCTGGATTTAGAAATGGCCCAAAATCGACTCTTGTCTTTCTTCTCGTTCTGTTTCTCCCTCATCATCATCTCCTTCAACAACTCTCATTCATGCACCTGTTCTCTCTCCCTCTGCCTCTCTCAGACTCCGCAATATACCTTCTCTCTCCCTATTATATTCCTTGAGTTCAGGTTTCCTGCCCATCGCTGCTACTGTCACGGGTGTTCGTTGTTGTCGTGGCTGTCAAGGCAGTGATCGCAAAATTGCTTGTGCCCCCTTATGCCCTGATGCCGGCCGTCGAAGCGTCAACGGTTCCCTTAGCCGAATCCGGCCTTGTCGTTAAAATGGAAGACCGGAAAAGACCTGCTGCTTACGATCCCAACGAATCTACCCCTCCCTTGAAGAAACAGGCAACCTCGCTGAACGGTGGTGCCAAGCCTCACCCAGACACAGATATGCCTTGGAAAGATGACCTAGAAGTGAGTATCTCACCTTCTCACCATTCTACCTTGCATCTGTAAAAATTTAATAACACTCCATCGCCTGTCTCTGTTTACCAATTGAAGATCAGCATGCTGACGAATTTTGCCGTGAAATCAGCGCTTTCAAAAAGACGCCATTTTGCGCCAGATGCAAGAATACAAACGCGAGAAGAGTTCGCTGGAAGCAAGATTAAAAGAATTAACCAAAGCAACTGAATATCACAACGATCACCTTCGTATAATTGATGCGTGGTTTAAGCAGGTGAAGTTTTTCCCATCAAACGGGCTGTGTCCCGTGACTGCCGGCCAGAAGAGTTCGCTAATATCATCTTCTATCTCCAGCTAATTGATGAGGTCAAAGTCATAGTCGATTCATCGGATAATGAAACCCAGGGTAAGTCTATGCGGGCAATTCAACTCTTGCTTGATGACCAATTTGGATCCGTTAACGCTCATTTCCTCAGATAAACAACCTTTCCCCAGCGCATTACTTTTCGCAGATCATGATAACTTTGAAAAGCACCTACAAGCGCGTTCCGATGATATTAAAGCAACTATTTCAAAGCTGTTCTCTCGTCCCGCAAATGTCTCCGCTGAAGTCACCCACCTTCAAGGTCAACTCGCCAAAAAACTTGCGGAGGAAAAGGTCGCAATTGCAGAGCTAGAAAAGAGCGTTACCGAAAAGCAACAATTGGAAGAGCGACTAGATGCCGCATCATTAAGGTACATGGTGGCTGAAAAGAAAATTGACCGTGCTCGAAGCCTGACTGTAGCGCGCCTGGAAAAGCAATATATTCTTGGAGCGCAAAGACCTGGCGGAGACAATTCGTCGGTCAAACGAGAAGATAGCTCTTCTTCCAACGGAGTTGGAGATTCATCTGATAGAGTTGCCGAACTAGAAGAGGGCCGTAATAGAGCTGTTGCCATATTAGAAAAGCAAAAGGAACAACTAGAAAAACTCGAAGCGGAGAACTCGAAGCTGTTAACACAGGTCACAGAACTCAATATGAAGGTGAGTTTATTCTCATCCATTTTGATCCTATTTTATATAATCTAACACAGCAAACCAGTTTTCAAAGTTATCCGATGAAGACTATGCCCATACCGACCTATTTAAGCAATTGAAGTCACAACACGAGGACGTCATCAAACGAATAAACCATTTAGAGGCGACCAATGTGCAGCTTCGTGAAGAAGCAGAGAAACTACAGGCCGAAAGAAATGCATATCGAATCCAAATCGAGAATGAATCCCAAGTTGCGGTGGGAGAGAAAGAAGCTCAGCTCGCCAAGACAGAGTCAGATCTAGCTCGAATTCGAAATGCTCGTGATGAACTTCTTGCAGATCAGCAAATGAGAAAGGCGGCCCAGGAACAAGAGAGAACCTCAATCTGCCAAACAAGGGAATTGCTCGATGCAAAGGAATCTCGGATCAGCGCTTTGGAATCTGAAATAGAGCGATTACAACTCCAGATCGAGGGAATCAAGGATAAAAGTTCTAGCATCGAAGACTTGCCTTTGGAAGACTTACGGGTCAAGTACCAAACACTGGAAAAACAATACGAAATGTTGAACACAGAGCTGGCCTCGATGCAAACGGCGTTCACAAAGACATCCAAACTAGCTTCTCAAAAGCTCGCAGATCTCAACCTTCTTGAGGAGAAGGTTCAACGCTTGACTGCAGAAAAATCAAAGGCGGACCAAAAGTACTTTGCGGCAATGAAGAGCAAAGAGGCCCGGGATGCCGAACTTCGATCTTTGCGAATCCAAAATATGAAAAGCTCGGATATAGTCTCTCAGCTCAAAGAAGCGGAAACGACGACTCGTTCTTTGGTGTCCAACGTGGAGAAGCAACTCACCGAGACCAAAGAAACGCTTACAAACACCATGTCCCAGTACTATGGTGCACGGCAACAACTCGCGGAAGCAGATATCGTTATCCAAGGATTAAATTCGCAGGTAACGGAACTGAAGAAGCAAATTGTTACCAAGGACTCTTCCCTCTCGTCAGCCACGAGTGCCTGCCGTAAAGCTGAGACAGAAGTCGAGGGACTTAAAGCTACATTGGCGGATACGAAGAAGAGCCTGGAATCATGGAGGAATAAGGGACTGGGCAATTCTTCATCAGAGTATGAAATGTTGAGAGTAAGTTTACACCCCTCCCCAATTCCATACAAGTTATGTCAGGTGTATGAACATCCTCCTAACTTTTGTTAAACAGTCTCTCGCGTTGTGTACTGTCTGCCGAAGAAATTTCAAAAATACCGTTATCAAAACATGCGGACATGTCTTCTGCAAGGAGTGTGTGGAAGAGCGGCTAACGTCTCGATCGAGGAAATGTCCCAATTGCAATAAATCGTTTGGAAGCAATGACTATATGCATATCACCCTTTAAGAGATTTTTTTTTTAATATATGGGTTTTATTTTACTTTTTGCATTTTCTTTGGTGAACCACGCACGCGCCTGCGCATTGCAATGCTGCGATTTTCCACACCAGAACTTTTTCCGTTTCCCCATTCATGTACTATAGCTTCTTCTTCACCTTCATATTCTTCTCTTTTCCTTTCTTTTCATAACACTGGCTGTTTTCTATTTATTTTCTTTTATTTTCTTTTTGCTTCTCCCATCTTATGCCAGTCATGTTTGACCTTGGTGTCTTTGGTTTCAAGGTAATTTCTTTTTTCTTTTATTCATTTCCTTTTGTTTGTTTGTTCTATTAATAACGGAACCAGTCCCTGTGACCTAAATTCTCCCCCATGTGTGTGTGTTGTGCCCTTTTTGGGAGTAAGGATATTAAACATGGATTACCAAGGCAAAGCAGAAAGGCGAAAAAAAAATTCGGCGTGGTAGCCTATCTTCTTCCATTTTGATTACATTGCAGTTGGAACAGGCCAATTTCCTTGTCTTTCCTTTCTTGGTTTTTTCCTTTCCTCTGCCCATTGCTGGCAAATGCTCACCATGCCTTCCTTCTTTTTCTCCTTTTTGAATTCTGAAAATATTTCCCACTCCCTCCCTTTTCTTCTCTTTCTTTCTTTCTTTCCTTTTTTCCCCCGAATTTCCTGTGTTTGTCCCGCATTGAGCAGGTGAGATGTGATATGACGTGTAACAATTTAAACCAGGACCTTATCTATCTTTCGCCCTCTTTTTGCCTCTCCTTCTGCCTATTTTTCGTTCTATTATCAACTAATCTACGGGTGTTGTGCCTGCATATTCGTTGATTACTTCAAGTTTGGGTTTGATACAGCTGGGAAAGGAGTCTACGGGCCTAGGTTGCTGCGGTTCTCATTCTACCTTTTGTTTCCTCCAAGCACTTCTAGCTGGATGAATGGCGCATCTAGATACTGGTTACCGACTACAATGGTTTAATGAACTTTGAAATACTCTTTTTCTTTTTGTTTTCTACAACTAGGCTTCCCATTTTCCAACAAACTCAATTGATTTGTATATAGTTCAGTTGTGTTAGGCTTTAGTTACAAGGTTAGAGTTGATCTTACGTCTTTATTGTCAGGATGAACATCATAACAATGATATTATACATTAGTTCTTAGTTGCAGAACCCCGCTTCTATGGTGGAGCAAATAAACAATGCAAGTTCTAATCATTTTCGCAATATATTACCAGAAAGGGATCCTAGCATATCAACAGGCTGGAAAAATTGCATGGCCCGAATCAATGATAAACACTAACATGTACCACTTCATCTCTCATTCATTCTTTCCACAACCCCCAACCTAGATTAGAAACCGCCTAGTTAGAGTATCCATATGGCAAACCACCGTATCATGAATTAAATATTCGACTGTAAAGCAGTTCATGCCTCCCCACCCACAAATCAACCGTTGGTACAACCTGGCCCGCCTCCTCAGGCCTCACAGTCCAGTGCATCTGTATTCGGCTCTCAATCATCTCCCGCAACCACCGACTGGCCAACACCGCCTGTGCCTGGTAGGGGCCCATCACGGACGAGCGCACGGCAGCGCTCAGCACTGCCTTTGCGTGATTGAGCATGTAGACGTACGCGGTGGAGGTTATGTCGATGCCCATGGCGGCGCAGACGACGGCCCAGAGAGGCGGGAGGTGGCCGTTTAGATGGTCAGTTGGATTGGAGGAGGGGATGGAGAAAGTAGCTTTCAGGGTGTTGGAGAATGCAGATAGGGCGGCTACGGCGGCTTGGGAGGGGGCGAGTGGGTGTGTGGGCGGGCGTGTAATGTTTGTACCGTTGGTGTTCGTGTTTTTGTTTGTGGATTTATTGTCGTGCGTGTGTGTATAAGCATCTTTAAACGCCCTCTCCCAGACCCCTAGCAATGCTAGGCCCTGTGCTACGCTTGCGCGGCGTGTTACGGTGCATGGGGTTGATGCGTCCAGGTCATTGTCTAGTGTTTCTAGTTGCTCGGGGTGTCTGTGAGCAGTCAAAACGTAGGGGAGGGTTGTGCTTGCGAGGGAAGCGAGGGAGAAAGACAGGAAGAGGTGAAAAGACGTTATTGGGTTCGTGTGAGGTTGCGATTGTGATTGAGACTGTGATTTTAGCAGTTTGTTATGTGCAAGGTAGGATTCTAGGCCGCTAGAGTAGGCAAAAGAACCAAGCGGGAGGGCGGAGTCGGATAGGAGCAGAAGGGCGTGGGGGATTGCCAGGGGACCAGGGCCTAAATTGGAGAGAAATACATTAGCTACGAGAGACTTGTTTCTTTTTAATCTAGGTTTTTCTTCTTATATATATAGAGAGTCATTGGAGTGTTTGTTACTTATAGCTACCTGGAGGGGTTAAACTTTTTGCGGGAGATGGAGCTCTATTAGCATAGCGAAGGCGCTGTTTCGCATCTTCCAGTTTGCGTTCGAGGTCATTTATCTCTTCCTGTATGCTTATCACATCGGATTCGCGCTCATTGGGACGTTGCATTGCTCGCTGGCCCCCCTGCGCAATTGTAGAGCATCGACGTAGGTGGAATTAGTTGTTCTTATGGTTAAATATCAAATCAGATCCTTTCAGGCACTTTATACTGCCATCTCACACCGCTATTTAATATTTCCGGGAAATCAACAACAAAAAAGGCTCTCGCGGTATGTATCCGCTCCATTGCGCTAATTTGGTTCGATATCGACATAGCTATTTAACGGCTAAAATGAACTCGTTACAGTAACCACACCTTTATTTCCTTTCAATACATATTGCTATGTCGGGGCGGCGTCTCCTCGACGCTCTCATCATCCTCAATGCCTCCCGAGGTGTCGCCGGTAGGCACGTTTCCCATCAAAGGCGGAAGTTAGATCTGTATCTTCGCACGTCTTCCTTGACCAGGGAGGCCAAATTACAACTTGATGATATTTCCCTTGGGCTCCGGGCGGCCTCAGAACTGGCGCGCAAGTTTGATGACTCCCCACAGCAGCAACCGGCTGAAACTGTTTCCACCGAGCGGAGTGGCGGCCGTGGGACTGAACATGAACAGAGTGACGTGGATGTTTCGACGGAGAAGAGAGCAAAAGATTTTGCCAGAAAAATAGATATAGACCAAGGGGTAGAGAGCACATCGGGGGAACAACTTTCGCGGGAGCAATTGAACCCACAAAACACAACGAAAAAATCTTCAGGGCACATATCAAGCGCTGTGCCAGAAGAGCCACAGCAATCCATTGAGTTGAAACGGTCACCTACGCTTGCCGAATCTACTGAAGATACAGTTCTTCGTGACTCAACGACGGCTACTTCCAGCGATGAGCTCTCTGAGGCTATCATGCAGCAGCTATTCCGAAGCCCAAGGGTGGCAAATAAGCTGACGAATGGCAGCAGATATGGTGTAAAACAACGTAATATAGAGCCTACTAAAATTGATAGATCGTCCGTCATAAATTCTTCACCACTATCCGATAGATTAAATACGCCGACAATTGAAACCGCCGTATCATCTAAATCGTCCGAGCTCTCCACATCCCCAGATGCAGAGAAAGAGGACATGAGGGCATTGGGAGCTGAGCTTGCGCATGATACCGCGACCTCTCAGGTAATTTAGGGCCATGATCTCTTTTACCATTTTCATATACTAACCCGCCGCCGCGGCAGGCGTCACAAGATGTACTTGGTCAATCGCCAACTCCTGCCTATCAGATGGTGGAATCCCGGGTTCCTTCAACCCGTTTAGGCAGACTGTGGGAATATGGAGGACTAGCCACCTCTATGGTCTTCGGTATCGCTGGGCAGAGCATTCGTCGCGCAACCGTTGGCGTTGACTCTAGCAGTGACTCTTTGATATTCAGCCCAGAGAATGTCGAGCGACTCGTGGCCAAACTGTCAAAAATGAGGGGTGCGGCCCTCAAGCTAGGGCAATTGCTGAGTTTTCAAGGTGAGCACTGCGCTTTAACCATGTAAATACAAACCGGATGAGTTCCTAATAGTGCTCCCAGATGCGAAAATGCTTCCGCCGGCTATTCACCAAGTCCTTCAACGGGTCCAAGACAAAGCAAATTATATGCCAGCAAAACAAAGGGACCGTGTTCTTGTAAACAATCTAGGCGAGAACTGGCGGAATTTATTTGAGTCCTTTGACGAGCTCCCCATGGCCGCTGCTTCCATAGGTCAGGTACATAGAGCAGTGCTAAAAGAGACGGGTAAACCAGTTGCCGTCAAAATTCAATATCCGGGGGTTGCAAACTCCATCGACTCTGACCTTAGTAATCTCTCCATTCTGTTAACCGCTTCACGCTTACTGCCCAAAGGGCTATTCCTCGACAAAACCATCGCCAATGCCCGCACTGAGCTAGCTTGGGAGTGCGATTACATACGAGAGGCCGAATGCGGCCAACGGTTCCTCTCGCTCCTCCAGGACGACACAGGAACATTTATGGTCCCGGCAATTATCCACTCTGCCTCCGGCAAGCAAGTCCTCACCATGGAATACCTAGAGGGCATCCCCGTTACCCGCGTCCAAAATTTCACCCAAGCCCAACGCGATTGGATAGGCACGCAAATCTTGCGGCTTTCCCTACGTGAAATCTGCGAATTTCGGTTCATGCAGACGGATCCCAATTGGACTAACTTCCTCTACAACTCGTCGACGAACAAACTCGAGCTTCTCGACTTTGGCGCCTCACGAGACTACCCTGCCTCTTTCATCTCCAGCTACCTCCGTATCCTCCAGGCTGCTTCCCGCAATGACCGTGAAACTTGCCGCGACCTCTCTATCAAACTGGGCTACCTGACTGGCTTCGAATCTCCTGCTATGGTCAACGCGCATATCACATCTATACTCACGCTGTCAGAACCCTTCATGGCCTCATCGCCCGACGTCTATGACTTTAGTGACCAGACCATCACGGACCGAGTGCGGGATATGATTCCGCTGATGCTCCGTGAGCGACTTGCGCCACCCCCAGAGGAAACGTATAGTCTGCATAGGAAGCTTAGTGGGGCTTTCTTACTGTGCGCTAGATTAGGGAGTCGGGTGCGGTGTAAGGAGTTGTTTGAGAATGCGCTAGAGAAGGTGGAATGGGTAGATGAGGATGAGATGTCCGTGGGCGAGGGTGAGGAGCTAGTTGATGGGTTGAGGAAGGTGACCATGGCTGGATGAGGTGTACTACTTTTGGTTTAGATTTGGATATACTGTACGATATTATTAGGAAGTGTCTTAGCCATATGTACCAATAGCAAGTTCCGTTTCCAAGCTTCATTTCCATTTCGATCAAGTGGCATGTTTTGGGCGATGTCTTTATTCTTCAAACCCTAACTAATAACCACAGGTCTCACCATATTCGGCAAGAAGGTGATGAGAAACCCATACCACAGCAGAAAAGCGACTGGGAACATGAGCCCATTCCCTCGCCCAACTCGAAGAAATACCGTCTCATGGCACCTTCGTCGTTTCTTTGACGCTCCATGTTTCCTTCCCAACATCGACCGTTCTGTCAATCAAACGAAGGTTGAGTTTTCGGATGCCTCCTTTCGACACAAACTCATCATATTCGCCCATCAGGGACCTCTATCCCAGGTGCTTATTTAGGCAGCATTGAAGTATAAACTTGCAACCATGCTGTCCGGTCTCACTGCAAACAGTTATCTGCAATACAAAGCAGATACCGATACTGTAACTTCATGGCTAGTAACAACGGCGACGGAACGCGTCTATACCCAAGAAATAAGAGCAGCCAATGTCTAAGGCTCGTGGGACAGAGGAAGAGGTAACACCTGAGGCTGGGGACAGATATGGCTCCTAAATTCCTCCTCGCTTTCTTCCAATCAAAGATTATCCCCTTCTGGCAGACTGTCTCGCGGCTGCTATTGATCCTCTTGTCGTTCCACGGAAATTTTGTGAAAACCCTTGATAGCGTTATTGCCACTCGATGCGAATTTGAAGGGGAATATTTTCTCGTGTCCCCAGCGACGAAGAATCCAACGCATTTGATGACGGGCAAATGTATTTCATTAGGGTGCTAGAACATGTGCGGGAATGTAAGGGGGCATTAGATAAAACTTTCAAATTTGAGTCTGTTTCTCTCATGACCAACACCGCGATTGATATCGCGAGGCAAGCCTGTGAAGATGCTGAACCGCTCATTAAGCACAAGAATTGGATTTGGATCTCAATCAATGAATGCGCGCCTACTCATTTATTATTTTTCTACTCGCAATATAATCCTCCAATCTCAATTCAATTTTACATGGTGACATTCCTCACTCAGATTTCTGCTTAATTGACCATCACACATTAAGCCCGTGGGTGTTCTTCTCCTACTTAACTAATCTAGTTACATAGATAGTATTATTGCCCGGATATAACGAACTTAGGCCATCAACACTGCTTACCTTTGGATTTAAATTCTTTCCCCGCAAGTATGATCCCATAATAAAACGGATATTTTATCTTCAATTTTCCAATTTCCGGTATTTCTTTTACCCAAGGTAAGCTCTGGCACGCGATCCGCAATATTCTTGATGAAGGACCCTCGGATACCTCCTTTTTCCTCGCACTGGCATAAATGGCAAACTTGAACTCCCCACGTTAATAATAAGTTAGCTCTTATTAAATGGACATGGACAGGGGTTCCGGAAGTTAAAGTCAAGCTGTTAGTCTAAAGGTGAGCTGACAGGGTGACAAGAGAGGGCAAGGAGATTTGATGACGATTTTTAAAGTATCCTATATGTCAGCATTGGTAGCGAATGGTATATAAATTCTTATGGAATTACATGCAACAGGAAGCCGTAGGCAAAAATAACAAGCAAATCAACATACGGATTCCAGCAATACTCATTCAGATAGTGGATTATATCCTCTCATCATCATCATCATCATCATCATCATCATCATCATCATCATCATCATCATCATCAACATCATCATCATAATCATAATCACAATCATCATCCTCATCCTCATCCATGTTACCCTCACCATCGTCATCCTCCTCCTCATCCTCCTCCAGAATCATCGTCACAAGCAGGTTCTCTTTATCCCTCTCCCCCTTATAAATCCACTCACTACCACTCCTATTCCCAATTTCCTTTTCATCTTCATCTTCACTTTCCCATTTGCCCAACCCCTTACCCACTCGCTCTGTCTTAAACGCGGGCAATCGCCACAAACCCCGCATTCCCGTCCGTTCCTCATCCCCCTTCTTATTTCTACGTCTGATTTTTTGGCTTGGGCTGGGTAGATAGCGGCTATTACTACTACCATCACCAACTATTTTATTCTTGCTGTCTGGGAATTCGTTGTCCTCGCTTCCAGGGCTGATATTAAGCAATTGATGCATATACCCAGACAAGAAATGCAAAGATATCCCCGCGGACACACCAAGGGCACCAGCGACGCTGAGGAAGATGTATAGCGACTAGGAGATTTTATCCTTGGTTAATTTGGATATTAAAACGTTTAAAAAGTCAAGGGGGGCGCACGGGGTTTTGCCAGATGGATGAGGAGGATTCACCTCGAATTTTAGCAAGAAGCGCAGGGGCAATAAGATACAGATATGGAATATATAGAGTACCACATGTACGCAGGGAGTAGCGAGTGCTTGTAGAACGGTCAGTAGGATGTTGGCGGTGATGGTGACGGGGTAGATGGCATAGAAGGCTGTGGTTGTGAGGACCGTTGCCCAGGACATTTTCTGTCCCCGTTATCTTTCTACTGTTTTCTTGGGAGATTAGTTGTATGCATGTAGTTTAACTACAGGCAAGTATTGCCAATCTGGCTGGCCTGGGATGGGATGTTTATTGCGGGGAGAGATGATCTAGCTCAGAACTAGAAGGAGAAGTTGGACGGGGATGGATGAATTGCTGAATCTACCGCGACACCTCCCGTGTGGTTGCACCGTAAGCGGTTTAATTTGGAATCTAACTTAAAGAGACAGGATGTGTGTGTAAAGTAATAATTAAATTATATTGATATTCGTAGTAGCTATGTATAAGTTGACAACACTATAATAACCAACTTATAGATGACTTGTTTATGACTAATCCAGCAGATGATCCGTGCACCAACCCTAAAACCCCTCCCCGATCTGGAAAATGTCCGAGCTGATAAGAGACGTCTGACTTCATCGCGGCTGGATCTGTACAACAACCTGTATCTACATGCATACATCAACACCGTGGGCAGACAATGCCCGAGACAGTTCGCTATCTGAGCCAACTTTGACCATCTGATTATATGCCAGATTGAAAAGGTGGGATACAACCCGCCCAACAAATGGGGAACACCCCATCCAAACCCCCCCAACCTGGCGGGGATTCCAACGCCAACACCAACTATCCAGCTACGGCGGGCAGCCAGCAAAATACATACAATGACAGGCGCGTAAATCGCCGCACCTCCATTCAGGCCCTCTCAGGCGCAACAGGCACCGGTACTAAATCTTCCGCCGCCGATCCGTCCGCCACTCGAGAAAGCGCGACTGGCCATCCCATCCCTCATCGCCAGCAGGGCCCTGTTCACCACTGGCTGCAGTCCCGTAACCTCAGTGACTCCTCACGATATGACCACCTCCAACAGCAGCAACCGCAACATAGAGATTCCCCAAGATACCAGCGAGAAACCAGCGATAAACGTGAACATCTCCCCACTCGTTACCAGGGGGAACCCTCCCCAGAACCTTCAAAGGCAGTCCGCGTCCCCTTCGCGCCCGACCGGGGTCCGGGTGCTGCCAACAATACAGGCGCCGGTACCAATGTAACCAGGCGCCACAATATTAGTGTGCATCGCGAGCAATACCGCCCCATAGAACCTTCAGGTCCAACGTCAAGTGCCTACTATGGTGCCTCCGCACATCTCTCGCGCCCCCCGCGGCTACCATTGCCCATTGGTGATGCGACGACGGCACCTGGCTCGCCGATAGTGGCGCCATCGTCGATGACTGGGCCGCATGCGATTGTACCTGTGCTGAGTGATAGGGCGGACTTGGAGTTATCGGGAAGTGGGGAGGGCGTGGATCGGGCTGGTCGGGCTGGGTTGGGGGATGAGGACGAGGAAGACGAGATGATTGATGAATTGGAGGTGGATGCGGGGATGGGCGTTGGGATTGGAGGGCTAGGTGTTAATAAGGCGGTGACGACGACGATTGAGTGGCGGGGCAGTGGAGAGAAGGTGTATGTTACGGGGACATTTGTGAATTGGGAGAGGAAGTTTCGATTGCATAAGAGGTTTGTTTTTTTATTTTTATTTTTATTCTTTTATTTTTAATTTTTAACTTTTTTTAATTTTTTTCCATATATATCATTATGATAGCTAACATATCTATACAGCGAAACGGAAGATGGTGTCAAAACAGCCACCCTCCAACTACGTCCTGGAACCCACCACCTAAAATTCATCGTCGACGGGATAATGAGCACATCTGACCAACTCCCCACCGCCGTTGACTTTACTAACCACCTGGTAAACTACATCGAAGTCATCCCAGAACCCGAAGAACTCTCGCGCCCCCGTCGCGAATCCGACCGCGATCGGCCTCCAAAATACTCCATCCCCCCAGGCCTCTATCCACCCCAGGTGCTCCCGGACACCCTCGAAGTCCACCCGGACCACGACTCAGACCGCGACTACACCTCCGACTCGACCGACACTTCCTCCCAACACCAACAACGACAACAGGAACGGCAGCCGCCCGAGGAAGAAATCCCACCCGGCGACTTCCGCACCATTATCCCGCCCTTCCTAACCGACATAGACGGCGAGGAAGAGGACGGGCCCCTCTACCAGCAGGCGGCAAATGTCATTGGTGACTCGCCAGTGCCCCCTATGCTGCCGATACTGCTTTCGCGGTCGATATTGAACATGACGACGCCGATGAAGGATGATAGTAGTGTGCTAAATATGCCGAATCATACGACATTGAATCATTTGGCGACGAGCAGTATTAAGAATGGGGTGTTGGCGACGAGTGTGTCAACGAGGTATAAGGCGAAGGTGAGGTTTTCCTTTCTCTTTTTTCTTTTTTCTTTTCTTTCCTTTTCTTTTCTTTTCTTTTTTTTTGGTTATATGATAATCATGGTTTGTATCTATTTTTGCTAACTAAGATACGTCTCGTCTAGTGCGTTACGACCATTGTGTATAAGCCGACTGGAGATATCACGGGGTGAAAGTAACCAAGGCTTGAAATGGAGATACTTAGGATGATGAATGATTGAATAGAAAAGGAAAGGAAAAATTTTAAAGGAAACATTGAGCCCAGAATTATTTAGTCAGAGAGAGGGGAACAAGAAAAAAAGAAAGGGAAAAAAAAAATACGAAAGGAAAGAGAAGGGCCCGATTGTTCCTTTCCCTAGTTTTCTCTTGAAAAATCTAATAATACATACGCAGCTGTGTAGATATATATACATACACGGAAAAGCTAGCTATCAGATAACGACAGACTAATGTAGAATCTCACGTCAAGCATACTAAATTCAGCAATAATGGAGCATAGAGTACAGACTCCTCGTCGTAGTTAGTACCAAAAGGGGGGGAAGGAGGAGAGAAATCCCCTCATCCCCTCTTCTCCAGATAGCCCGTGTTGGAAGAAGAACGGGTTAGCAGTAGTCAGTAACGTATATTAGCTGTGGCATAGTAAATAGTAGTATACGTAGAATGATGAGGGGGGCCCATGGTCCTTTTTTTTCTCTTCTCTTCTCTTCTTTCTTTTCTTTTCTTTTTTTTTTTTTTTTCCCTTTCTTTTTTTAACCCCAGTAACTACATTTACTGAAATAATCCTCATTTCACAAGCTTACATACCTTGTTAAATAATACCCTCAACAGGCCCGGGCGGGGGTGGTGTGAGATATGAGAAATGAAACATCCTAACCAGCTCCCTCTGCACACACTTCTCTGCACACCCGGGACTCGGGATGAAAGAAGACGACGACGACGAAGATCAAGTCCCTGCATGGGTGCAGAGTCCAGCCTGAGGAAGGGGGAGGAAGGGGAAGATTTCCTCCCGAGTGAGTGTGGATCGATAGTGGATATTATTGGTAGTGAGCACATAGAACAGACGCAGCGGACTCTGACAGAGGCCGCCGACTGGCCGCTATCCAGGCCTATCAATCGCATGGGCTTGGTTGGGCTGGGGGCCATTGTTGGTGCTAGCAATGGCTAGGGCGGTTACAGGGGCTTACTCGAAACGAAAAGAGGTTGAGATGAATGGTAACTTTTATGTAACGAAGGAGGATTTGGGATATTATAAGTTAGTGAGATATTATTGAAGGAGTAATTCAGTCATTGGCAGTTGTAGATATTGGATATAACTAATATTTAATAAATAATAAATAATATCTTGCAGAGGAAACTCGCTCACCAAGATCTTCGAGACGAGACAGCAGCGTGTCGCAGGTCTAATTGGCGGACAGCTGAAACAGCATCGCCCGTGTTCTGTCGCGGGTTGAAACAGCCGGCGATATTTACGACGGCGAAGAGGAGAAGCGGAGAAGGGAGAAGATGGAAGATAGAAACTAGAAAATAGACACAGAGGATGATGGTGATGGTGATGGTGATGGTGATGGACAAAGAGATGTTGTCTGTCTGTCTATCTCAACTTCCACTTCTCTTTCAACCTCATCTTCTCTCCCTCTCTTCTGTCTCTCTCTCTCTCCCCCTGGCTGCTGGAGTAATCAACTAATAGTCAACTATTGTAAGTCAGTCCCTGTCTGTATTTTATACAACTATTGTTTCTTCTTCTTCTTCTTCTTCTTCTTCTTCCTCTCCTCCTCCTAGCCCCCCCTCCACTCCCCAACCCGCCTCCAGCCAACCAGCTCGCTCGTCGCCCACTCGCCAGCGGCAACAGGCATCGACTATCCCAACTGTCTGCTCTGGCCCGTTCTGCTCCAGTATCTGCTGGGTGCTTATTAGCTGCGAGCTTGCTAACTTGTTGGACGGCCTGGGTTTGGCCCCCCTTCTTCTTCGTCTTTTCTCTCTCTCTCTCTCTCTCTCTCTCTCTTTCACACGCTGGCGGCTAACTTGCATCTCAGTCCAGTCCAGTCCAACATCGCTCGCGGCCTCGTCCCTCCTCCTACCTACCTACCTACCTCGTTTCGCTCGTTTACTTACTTGCTTGCTTTGGGAAGACTGCGACGGGAGAGGTAGGCGAGGAGACGACAACAAAGACGAAGACGAAGAGAAAAAAAGAAGCAGCAGCAGAAGAAGAACTTCCCTAACTATCCATTCGTTTTACTTATTTTTAATCCCCGTTTGACCTATCGTCGATCATTCGTTTGGAAGAAATAAATACCCATTGTGGAACGGTTGGCTGGCTAGTTCAAAAACCCTTGAACTGGAAAATAAAAAAAATCAGCTGGGCGGAGATATATCTACCTAGTCTCTTTCATCTGGTTCTTTCAATCTGCTATATCTTTTGTCCTTATCGTCCTTATCGTCTTATTTATATCGCTCCCGACTGTCGGTTCGTGCGAACCAGGGCTACTCTACGGAGTACACTCCCCTACAAGACGAAACACCAATCCTCCCAATCAATCAATCCCTCCCTTCCTCCTCCAACTAACCCCACCCGATAATATCTCGCCGTCGCACCCAGATATGTCCACTGCGGTCGCTCCACCCACCGCTGCTCCCCTCCCCCCAATGGTCGACCACAACCGTGATCATAACCGTGACCGTGACCGCGACCGAGATCGTGATCGTGATCGTCCAAGTGCCTTTGGTGGCCGTGACAACGACTCCTTCTCTTCCAGCTCCCATCCTGTCCTCGCTCCCATGTCTTCCTCCTCCTCTCAACCTGCTACCACCTCCACCCCTTCGCGGCCAACTACGGATCGCGCGTCCGGGAAAATTACTCCCCCTGATGGAAAACGTTCGCCAAATACGTACGCTTTTCTCTCTCACCGCGCTACTTGAATCCATTTTCATTTTCCTTAGTATTGAATATAGTAAACTAACCCGTATAGTTCTCGAAGCGGGGGCGCTGGCTCGTCCAAAATATCAGTTAAAAAGGAACCTCCAACCTCTCCCAGCCTTCACTCCAGCTCCCGTCATCGCCCTCGCAAACTCGACCTCTCTGCCAGCACCCTCTCCGCACAATCTGGCTCGTCCACATCCCGCGGCCCCTTGACCGCAAGAGAAGGTGGCCTGACTGCTATGCATGATGTTGGTTTGGCCTGTCTATCTCCGGGCTTCCAAACCCAAGACCCTGCCATCCGCGAGCAGCTCCAACGCAGCATTTCCGTCAGAGACCAGCAGAGATCCATAATCGAATCCCGGCTGCAGAAAACCGCTAAGGGGGACGGTCCGGATGGCATCAAACCCTCAGAATCAAATCTGTTCGGCTCTCTCAAAACCCCTTCCTCCAAGAAACGACCTCCACCGGGCTTATCAATCGTCCCCCCTTCCGCCTCACAATTCGCGAATGAACGAGTCATCCAGTCCGCCCCGCTACACCAGACCTTCACCGGCCGTCATCACCCCCACCCCATCAGCCGCCATCTCATGAACCACCCTTCGGACCTTCATATGAACTCCCCCATCCACCATGCTACTCCCGCGAACCAGACAAACAACCGCCTCCCGCCGATCGCTGACGTCTTTGGCTCCGATGCTCTCGTCCCCCGCAACCAAGACCGCGATCACCGTGACTGGGACCGCGATGACAGGAATAACAACTCCCACAGCCGCAACAGCAACACCAACAACAATAACAACGGCGGTTTCTACCAATCCACCGCTTCTTCATTTAATAATAACTCCACCAGTAATTCTAATGCCAACAGCAACAATAATAGTAACAATCTAGGACCCCTCCCCTCCCCTTCCCTCGCCTTAAACAACCCAACATCCTCCTCCACATCTTCCACCACCACCACAAAACGCGCGCGCGAATACCGCTCCGCGGAAGAAGCCGTGCACGAACTCGCCGGCGGCCGTGAAGAGCTCCTCCCGCGCATCATCCACTACAACGGCAGCACCAACTCAACCACCACCAATAATACTAACCAACGCCACCACCCCACCTCACCCCCTCCTCCCGGTGCTAGTATAAACGGCACGCAGCACACCTCCAACTCACTCCATTACCACCATCACCACCACCACAATCAGCAACAACAGCCGCAGCAGCAACAACAACCCTACCCACCCTCAACCTCCGGCCGCCGCCGCACGCGCAACGAATACGAGCGCGATAATGGCAGCCCGCCCTTGGGCACCGGGCCCCCGGATGTGAGATTCCGCGGCGCCCCTGCGACCGCCGCATCTACGACATCCCATGGGCCAACTGCAGCGCATGGCGGGAGTCCTGGCGGCGGTCATCACCATCACTCGCATGGCGCTGGTGCTGCTGGTGGTGCAAGCTATTCCACTGGAACGAGCGGTGCATTTGGATTTGGAGGAGGGGCGTTTGGAGCCGTGAGGGATTCGCCAGAGACGCAACGGAGGAAGAAAGAGGAGTTTTTGGGCTTGTGTGCGCGGGCGTGGGATTTGTTCCATTCGTAAGGGGTGTGAGATGTGGGTTGTGACTGGATGGAATGGAGTTTGAGGGCGGAGAAATGTGGAAGGGGGGGGGGGGGGGGGGGGGGGGTGGTTTGTTTGCGGGGTCGTAGGGTTTAGGGGTTTTTTTTTTCTCGTCCATTTCCCTTTATTTCTTCTGATTTCCTTGCCATTTCATTGATTGATTTGATCTATATCACTTTCCGTTACGGTTTCGGTTTCGGTTCTCGGTTTTGGTGTTCGCGCGGTTAACGGTTTCTCTCCCTTTTGCTCCTACTGGAGGGATTGTGGTGGCCGATCCGATCTCTACTACGCTATGCGCGTGCCTGAGAATTGGTACCGGTACAAATGATATGTGGATCGGATTTGATTGCAGGGCTTGCCTGGTCGACGTTCCCATATACATACAAATATTTTTCCCCGGTTTTTTCTTTTGATAAATGCTGTTGATGTTGATGGTCATGTCTTGTCTTGCTCTACCTTTTCTTCTTTCGTTTTCTCTTCCTCTTTTTTTTTTCTTTTCTACTTTTTCGCTCTACCCATTTTGTCTCGTTTTATCTATCTTCGTTTCTCCTGCCCCCTTATTTTTATACATATCCCCAGCTCAAAAAACGCTTCTTACCTTGATTTGCTTCTTATTTCCCGTTAACACTTTTACATTCACATCCATCTTTTTGAACTCAACTTTGTTTTTTTCTTGACATTTCACTTTTTTGCCGTTTCCCCCTCCTTTTTTCTCATTCTTCTAATTTTAAATTTCTTTGCAGCTTTTCCCTCTTTTTTCGCTTCTACAGGCTTTTTTCCATTTATTTTCTCGCCTAGTATTTCACAACGGGTGTCTGGTGCATGCTACTTCTGATTCGGAATTTTTCTTCTCTTTTTCTTTTCATTTCTTCTTGGAAAAGTTTCATTCTCTCTGAGTGATTACTTTTTTCCTCTTTTCTTTTCTTTTCTTTTTTTTTTTTTTAATTATCAAACTTCTATATTTTTTTCTCTTCTATATCTATCTATCTACCTTTCACATTTTCTTTTTCAACATTTGAATATCAGATTCAGTTTTGCCTTCTTTCAGATGAAGTAACACTCTTATTTCCTTTTTCTTTCCATAGTCATCATATTGATCTAGGCAAAACTTAATTATTTCAGTTTTTGAATAGTTGAGTGGTGTTTTTCATTCACACACCATTCTGTTAAAAATTAATATCTAATGAGAAGAATATGCTATATACATGCACAGCACTGTTAATTGAGTAAATCAATTACTACCTAATCAGCTATATATCTACAAGTATTATCAATCATTTCTTCAACTCTAGCCACCTAGCTGAGATGTAGGTATATCTTGGTTGAATGCAATCTAAATAAAATATACTCATTTATAAAACTGATCAGCCTGCATATGTGATGAGAGAAAGAAAGCTATATATATGAACCTCTCCATTGAGCCTGGTTTGAGTGAGCGGCCTGCCTGGCCTCCCGTAGATCTATGATGATCTGTCCTACCCTTCTTTCCTTCACCGCTCGTCCGTCTGCATTGCATCTCGTGCATTGCATGCTGTTTTTGATCTCTCTTTTTTTTTTTTTGTCATATATATGTAGTATGTAATAGAGAGTAGGTGGTATGCTGGAAGAAAGAGATTCATGGGTGTTTTGTTTCGTGTATGTGAATTTAGGCACTGTAGGATATTCTGTCTCGCGGATTCTAAAGCTCTTCATTCCCTTCGAAGGGAGGTATGTATCTATCTATACATGGTGAAAGCACGGAGACGGAGTTCTATGTGTATTATTATGGGTTTATGCGTGAGCAAGAGAGAAAACAAAATAGGAGGATGAGAGGGGAGAAAAAAAAGGATTTCCCGCCCCCCTCAATCGAATCAAATGTACAGTACACTGCCAAATGCTAAATGTCAGCTCTCAAAGTGCGAAAATGCAATGCAACCAACCCCATTAATCCCAAGTTTAAAAAACCAAAACAAAAGAAAGACTCGTAAAATCCATCCCCCTCCGTCCCATCTGCCTAACCCTCACATAACCGACTAGGTTTAAAACCACCCATTTTTCCGAAAACGGCAAAACAGAGTAGGTCTTAATTTCCGTCATTCAATGGACCCTTAACACAACACCACCATCTGCCTCACTGTCAACATCCTCGTATCCACCTCTACTCCCCTCGCCAGTAAAAGTAATAGCACCTGTACCGGTCGTCACATCGTGCCGTGCAGGTGCAGTGTTCTTCTGCCTCTTTATATAGTTCTTTGCGGCCTTTGCTCCCTCATTCCCGCTACGGGACAGCGTGTGCGTTTCGATCGAGAGGCTGGATGAATAGCGGTGCTCGTGCTGCTGCTTGGAGCCCGCCGTCCTTTCCTGGCTGTGTGTCTGGAGGATTTGTACATGTGCCTGCGGTGCCTGCGAATCGCACTCTTCGCGACGGGGTGTCGATATACCCGTTTCAGCAGCATCTGCATCTGCATCTGCTTTTGCAGCGCGCACGCCGTCGCCGCCGCTAGCGCCCGCGCCCGCGCCCTCTCCCTCCCCATTCATCCGTCGAATAGCCTCCTCATCCCTCGCCAACTGCGCATCCCAGAACCCTTCAATATCCGCCTGCGAATGCGACTGTGGCAAATCCGCTTCCACTCCCACCTCCCCTCCCCTTTCCTGCCGCTGCCGTTGCAAACCCCTCCTCAGCTCCTCCCACTCCCGCACCTTGCAGCTAACATCCGCATAGTGCGCTAGCACGCGCAGTTGGCGGAGGACGGTGTCGAGTACCTTCTCCTCATGCTCTGGCGGGTGTGCGCTTGTGAATTCGGGGATTTCGATGATGTTGTATGGCTGCGCGAGGGCTTTGAGGGCGCTGTCGTCGATGAGGAGAGTGTTTGTTTGGTTCCAGGGGGTATTATTGCCAGATGGTGCGGCTGCGGCTGTGGCTTCTCTGGCTCTTTGTTTCTTGTTTTTCTTCTTTCTCTTCGCTTTCTCGACGCTACTGTCGCCGGGAGGAATAGTTATAACGGTAGTGGTAGTAGAATCAGGAGTAGTAGCGGCATTATTATCATCACTTTCAGTGAATCCCGGGTATAATCTCGCAATGCCCTTATCCGCCCATACCTTATCCAGCCTTTTGTAAACCTGCACCTTCTCCGCGTACTGCCTCGCATTCAACCCCAGCGTATCCCGCGCCCAAACTGCGACAAACTGCTCCTTCTCCTCCGCCGTGAATGTCTTCTCCAGTACCTCCCGCACCGTCTGCGGTTGCGAGCTCGTCCACACCATCACGGTGTAGTTCTCAAAGAGTTCCTTGAGGAAGGCGTGTAGGCCTGGACGGGTCCTGAAACGGATTGGCCGCCGGCCTATGCGGTGTATGAGGGTGCCATTTAGATCAAGGATAATGAGGAGGGGTTGGGTGGCTGTGGTTAGGGTTGGCGGGGAAGAGGATTGGGCGAGGTAAGTGGATGTTGGAGGGACGGCGCGCGGGGGAGTAACAGAGCGGCGGCGCGGGGAGGCCTGGGGGCGCGGATCAGGATTGGAGCTTTCAGGTCGGGATGGATGCGTGCCAGGATCACGTTGTCCATTAAAGACGGGGTGGTGGGGAGTGGCCAGTGTAGAGTATGCGTTGATAGCGGTAAATGGGGACGTCATTGGGAAGGCGAGCGGAGGATATTGGAAGAGAGCGTATTGATATTGGTTTTGGTATGGGTTTTGATATTGGTATTGGTTGTGATATTGCGACTGTTGGTATTGCTGGGAGGAATAGTTTGGTAATAGCCATGGTGGTGATGCTGCTGCGCCCGACACGGGTCTAGATATTACAATTAACAAAAGTTTTTGAAAGCGTTCAACAGATAGGGGAAAGGTAAAATATTCACATCGACGCCGTCCGCGCATATACAGATTCAGATGCAGGTACATATCTCCTATCCTGCAAGGAGCCCTGCGTTGTGTAGGTACGGTATGTGGGCGCATCGGGATCTAAGGCTCGCTCCCGTTTCCGTCTTCTACTCCCCTCGTACCCTAATGAAGACGTCCGTTCGTAGGGTTGTGGTCTCTGGTTCCTGTCTTGCTCATGTGCCATCCATCTGTTATTAAAAGGCCTCCATGAATCTGGTCTAGATATCTGTCGGTCATCCTCGCGCTTCGGTGGACGGTTTGGAGTGCTCATATCTGCCGGGGCGCGGGGCTGTTGAGCTGTGGAATGAGGATGTACCGTGATAGCGGCAAACTGCAGCAATTGAGAAAGACTTTAGAGGAAGGGAAATAGAGCGCTAAAGCAGGCTACAGAAGAGAACAGAGAGAAGGGTTGCTTCAATACTCACCATGCTTCGGCTTGGTGTGTCTGTTGTTGTCCGCGATTGCTTGGAAGAACTGAAGAAGTGAGAGCGCAAAGGGTGCAATCGGACCATCATATAAGAAATAGGAGGAGAGGAAAACAGCAAGGAATGAATATGACTATATAATCATTCCATGTATAAAAGGATCAAAGCGCTTTTCTATCGATTTAGTTGTGAGATGTAAATTATATGGCATCTAATAATCTGTACGGAGTACAGGCTAGAAATTTATGTTGAAATTCCAGTACCGGATTCAAATTGTTCCGGTCCACCTCTTTGAATCTTTAGGGGCTTGGGCCCTAAAAGATAGGCACTGAGTAGTGCCCAATCAGCTCCTCACAGGCGTCAGCAGAGCCCGGAATCCACCTCTAAACAGGTTCAGGAGGGCTGATATTCTCTGTATCACTTAAATTACTAGCGTTCCGCACCTCTATTTCAAATCATTTTATTTTAAATAAAACCTTTTAAAACCAGCTGGTGAGTGGCTTAAGTACAGCTGAGCGGACGTGAAGCACTGTTTTCCACTTCCTATGGTCATATGTGTTTATCCCGACTCCTTTTCTGATATACACACAATATCAGGTAACAAAATGCACCTGTCCGGGCTGGTCAACCCACTTTACCACTAATCAGTCAAGTGAGTGGCTTGAACATGCTTAATACTTCAGTGGGTAATGCTCAGAGGGCGGATCAGCCATATCTCAGCCATTGCAACTGTACGTTTTCACAGCGGACTGTGGTAGTACTCCTAGCAGTAGTATTTGCAAGTACCATCAAAATAGAACCCGCCTCGCAGCTACAATGTCCAGATATCCAATTCCCGGATCACAGGGAGATCCATCCATTTCTACCGAGCGCCCACCCGGCATATTCCCAGTCGAGGATACGGGTGATGCGATAATTGTGATCAACCATGATGTTTCGTGGGGCAATGTCAGCGCGTGTGAAGACAGTCCCTGATGATCGAGGGAGCATGTCTGATAACTCATTTTATATCGCACGCCGCCGAAACAGAGATAGCGGCGGCATGTCCCGGTTCTGAGATCATCATCTGTGCATAGAGGGGTTCCTGGGCAGTCCAAATTTTCAATTAGAGGGTCGAGAGATATCATCCCGATCTCACCACAGCAATCATTGATGACGCTGTAGATAACTTCGGGAAGAGGGACGGAGGTGTGCTTCGCTACCAGCTTCATGGCTTCAACCTCGACGCCGCCTTATAGTCGTTCCGCCCTTGAAAACATATAAGCGATCTTGTTCAAGAACCAGTCGACCACCTTGCTTGCTTAGAATGGTAATCACACCCCCCTCTAACGGCGGTTCATTCTTCACATCAATTGGAATTTTGAAGGTCTTTTTATCCAGTTTGAGATAGGTCTCGCCCAAAGGAGATTTCCATATGCCAATGGAACGCGATCCTCGAGATTGGGTGTGCTTCTGATTTGCACGCTGTTAGAGTGACGACTGAAGCGATGGATGTCATCGCTTCAAGTACTCGAACTTGGTTTCCGCATACCTGGAAAGATAGTTATTCTTCGTTGCATTATTTCAAACACTTGACGCTCACCAATGAATTGGTGACAAGCAATCATTTCCAGGGTCAAGCGGTCGGAATATTTGTTTTTTTTTTTCGGACCCCAGCGAACCAACTCAGTAGACTCCAAGCGCAGCTTGAATGTCGGTGGTTAGGTATCTTACTACTAAATTTCTGCAACCAAACACCAAAATGTGGATTATCTCAACGAATTTACGCGCGGTGGCCTGGATGTGTGGAAACGGGCTTGATTGGCTCATGCCTCCCTCGCATGAACTATGCTGGTCTACGGACTCGTAGCATATTCTTCATATCAACAGAGACAGCCACCACTAGGAATGGTCTAACCCGTATGCCAGACCGGCGTATACTCCATTAAAGAGGACAGTAAAATGTATTAAACGGGGATGAATAGTGGTACCGTTTCCAAGTAGCTGTAGAAGGTTTTGAATGTTGTATTTGGAGTATCCTGGGAGACCCCTGAAACTTCACCGAGGAAGGCTGTGGGGATACTTGGTTGATTCCTTCAGGCATAAGTTTGGTACAAAGTTCTAAATCTATAATTAAAACATCAAACGGATCAGAAGGTGAGATATTCTAGAAGAATAATAAATTATGATGACTTTGTATGATAAGTGTTAAAAAGGGGTTTGAATATCACGTGAAAGCGGCCTGACCGCTTTGGTGGAATATCCCGGCAGAATAATTTAACACATCCGACCAACCAAAGAAAAGAAACATGTACTTACAAATCCTGCAAGATCTCAACATGCCGATTTCAAGTAAATTCAATCAGCGGGTAAGAGCTCGGCTAGAAGAGGACGAGTTTGAGCAATTCTCGGGCGAGTCTACCTCAGATGAAGGGTTAGAGGGAGGCGAATCTGTTGAGGACGAAGAAGAGGAGGAAGAAAATAGCGCTGAAGATCATAGCGAGGAGGACGATGACGAAGGAGAAGAAGATGATGACGATGATGGGGATGTAGAGGACTCCTCCTCCGACATAAACCCCTCGCTAAACGCCATCTCCTTCGGCGCCCTCGCAAAGGCCCAAGCATCCCTCGGAAAGCGAAAGCGGCCAACCGCCTCAACAGGGGGCATCTCGCCCAAAAGAGCGAAAGTTCCTGGCCGACACTCGCCTACTCCTTCTGCCTCATCCAGTGGAGAAAAACAAGAACCAGAACCAGAACTATCCGAATACCAAAAACACCTCGCCGCCAACGCCAAAAAACCGCCTCAAAAGCTCACCCACCGAACCTCCAAACACGCTCCCACAATCCAATCCTCCCGCCATGCCGTCTCCCGCAAACGCACCATCCTCGAACCACCCCCAGTTCCCAAAGCCCGTGACCCGCGCTTCGACTCTGTCGTCCTAAGCCACAGCACAAACGGCAATTCGTCCACCGCAAGTAACGCCGCCATCCACGCCCGCAAAAACTACGCCTTCCTTGACAGCTACCGCAAAGACGAGATTGCGCAGCTGCGCAAGCAGGTCTCAACGTTACAAACCAAGAAACATAAGACAAACTATGATGAGCGCGAGCTCGCGCGCCTCAAGCGCCAGATTACCTCTATGAGTGATCGACAGCGCACGTTTGAGCGGAAGGAGATGGAAAGGGAGGTGCTAGTACAGCATCGACGGAAGGAGAGGGAGTTGATACGCGAGGGAAAGAAGAGTAAGCCGTACTTTTTGAAGAGGGGAGAGGTAAAGAAGGAGGCCGTTGCGAAGAGGTTTACGGAGATGAGTGGGAAAGAGAAGCAGAGGGCGTTGGAGAGGAGGCGAAAGAAGGTTGCTGGGAAGGAGAGAAAAGAGATGCCGTGGGGGAGGAGGGTGGTTGAGTAGTTTGTTTTTTATTTCTTTTTGTCTAGCATGTTTTATTTATGTTTATTTTTATTTTTATTTTTTTTTCATTTCATTTTATTGTTGCTGGAGGGGGACATTATGTAGTCGATGATAAACGCTCCATCACATCGCCGGCCAACGTCATATTCAGGATTATATTACGCTACGAATGAATTCATGCTACTTCTATAGTTGGATGAAAGACCTATTATCATCATTTTTTTTTTTTTTTTTTTTTTTTTTTTTTGGATGAAATTTGTACTCCTTTTCTCTTTAACTACACTAAATCGAATCATTGTCACATTACTTCATTGTGCGATATCGTCAACCGCTGCTCCTCATGTTGTTGGAAGGAGAGGAAGAAAATTATAATAGTGCTGTGGAAAGCATCCTGTAAAAACGTGTGCGGGAGGTAAAAGAGATAGGGTTGAGGCAGGGGGAGGGAATCGTGGCAACACGTAATCGACGTGGGAATCAATCCGCTCACTCTTTATTTGCAGACACGGCCATCAGCGGAGGGGTATTCCTTGCCGTTGATGGTGATGGAAACGTCCTGGGCCCACTGGTCCTCAACAAACTTGCGGTCCTCTTCTTTGCTGGAATCCAGCTTGGTGAAAGAGTAGCTTTCCCAGTCGGGAGCGACGTCGAAAGCAGCTGCAGCGTCTTGGCCGCGGATGACAAAGGCGCCTACGATTGCGTTGTCGTAGTTCGTTCCGTAAACGGAGGCAGCGCCGAAAACGAACTTGCGGGAGGCCTCAAGACGGGTAAAGAAGCCACCTATAACGGAAAATGTTAGCGATAATGAAGGGAAACACTAAACGAGCGTATTAACTAACCAACTAAGTTGTTGGACATAAAAGTTAGCTTGAGTTCCTCGGGATACTTGTATTCCATCTTCCACAAGGAATATTCCTCGGGCTTGTAGTGCTCCCAGAACCATGGCATGGCAACGGACCGGGTGTCCTCGTTGGAGTACTTGCGTTTCCAGTCATCAAGGATCATAGATGGCTTGGGTAGGCTCTCAAGAGGGTGCTTGGCGGGCTTTGGGGCTGGTTTGGGCTCTTCTTCAGGCTCCAGTGCCTTGGGCTTTGGGGGGACGTTCTCCAAGCCCTCTTCAATGAAAGTTGGGTTGGGAACGACAGCTTTGTAAACGGCTTGGTTAACGATGGTCTCATACCATCTGGTAACGGCTGGGTTATCCAATCGCCAGGTCTTGCCAAGAACAAATTCGAAGCCACGAGAAGTCATCGAAGCAGCAAAGAGATCAGCAAGAGTAATACGTTCGCCAACCAGATAAGTGTTAACGGTCAGGTGCTTCTCGAGAACGGCAAGGGCACTGAGAGCAGCCTTAGAGCTGGCCTCAACGGAAGCCTTGTCGTATGGGTCGCGTCCAACAAGAGGGCGGAACCAGCCACCAAGAGCTGGAAGGAGCTCACTGTTGGCGAACGACATCCAGCGGAGGATAGAAGCATAGTCCTGCTTTGTCTTGCCTAGAAGGGTGGTCTTCTCATTCTGGGACGCGACTACAATATTTCACAATGTCAGTTTGGATACGAACATCTGAAAATATCTAGGCATCTCAAGGGCAAGTGGGGCAAAATTTGCACTTTATAAAATTGAAAAAAAGAAGAAAAAAAAAAGCAACCGTGATCAGAGTTAAGAGTAGTCAACAGGAAAAAAATTCTGTCAGGGATAACTGAATGATAATATGACTCATCATGAAAGACATATATATATATGTATATAGAGTTGCGAAGAAATCTATACGATAATAACAGGCGAGGAAAAGGAGGAGGGGTACATACGGTAAATGGCAATGGCAATGCACTCAGTCAAGACATAGTCATTGGCGCCCACGAAGGTGGGGATCTTGTTCAGAGGATTGTGCTTCTCGTACTCAGCAGGGCTGATAGATGATTTCTCAACGAGTTTAACTTCAAGGTCATTAGCCTTGGCTGCAACCCGGCACGCAGTGGTGCGTGGGTTGTCCTGGAGGTGAAGAATTGGGTGTTAGTTGTGCCCATCGAGCCCCTCATTGCTGCATCTTGCAAAAGCAAGAGAGCACAACTGGGAAATGTAGAGTAGGAGAGCACACAAGGCACAGAGCTAACTTACAGAGAGACCGTAGAGTGTGCCGAAAGTCATATTGAGAGCCACAGAAGGATTGGAAAGTCCTGTGAAGGGGGAGGAGAGAGAGAGGGAAGAGTTGGTGTTAAGTGGAGGGGAAAAAGATTTTGTTGGAATCGAAAATGGAGAGGTTGAAAGTTTCCTGTTTGGGCCCACCTTCGGATCGGAGAAACAGAGCCGCCGGTGGTAGGCACGTGATATAATTATCCACCTCGAAAAAATCCAAAAGGATGGTATTATGAGAATGGAATGACATCGACGACGAAGTAGGAAGAGTATAAAATCAGACAGCAATTGAATATCGCCTTTCACAGGCAAATCCTTTACACAATGGCATGGCAGGGGCCGAGCTGCATTGCTCGCGCTCTCAGATCTGCGCAGCATAGCTTCCGATCGGAATGTCACCTTTCCCACCAGCCATATCTATCCACAGCAACCACATATCTGCGGCCCCAGAGACGCTCCCTATCAACATCACCCGAGCAACAACTTGATATTACCGCTGCGCCTCCAATTGACGCGACGAAACTGAAATGCACCCCACAACGCATTCTCCCTGCTTCGCCGGCCTACTTTACCGGAACTCCGAAGTTCATCGATCATGTGTTGAAGCTGGAACAAATACACAGTAAATACTTCCTGCTACCTACCGTTCCTCCAGGTGAAGCACCACGGACCGCGTTCCTTAAACACGCGGACTACAAAAATGCCATCAACGAGGAGGTGCCGGCTGCCAAATATCGCCAGCTGCAGAAGGTTCTCGCTAGATTAAACCAGATCCGACCAGACAAGGTACCGCAGGAAGTGAAGGATATGCTCAAGTCTTTCACGCGACCTGGTGACCCCTACCAACAGAAACTTGCGCCCAAGACACTCGACGAGATGGGGAGGGCTAGAGGTGTTGGCCGACGGAAAACATCACATGCGAGGGTTTGGT
The DNA here is from genome assembly GCF_000003855.2 of Blastomyces gilchristii SLH14081. Lineage (NCBI taxonomy): Eukaryota > Fungi > Ascomycota > Eurotiomycetes > Onygenales > Ajellomycetaceae > Blastomyces > Blastomyces gilchristii. The sequence continues at coordinate 455,699 of NW_003101663.1, forward strand.
TAGTTGAGGGCGACGGGGAGGTGCTTATCAATGGCAAAAATATTGTCCAGGTCTTCCCTCGCGTCCATGACCGGGAGAGTGCCCTCTGGCCCCTAAGGGCGACGAATCGATTAGATAAATATAACGTGTTTGCTATTACGCGGGGTGGTGGTGTTACTGGTCAAGCGGAAGCTATTACTGTTGCTCTTGGGAAGGCTCTATTGGTGCATGAGCCTGCCATGAAGCCGATATTAAGGAAAGGTACGTTATTATATCATTTAATATTTTTGCAATGTCCATATGAAATGAAAATTATTCCGCTGCTGACGACTTATGTTTTGGTTTTAGCCGGCTGTATCTCTACGGACCCTAGACAAGTCGAGAGAAAGAAGCATGGTCACTTGAAAGCCAGAAAGATGCCCGCCTGGGTCAGACGGTGAAGGATGCATCATCGTTTGTTGTACATTTTTTCCACTTCTCATTTTTCTGTATTAGCCTCATCCTTTTTTAACGTTGTCTTCCCCCATTATGCACAAACCTGTATATCAGAGATTTTCCCTTGTATTTTTTGTCTTCCCCGCCTACGCGCGGCTCATTGACGGTTTCGGAGAACAACATAGAGCTCAATTGAATTTTTCAGACAGTACCAATTCACTTTGGAATTCAAAATTCTTTTTTTCACTCGATAAATGTGATATATCATATCAGACAGGGCATGATATTACAGGAGAATAATATCAAACGTAGGGGCACGCGCTACCTAGCCATGATACATATTATTCTCACTTTCTCCCCCTACTACTACCCCATACACGCCCTGGCTTCATCCACGTATGGAGGAATGGTACCCAGGCCCGAATGCATGGCTCTGCAGAAACCGAAACTCGCCTCTTCCTACTACAGACCTCCAAAAACCACAAATGGAGACAAACCGGTTCCTTCTAGCTTAAAGTGCCGCAACCACTTGGCAGATTGTGTGAGTGGCATCACCCATTGCCGATTTCTGGTCTTTTGATGTATAATTTTATTCAGCGTGACCTTATTGACTACAGACTACATGCTATGACGCCTTCTGGACATTTGATACCGTTCTTCATCCACATGCACATTTTTATTTCGTCCGGAGCCAACATACACGTCGCCTACTCTACCCTGGATATATAGGACTCGATGGCCCTGTTTCTACCGTATTCCTGCTGCTCTATTTGCGCGTGGTTCAGAGGGTTTTCATTAAGAAACGATGTTATGGAGTCCTACTGGGATTAGGTTGGGATTAAAGTCGGCTCAGATTGGAATGTATCCAGATGACAGATGACAAGGAGAAATGGAGTCTTGTTTTCCAAAACCTTGGCTCATATGTAAGTTCTACTTGAAAACGTTGGGTGTGCACTTTCATTGATATGACCTGCTACCGCCACACTGCGCCCTTTACCCCCTCACCTTTGTTAAGAGTGTCCGTAGACTTTGCCAAACTATCACTTACACGGAACTTGCGGGAGACGTGGCATTGGCTTATTTGCTTCATCCCACTGAGTGCGTTGCTGAGGCTTATGAACAGGACTCCAAACGATAGCGACAATACCATGTCAACACCGTTGACAGAACTCAGTCCAGACTATAAACTACTTTTTGCTCACTACTTTGTCTACTACAGAATGTGGATATATCAGTGGATAATATTGAGATGCTGAAATGCAAGTTGTTTTATTACTGCTTCGTCTTCGAGCTACCAACATCACATCCCTACGCCGAGGTGGATATCCTTGTACCATTCAACGGCAAAATTAAGTATCTCAAACGAGCTTAATACCCTTCCATTTGAAATGCGCCCGCTGAGGGTTGGAATGCGACTGCTGATTCCCAAAAGTCTTCCTGTAGTACAATTTTTCAACCTATTACAATTTGCTCAGGCCGCTCCACGTATTTCTGAAATCTAGTTATGCATTGCATCCGTTTGTAATCGGAGATATAGTTCTGCATAAGGATATCACCATGAGGGGAGGTAGACATGCCTACATTCTGTATGACATGCGAGGGTCGCTTGGTGCACGCTTCTCGGTTGTCATGGACGTTCCAGGCTTCTAAGGAATGTATCGACGAGGATAATACGCAAACATCCCCTTGCGCCCCTGCTGCTTATTTTCCCTTTTATACATCCGCTTGGTGGTTGCGGGCCAGATTCTCTGTCGACAGGTTTGGGGTATTTATATCTTTTTTTCCCCTGCCTTTCTTTCTTTAGAATATACGATCTTAGGAGTTGATAACCTGTAAGATAAGTGCGCAGTCACTCCGTGACACTGGGCAAGTGGAAGGATCAGGTGCTATTTTCTGTAATCAGCACCACGCTATCCGTCACTATAATTTCTACCTCGGAGATGGGTTAATATGAAGCAAAATCCTGTACAATTATATACAATCGAAGCGCACTGTAGTTCAAGATATCAGCGGGAATGAGCATGCATGCTCTGTACATAGTTGAGTAATAGTACCAATTTTAGTATTTCGAATTGAACATTCCTTGCACCTTGGCCAAGCCTGGGGGCCGGAAATAACCGAGTTAAGCTGGCTTTAAATTAAATTCATGCACCCCTATCTTCACATCTGACACATGCACCAGCTTCGAAATTAGGTATCCGAAATTTATCGATTGAAGTGTAGAGCGCTAGGATGATTTAACCTGCGGCTGAAATAGAAAACGTGTACTCCGTATGGCTCCTCCTTTGGTTGACGTGTGCGCCGGCCATCATAGATGTTTCTGACCATCATACCGCTAATGGATGTGGGATTGGTGAATTTTGGGAGGAATCTCGGTGGAATTGGACATCCGGTCTCCAGACAGGTTGTGAAATGTAATATAATAGACCCGAGGCAGCCGAAAGGGGCCCTTCAAAGGAATGAATAAGGCAGAAAAAACCAAAGATGAAACCCTAGAAAGGGGCAGGCGTCGCTGATTTTTATGTAAATCGTATAGTGTTTTCTTTTTGGCATACGGTGTAACTTCCAGGTATTGGTCGGATCATCTAACCGACGAGCACTTATTATTAATATAGTCTGCGGCTGCTTGTAATTTCCTTGTTGTTAGCTATTGTCAATTTTCCATTATTTCCCATTATCATTAAACCGCTGGCGTGGTAAAGGATGAGTGATTTGGAGGGGACGCTGAGAACCAGCATCGAAACTGAAAGGACGCAATCCACTTTTTGATTCGAGAGATTGATAATTTTACAGTTTTCGTATAACCTTTCTCTCTCGTGTCCCCCTGTACATACCGTACCGTACGTTCTTGGAGCGACGTTTTCACTCGATTTAAGCCAGGATTATTCCAAAGTTGTTTTTCTTCACAGCGTTTAGGACTGATCATCCTAAAAGAAGATTTGCATCTCACTACCTAGTTACGGGGCATCGCACAGCATCCTTGACAGAGAGATCCCAGTAACTAGTAGTGGACTGCCTTGTCTGCGCAAAGAGCAGCCACAGGAGAAGTCCCTTGCAGGGTTTATGGACTATTGACCGCTCGCTTGGCAGTGTCAAGCAACTTGACGTCATTTTTAGCTTGGTTTCTGCAGGTGAAGATTAGCCAGACATGAAATTTCTTGACACCATCTTTGGGTGTTCCAGGCGGTGACCCGACAAGCTAGTGAGGAGTGGCTGACGTAGGGCCTGTTGGGGCCAATTGATGGCTCAAGAGCCGCCGCTAAGAAGAGCGAAGCTGCATAAAATTTGCGAGGAGGAGCATTCGTCAAATGAGACCTGATACTGATTGGCCAGACGACCCCTTTTTTCTTTCTGGAAGAATTTTCGAAGAAGCAACCGACGGTTTTAATCTCCGGTCTACCAACGACATGAGCGGTCGACACGACGAGAACCAGTGAGGCAGAGGATATGACGGATGTTGGGGTGGGGTCGTACTTGAGATGGATGGTACCATTGACAAAATAGAGACTATGATGAGCGCTTTCAACCACCGGTTGTCCGGCAGCTGGGCTGGGCCGCTTTCATTGTGCTCAGCAATCCCTTTAGCTAGTGGAAAATCAAGTCGTCAACCCCAGTGTTCTGAGGAGTTCCTGAAAAGGCTATTTAGTGACGAAACGACTACATAGCATAGTAGATTGCGACAACCCAGTTCCATAATATGCAATCTTCACGAGGCGTCCTATCCCCCCTTTTTTTCAGAGCGTGCGGAGATGCGTTCCAGCCAAAAAGCACCCCTGCTATCGGAGTAGACTCTATAAATTAGAATCAGTGGCATGCAGATCACACCAAGGAAGCTGTTTTGTGAGATCCGGAGAGCTTTCTAAAATGAATGTCAAAAATGAGACAAGCCCTTAAATCACTTATCCCAGTGGCGGCATCCATTCAAGCCGCAGATTTTAGCTGCTGCTGTTGGGATAGAGAAGGAACCAGGAAAATGGAGAAATTGTTGTTTCTGACTGGCCACATATTAACCATGGTTGCAGAATCATGCGGAGATCAGTGATGCTTAAGGTGTCTTCCAAGATTCTCGGAGGTTGCCCTTTGAATATAAGCTTTGCGGCATTGGGAAGTCAATATGGGAGGATGCTGGAGGATGAAATCGGCGGCAAATAACTCAGACACGGGCTTGAAACTTGCGGGTCCAAATGGCGCATAAATACGGGAGCCACAAGATCTGCCGGATCCCTGAACCCCAGATTTTCCAATTCGAACACGAAATCGTCAAGCATTCCTCAGACGAGATCCGCCACTCGGAATCAAATTGCCAGGAGCATTCTGCCTTGGTTGCAAGGAACGACGCCGGGGCCTGAAAGATGTAAGCATAATGTCTGCCAATATTAGTATCATTCTTCATATATTCCGAGGTTCGGATAATTCAGCCATCGCAAAAGTAGCATCCTCATACGCTCAGGTTCTGTGAGAGAACATTTTCCACGGGGAAATCGCTGCCCTATCGACGGAGATTCATCGAATGATCCCAGGATTTTCTCCCGTCCTAGAAATATATTAACATATTACATAGTTAGCACATATAGCCTTAGATGCGTAGTACCAGGCAAACTCAACCCCAAATAACGCAGATTCTCTAGCAAAGCTGTTACATACTCGATATATTACACATATTATTCGACAAAAGTTTGCTTCTGCTTCTAGCCAAGCTTAAAAAGCCAGTATCTGCTGTGATCTTGAGATATCGTACTCAACTGGAAATCGAACAAGCGAGTATGGGATTGGGGAGCTCGTCATCACCAACAAATCCCTATAATTCAGTTCTCCAAAAATTGTATGTATTCCAACTGGAATCTCAGAATAGCCCCTAGAAATATATGGCACTTCCTGGGGATGTGCATGTAGGTTTCAATGGATAATTCTCCTTCTTCTGCTTTTTTACCCAACTGGAATTGGGAGGTTATGGAGGAAAGGTTGGCTTGACTTAGTCATCACAGTCCACCCACCCCCATTCAGGACTTCCGCTTCAGTTCTCAACCTTCAACCTCAACCTCAAGCAACTCATATTAAACACCCAAACTGAACCTCGTACAGGTCAGTGGCTTAGCGAACGAATCTGGAGTCCAGGATCATGGCAAAAATCGATTTTCATGCGCAAATTCTACGCGCCTACATCCACCCTAAAAATGTTGGCGTGGGTCTCACACTTCAGGTCTAATAATGCACCAGGCAGACCTTACCTAAATTAATTTCAGGTTGTATCCCGGGTAATAATGACGATTCACGCGATGTTGCCATTGCATAAATTGCTAATTCGAGCTAACTACCTTTTTGCCGTGCCTGCAATTGGAGGTTCGATTATTATTGCAAGACGCAACATATGAGCCAAGCCCATTAGCTACAGAACCCCTTTTTCCAACATCCAGGGATCGGCATATTTCTGATAATGGGAAAGAAGGGGAGTCCCGCGCAAGATAGGTGTCGAGTTACAATTTCCCCGTCTCTGAACTTCCGGCAAAGCGAATTGCTGGAACCTAAGTGCCACACCCAAATACCCCGTCTACTAATTTCTGTGGCATGTATTGCTCCTTCTGACTATGAGAAACTCCGGGAATGTCGGTTGTCAAACCATTGGCCCAGAGACGGAGTCAGATCGGATTTATGGAGGAATGCAGCAAAGCCATGAGATAATTCAAGAGACTGCTGTTAAGAAAATCGAACAATTTTCTACAATGAAGTTGTTTTTATCATTTGTCTTGCGTATACAGTCCGGTCATCGAAAGCCCCGAATTGCCCACGGGTGTTTCAATGCGGCAACAGTCTCTGGCCTATCCTGAAACATGCATAGTGAGATATGTTTAGCCCTGTGAGATGGCGCCGCCCGCATTTTAAGGTTGTGTCCGATTTAATATTCCAGGGGAAGGCCAAGCCATCAACCATGGCAGGTTCTTGATCTTCGTTTGATGCTTGCTCCGATCAAACTAGGCTTTGAATAAGTGCCACCTAATGAGAAAAAATAAGCAAGGCTAGCAGAGACACCTAGCACTGAACTTAATAATGGATAGGACCGAAGTCCAGCTCACAAGTTTCCCATGTGGAGAATGTGTGTGAAGTATCTTAACCATCTTCAATCTTCTTGTTTTGAGCTTGGAGACTGGGACACCAAAGTTTTGTCCGATTTTCAATTTCCTGGACATTATCCTGGCTTAAACGCCTGGTATTTTCCGTGAATATGGCCGAATATTTTGTTTGAAATAGAGCCGCCGAACACTTGTGATCAACTGACCCTTCTTTTTTCCTTGGCCGGTAAATATCCATGCCAGGGCCCAATGACTGTGCCACCCTCTTGGGCTCGCTGTCTGAGTCTCCTGCGTAAGACTGGACACTCCCTGGCCACTATTCTTTACGGGACAGGATCTACACCGAGGCCATAACAGCTGAACCTAGCGGTCGAGTGCAAGGGCCTGCAGAAATTGAAAGAAGGTGAGAAACTAAAAAACGGTGCTGGACAGATACGATAGTTACCGGTAATAAGTATGTTGTAACAACATAACTGGAACTTTATAGTTACATCTGTCCCTTGATTTCCTGACTAACCAGTATGTATATCATCTTGAAGTTACTTCCGCACGTTCCATTCATTTCTCGGTCGGGCCATTCATCTTCGTTCTACGACAGAAATCTCGGCGACCTAATCTTATGGATCTTGGTATAAGACTCCTTGTGGTCCACATATAGCTTGTGAGCAGGCTCCCAACCGCGAAGCTGCAATTTTTCCTCACGTTTACTTGTCTCCCTGAGCACCATAATTCAGTCAGCCCCACGCCTATTTTTGGGATTACCCCAAATACAAGCCCTATGAGATTTAGGTGCTGCCAGCTGACTTGCTATCAAGGATTGGCCCTGTTATTTCTTTAGCCGGCTTCGGCTTGAGAGCAGCATCCCGTTTACCGTTAATCTAAATCCAACTATCTACCCGTATCGCCCTTGCTTCTCCCGAATTTAGCGCAAAACAGAGTGACGCTTAGTCGGCATCTCCACCCTTCTCCACTAAGACTCACATTTCTTAATATTCATTATTTGGCTCGCCTGGTTATAATTGATTCGGTTTCCCTGTCACTTTCTCCCAGGAAAAAATCAAATCAGCGCTATCAGGAAGAGAGCCACTAAACTTAATCGGACCTTACTCTAATCTCGTTCCCGTGGAAAGTCGTTAGTACCCCAAGCTACAGCTTGGTTGCAACCAAGCAAGGGCAGCACTCCCTCCTTAAAACTTGTTCTAATACTACGGTTGCCCGTTAACTAAACAGACTAGATCGTTCCAACAAGCCCCTAAAAGTCGCGAAACCTTCCTTTGGGTTTGTCGTACAAAGCAAGTATTGGTTTGGGGAACTGGTGACGGAAATCAAAATCTGTAAATCTGCGCTAGCCCCTTATCTCGCCTCCGGCGCATCGGCCCTCTCACCTCGATCCGTCGTGGGGCGGGAGTATCTCAGACCATATCAGTGGGATGGATGGTGATAGTCACCAACGAAAGACGTATGGCCCTTCTGGCTACCGAACGGGCTCTGGAATTGGACAACATCCTATTCGCCATTTGTCCGGCAGCTCATCAGATCGCTTCAGACAACAGCAACAGCCCGAACCAGCTCGAGGACCTGATACTCATGAAGTGATACCTCAAGACCGGACCTCGTCACTCTCTGCCTATGGGGCCTATGTATACACAGAGCCACCGTCCTGCAATACTCCATCGCTACAGGGCGGGACGTTGCAGGGTGGAGGGTTACAATATGAGTCGAACTTTTCCTCCACTTCACCCAGAAACCAGCAACCAGACCAGCAGCAGCAGCGGTTATCACAATATGATGGCGATATGGTATATGGTATCACGCCCCAAGCCCAGCCACAGCCTCCGTACGAAGGGGTGTCACAATACCAGCCGCGACAGTCTGCGGCCATCGAGGTGCTGGCAACTCAATTCGGTGTTCCACAGTATTTCCAACCAGCAGGACCAGCAGTTGCAGGAGTATCTGACCAGTACTTAACTGCTTCCCAAGTTCAGTCGACCCAATATTCACAGCCGGCTTCTCCTACGCGCGCATCTACGACATCAGCATTACCCGAGATTATGGCTGACCTCCACGCTTCCGCAGCGACTGAAGGACTCGAGCATGCAGATTTTCCTCGCGAGTCGCCTTCTGGTTTTGACGACGCTTATAACCAGTACCAACGAGCTCTTAGACAAACATTTGAAAATACCCGATCTGGCAGATTGCTAGATGCAAGCCAGTCTTTATTAGAGATATCCGAGTGGCTTCTCGGGAATGCAACGGAGCTTGGTACGTACCATCCACACGTTGCTGTTTGCTCCCCTCTTTCATTCACTTGGCACCTAGGTGGTGCATTACCTTTCGAGCTAATAGCTGATTTCAGGTCTTGCTCGCGACGAGGAAGAACTGCGCCCGGATCGAATAAAACTGTGGAATGAGTTTAATACCTGCTGGCTTGCGGTATGCCAGAAACAAAAGGATATGACCCAAGAAGTGTTGGAAACCCGATCCGGCGCCACACCGCAAAACCTTTTAACGGAAGATATTTTGAACAAGATGGGAAGGGAACTGGTCCGCCTGTGTGATCGAATGGAGGAGCATGGTCTTGTTGACTACCAGATGGGCGTATGGGAAGAAGAAATTCTAAGCGGTAAGAAGTCGAATCAATCACACCTGAGTCAATTTTACCACAACCAGGGCTCCCTTAGCTCACTTGACCGTCTGAATCTAGTGCTGGGCCAATGTCTTGACCTCCTCGAAGGAAACGAGAACAATCCTGCGATAGGAAGTTCCGCCAAAACATCTACCTCCACAGTTCCACGATGATCGAGCCCAGTTCTCCCCTTTCACCGCTCTTCTGATGACCGTGATGTGTTTCCTTATTTTCGTTGCACCTTAATCGTATTATACAATACTGCATCAGCGATGGCGCATAGTCATGTTACGCTTTCTCTTTTCTTGATCCTCCGTGGGTCACCAGGGTCACATTGTCGTTTTCAACGGCGCAGATAATTATGTCAAATGAATGCGTGCCGGCTCGTTCTCAATGTGCATGTGCATGAAGCGAAGGTTGCGGGTCGATCTACTAGTGTTACAACTGAGAGTTTGGAACCGAGAAATCCCTTTGAGTGACATCCACTAATGTTTAATATCCATTGCCGGTGAGCTACCGCTGTTCGTCGACTGTTTCCCCTCTCTATATCTTCTCTATATCTACCTAATTTACAACGCTCCTATGAGGACGCGGAAGCTGGGCTACATTCGAGTGCATTTATTATCGTCAATATTTCTTTCACATAATTCATGTGACCCCTTTGGTTGATTTGCACAATACGCGTATGAAACCGTTTAATATTGGCTACGTCGTTTTTACTTTTATTTCACGTCTCTTTTCTGTTTTTGGAGGAATGGCATGCACGTTTTGCATCTAGAAGGTTGAATATATGTAGATCAGGCTGGGGAATTGGTGCGATTCGCGATTATTTGATATGTTAATGCTGTCTTGCCCTTTCCATCTGATTTTTCTATTCTTTCTTTGCCCATTGGTCGTTATAGCAGAAGTGATCGCACGTCCCAACAGACATTGAGCTGGGAAGTGGATTACGATATACTTTTAATATTGTTTGGCTACCTATGCTCCTCCGGTTTTATCTCCCAGTTTTTCCGATCTTGCAGTGTTGCTGACAGCATATATATACATATATTAACCTGACATTTTGCATCTCACGTTATTTTCTTCTTAGCTGTGATTCGGCTCGCATTTTTTCAGAACCTTTACTTATTCTTTCCCTCCTTACCTTCCTATGGAAATTGCCAGTCAAAATGACTTTGTGAGGCCAACCCGCTTCCGTCTATGGGGCCCTGAAATTAATGAGATGGACGATGGTTAGCTGCTTTTCTTTTGCAGGATCGCACAAGGATCAGGATCACATTACACAGTTAGTTATAAGCCATCTGCGTTGCATTTCAATGTAGCCAAGCGTCTAAGATAACACTTGCAGGAAAAAAGTTTTAATTTCTCACTCCTTGCTATGCTTTGGCAGCCAATGGAAGTTTTAGGATGTTGGTGGTTGGTGGTTGGATCTGCGGTAACAATGTACTACCCCTTTCTTTTTCAATCATGCATGCATCCACGCCTCAATAAAACTACCCAGGGACCGGTTTCTTTTCCTTTTGGTGATAACGGACTGGCTTTGGTTATCTTGTACTTTGATATATTTCCCCTAGTGGCCCTAAGCAACAGCGGATTAATTGCTGACAGGTTGCGCTGTTCATTATTGGTCCTGCAGATGATAAAAACCCCTTAACAAACTCCTTTCCAGAACAGCACGTATCTAAATTATACCCAGTTTATTCGGACTTCCTCCAGAAGGCTGCCTCGCCTGTCTTCACACTTTAAAGTCTATGAGACGCATCATTCACTCCGTTTAGCACCGGCCCATATCTAACAACCGACTATATAACCTGGCTAACATCATCATCTGCTCAGTTAACCCCTTTATACGCCGTACAAGATTTAAAAAGCTAGAGAGAAAAAAGGGGACAATCAGGCATAGTTAGTTTACACTTGTCACTTGTTGCCACTGTACCTACCTCCGTACCGTATCGTAGTTACCGCTTAATGCATTTCCACATCTATCATTTATCATTTGCAATTCGTCAGTTCCTCATTATTGCTCCTGCAGCTGCCAGCACGCCGACTTGAAATTTCGAACCAATCATGAGCACCGGGGTGTAATCTTTCTTTGTATTATTATTGCGAATTTGCGAATTTGAATTGAAATGGAATGGGATGGAATGCCCTATGGACTGACTGGTTCTACATTTACATCTTCACCTTTCCCACGAACTAGAGAGTCTAATTGCCCATCATTCTGCAAGCTCTGAGTTTCGTCTCGACTTTTGTACTGTACATTCGTATAACGAGAGATGCAGATGGGAATTGAAAATGTGAATATATTATTTCCCATATATGTATATTGCGCTAAGGCTTATATATATATATATATATATATATGTACGTATGTATGTATGCATATGTGCTTGTTCTTAATTACTCCCCGTTTCTCAAACAATTTTTTTTTTCTTTTGTTTTTTCTTTTCCATTTTCCCTATGTAATTGGAGAATAAGCCACCCATTCCCACTTCCTTCGGCCTTCCTCCTTCCAGAAACTCGAACTGGATAGAAGAAATCGACCGGAAGTCGCATGTTTCAAGATAGTTGAGATCGTCAATGTTTTTTTTTTCTTTTTTCTTTTTCCTTTTTCCTTTTTCAAATTCGTAGATTTGGGATTCGCCTTCCATTTAAACATTCTCAACGGCTTAGAATTTGTTTCCAACCGTCCCCGTGTTGGATGCATATCATGTGCTCGATTCAGGTTTACGGCCGTAGGCAATGTATCTGGTCGACGGATAGTTAGTCAACTCACTTAAGTCAGTCCGTTTAGGGGACCCCAGGGGGTGTGGGGGGTGAGGAGGTGGTTGAATTGTACTGGGACCATGGACAAGGGGGGGAAGGGTTAGTAAATAGGCACACTTACAGATCGAACTGTGCGTGCATTTTTGGATTGCGGAGGTCCTTCACCACCTCAGAGACGAAGGCTTGGATGGCATCAGGAGACCATCCCAATACGCGTGAGAAGAGGGCCAAAGAAAATCCTTCCATGCCCTCGATGACTTGGAGGAGGTTCCAGGTCCCGACCGTTTTCTGTGTTATAATCATTAGTTCTGTTAGTCCATGCATGTGGTCTTTGGGTTCGGAGTGAACTCTACAGTCAACTCAGCCCCTTCTTCCCATTGTTTCTCTAATTACACAGGTCTGGTGGGAGGGAAACAAAAATAAACAAGCAAATAAATGAAATACTGAAATATAATGATGATAAAGGACGGATACGCACCAATTTCGGATCTTTCGGCCACCTCCCAACAGGAACCCGCATCTTCTTAACAACCACATCCGTGAAACCAGCGCCGCGGACCAGCCCTTCAAGTCTAGGCCCGGGCGCCAGCTCCCGGCCATGCTGGCGGGCAGCTTCATAGAACAGGCTGAACCATCGACCGAGGGCTGACTTGGGATCGTACGATCCGTCGTCGGAATACCAATGAACATCGAAGTCTTGGAATTCCGCCCAGCCGCCAGGTGTCAGGTGCCTGCAGTAGAGAGCGTTGAGATTAGCATGGATGTACGATATACATTATGTGTATGGTGGTTGGCTAATAGAATGAAATGCGCATCTATGGCGAGGATAGAACGGGACTTACTCAAAACATCTTTCAACCAGCCGTGGCCAATCTCGTATTGCAGCGTACATGTAGCGGCAATGGATGTAGTCGAACGAGTCGATAAATGCCCACTCGCTTTCTATGTCGTCGATTTCGAATCTCACGTTTTCTGGGGTGGCGTGCCTTCAACAAGGTGGAGGTTAAAAATGATTTCCTTCTTTTCCTGTTGTTTTGGTTTGGGGAGTTGCTACATACATTGTGTTTCGTATTGCGCTCAAGTCCACGCCTAATATCTGATGTGCCGTTAGATTAACTCTTAGGTGTAGTCGGCTGGCCAAAGATATTGGCGCCTGTTACCAGTATACATCCTAAACATACCTGTGCAGAAGGATATTCATCACCTAGGAAGCTTATATTAGCTCGCTTTTTTTTTTTTTTTTTTTTTTTTTTTTTTTTCTTCCGAGAACAAGAGCTTTCACGGAGAATTAGATGCCAGAACATACCCATTTCACAGCACCAAATGCCCGTCCCAGCTCCAATATCGAGGATATTCTGGGGACTCGGTCCAATGGGTGCAAGGTGAAGCTTTTCATCGCAGAGCGTGACCATCATATAATGAACGATATCAAGTCGGTTACTCTCCTTCTGCGGTGAGAAAATGAGCAATCAGTCAGAGGCCTGCTACCCATAAATCCGGAGCGAGGTATCCAGAACAAAATATGGGAGTTTGACTCAACTAACTTCGTCGTTGGGAAATATGTATGCTATTGAGATAGTTTTAGAAATATTTTGAGAGTTGAAAAGAAAATTGCCCAAATTTTCGATATACGAATGTTAAACGTGCAACACAGAAATGAATAAAATGGCAACTTACAGCCTTCTCTAAAAGAATGGTATCTTCTTCCTGCCGGTAAATAGCATGGTAAGTATTTTGTCGAGTTGGTATAATCTCTCCTGATCCAATTCCATCAACAGCAGAACATACCATTTTCATAAGTCTCTGTGATAACAGTCGAAGCTAAGGATTGCACGAACGACGAGCTTTTATTTTTGCAGAATTCAACACGTTAGCAACACCATGCTGGAGGTTATATCGTTATGTAGAATATGTAGTTATTGGCTAGCTATTGGCTCAGCATCTACTGACAGGTCATCACCATAGATCTGGTCACCACTGGTATCGCACTAAAGGATATCCGTTAGAATGATGCTTATAATAATTATCAGGCCAAACAATAGAGTTGGTAGGAGGGGAAAAAAGCAAGTAGTAGACATACCTCAGAATCAACCGAGATAGGCGGTGATTCGTTTGCGGAGGACATTTGCGAAGAAATTATTCTGATATATGTATGGATTTTATCCTTGGACGCTGATGTCCCACGCGGCTAGCAACGATATAGCCTGTGATAAATTCCGCATCGAGAAAGGAAGCGGATGTCTTTACGAATATATATATATGTCTATATATCTATATATATGCTTCTATATAGTTCGTCGCCTTCTTCTGGTCCGGGTCCGAAAATGCGCGGGCGAGGCGAGGAGAAGGGAAACAGAAGCCAGCGAAAAGGCGGCGAGTGATCGAGAGAGAAAAAAAAAAAAAAATGAAAACATGGCGGCAGAGGGGAAGATTATCAGCGCCTTTTTCCTGACAGTAAGTCACCTTGGCTGGATCAAAAACAACGACCCCGACTCGTTCTAGTTTGTTGACTACCGACTAGTCAGTTGGAATACAGCGAACTATCAGAGTTTATTGCTATTATGCTTTTGTCCGCTGGGCTCGTTGGCGGGTGCGAGCTACAAATCTTTCGCAATCATTATTGCTGAGTTGGGCACAAGCAGAACTTCCGGGGACTGGTGAATCAGACAGCTCCCAGCCCAGCCCGGTCGATGGGTAAATGCCTGGCTCTGGTGCCACCAGTCTGGGAATTGCAGAGGGCTACTGGAGACTCTCCGCCTGGGCCAACTCTAAATTGCACCAGGCGGTGGCAGCTGAGGAGCGCCGGGGCCGCTGACCATGCGAAAATCCCAGCGATCGTGTTGCTGGCTCGACTGTGGGCTTCGGTGGGAACAGTCATTCGCTACATGTTACTCATGGCGCGCGGTTCTCAGGGGGAGCACATAACATCCGAACAATACGCAAACAAACAAACTATGTTTCGGGACTGTTTAGAAACTCAAGAACGAAGGGGGAAGGTAAAAACATTAACGACCAAGAAGACCGAGCCCTACGAAGTCTGAAATACGGCAACCTTCCAGCCCGTTTCTCCAGAAGAACGACAACTATGCAGTTGCTCGGCGTCATCAATTGGATGCCATGCATATCCCGACCCATGCAAACCCCGCCGACAACTCCCAAGATGCCTAACTAGCTCAGTTAAAACCAAGCGACCAGGGTGCCCAGATCACAGATGTGATACATTCAACTCCTTCCCCGCTACAAGAACCCAGTGAGAAGGCGAGCAAATGGGAAAAGCGACTCGGCGCGTTCGGCTGTACCCTTCCCACGGGAAGACCGCTCTCCCAACCATTCTGCAAGCCAGCTACGTATCGTCGGGTGGCCCTCTTCCTTGGAGTCCTCACGGGTTTCCAGCAATGCCGCTAAAGGCCTAAGCGGGATGTCTTCTGCGCCTCTGGTGCCAACGGATCATTGGGCGTTTGGGCCGTTTCTCTGCATGTTGGCAGGACAGGGTTCTAAACGATGGTCGCACATCCCCCCTCTTCGAAGGATTGCGCAATGATTGCAGTCCCAGACGGCTGGATCTGACCTTGTCCCAGCGAGGAGTTGGAAGTCAGCGTAACCTTGAAGCTTAGGATAGTCAGACCCGACAAAGAGAGGTTGTTGCAACCAACCCCGCCCCCTTAAAAAAAGAAAAACGGGCTAGGTTAGAATATTATCGATTTTAAGGGTCCTCTACGCATAGTACAATCATTATTTTTGATTTGCTGGGAATCAACAACCTCTAGTTGTGGTTCGCGGGATTTACGCACTAGCTGGCTACTGACGGCACTTGTGTGGTAGTGGACGATGAGACGACCAGCGACATTGTAAAATTTACACTCCTCTTATGTTGTCAGCAGGCGGCGAAGTTTAAATCCGGCTTTTGATTATTTGGGTTGCTGCTGAGAGCTTTTGGAGGAGGCTCGTACAATCTAATTTGTTGTTGATCGAGGCGGCAGATTGAACTAGGAACCTGGCTAGGGGATAGATGCACCGTTTAGCTCAGCTGGTCGGGGGAATAGGTATATTTTCAAGTAACGATAGCGGCATGCTGGAAACAAACAGAACGTACATGTACATCCGGATGTACAGTGCAGACCGTTTTGATATCATTATCAGTAAATTAAATTAATCAATCAAATCAATCAATGAATCAATCAACCAATCGGGAGAAAAGTCTTCAACCATCTCACCCGTCTAATCAGATTTTCAGTGGCTGAAAACGGCCATATGTACTGGGAAACCATGGAATCCCATTATTATTCCATAAACCGGGCTTGTTCAAATAGTGCTGAGTTCAAAAGCTATTTATTCGACGTTCGTCGGTTAACTTAACACATGCTTCCACATTAACATGAATGCCAGTTCAACAACCGATAATCTTAAATGTGGCTGACAAGACATGGCGCCGGATACCGGCCGGATAAGCTTTTTAAGTTCGCACAAGGGGATGCAGCAGTGAGAAACGCGAAGGAGTCCGGTCCGGTATGTATTATAGTTCCCGATTGAAGATGTTCAGCGAGTCACCTGTCAGCTATATAAGTGATTTCGCCAGGTTTAGATGGCATGGACTGTGCTATGTGATTCTAGGTAGTGGGCTTAATGGGCAGAGAAGGTGATCGTAAATTTATTGGCGGCTCGAGCCTTAGGCTCCTGATTTCTAGAAAACAAAGCCACTGGCCGGGTTTGCAAGGATAAAAGGGAAGGCAGACGGAAAGAAATAATAGTTCGTAAATGGGCGTTAATCAAATTAATAGGAGGGAATCAAGATTGTAAAAAAGACGGAGTGAAGTTTGACAAATGTATGCTCAGAATTGATCTGAGGTTGTGATTTTAAAGAGTTAGCGATCGAAGCAAGAAAGTTGTGAAACAGATGGGAAAAAGCCACCGCAATGAACGGGCCTTCTCTCCAACTAGTGGAACATTAAAAACATACCCAAGGTCATGCTCATGCTGACATCCGTATTCTCCACCATGCGCGTAAATTCCTCGAAACTAATCTTCCCATCGCCATCTTTATCAGCCTCCATAATCGTCTTATCCACGATCTGCTGCAGCTGCATATCCTTCAAGTTGCTCCCAACCATCATCTTCAAGACAATAAACAGCTCCCCGTTCGAAATGTAACCGTCGCGGTCGATATCGTAGACTTTAAAAGCAAAACGCAGCTTCTCCTCTTTATTACCCTTTGAACTGAAGGCTGATAGTCCCGAGACGAATTCTTGGAAGTCCACATCGCCACCTCCATCTTCATCGAAAATGGCAATCATTCTGCGTAAGATTTGGGGATTAGCGAAGTGCTCACAATCGACAGTGAGGAAGGGAGTATCCCCGTTGGGTCGAAGTTATCACGGTGCCGGGGAAAGCGGGCAATTACCGTGTCGCAAGAGGGTTCGAGGAGACTTGTGGAAGGGAAAGGAACTCATCACGCTCAATCGTGCCGGAATTATCCTATATTAGATTCCATGGATTTTAGCAGGGTATGAAACCCATTTGCGAAACTCGCCTCCGCGAGTCGCACACCAAAATATAAAACATATCAATAGTGGAGCCTCACCTTATCAAGTTTCATAAACCGTTTCCGTAGTCTGTCGACCTCATCCCGATTGACTGAAATTATCAAATGCCAATTGTTAACTGCATGTGGTTATAGGATATGACGGGGAACGCATTAGCAACGACAGTTACAACGTACAATTGGAAGCTGACACTATGCTATCTAGGACCTCCGAGCCTGAGGTCTTCTGTCTGCGCCTTGCGTCATACATGGCTGCGTTATTAGGTTCTGCGGCCATGGTGAAGGTGGGAGGAGCCAAAGGAAGGATTATATGCGGGGAAATGGGAATTGAAAGGTCTGAAATCTAAATCATGAGGTATAATAAGTGCAAGTCGAAGAGCACAAGACTGGCTATTATCTTAAGAACGGCATTTATATAACGCGATAAGTGAATTGTATTCTTGTAGTAGTTGTAGTTGTAACTTATCAAAAAATCCAACATTGAAGTCACTTTCCGTTCAATCAACCAGAAAGGATGAAGATGACGTAAGTAGCACTAAACCATAATAGGAAGGCTCTGCCGTTCTGAGGCATTTTGATATTGACTGTACCCGCACTAGCCGCATTGGGGAATTTAAGCGGGCCCCTGAGGCTGTCTGGATGCCCAAAACAGGCCGTTGTTAGTGTCAAACCAACGTCAACCCAAGAAACCACTGTTTTGCCACGGCATTGCCAACTGCTTTATCTGACCACCACGTCGCTCGATCGCGCTGGAAATACCTCTATGCGACTTTGCATGAGCTGGCCTATTGATTGATACCCTTTTTAGGGCCTGTTGCTTATGACCGACCGGATATTTTCGCCCCAGAGTTATGTCAAGGCTCGGGGGGATGATGCGCTCGACGCGTCCAAAGAAACTCACCTCCAAACAACCCATCCCCATATTCCGTGAAGATCAAGTAGATCTTATTGACGATGACCTCCAAACTACTCTACAGGCCATCGATACCGGCGTTGAGAAGGCTGAGGAAACCGTGAGTCACATTCCCCAGTGTTCTTCGTGTTGCCTAGTTATATTATCACGTGATGTTGAAAATTTTCAACGAGAAGAGCAAAATGAATATGAAAAAAAAAAAAAAAGAATCGGAAATAAGTGCGGTAGATTGCGCTGACAACGCTTGCTTTCTGTATCTTCTGTAGGAATACCATCTCCAAGCGGCGATAAATGCTGCTGCTCGTGGGAACGTTGCGCAGGCTCATATCCCTACCCCCGAAACAGTAACAAGCTCCATCAAATATGACACCTTGTACAAGCCCACCTTCTCGCAACCTGCGACGTACATCCGTTTTTCATCCACGGTGGAAGATTGTAGCGGGTGTAGTTATAATTTAGTCGAAGAGGACGATGTCGCTCTTAAGATTATGAACCAGAAGAAGGATGCGTCGACACAATGCACCGAGGATCAATTCGAAGAGGTCATGGCCTTCTTCGAGGAGACTGCCCAGACCAAGCAGCCGTTTGCATCGGTCGATAGCCCTCCGGTACTCCCATATTCTGAAATGGAAAATTCCTTTGACGGGCTTGTAGATGAGAAAATAAGGAGGTTTGCCAAGGATATCTATGAACACTGGAAGGCCAGGAGAACCAAATCTGGAAATCGCCCCTTACAGACAGGACTCAAAGTGAGTACCGCAATCGTGCATAGAAGTGGATGTCCAGTGCTAACGCGCCTTTCACAGTTTGAGACCGGCCAAGAAACAGACGATGGTGATCCATACGTTTGCTTCCGTAGAAGGGAGGTGCGACAAATCCGCAAAACCCGTGGTAGGGATGCCCAGAGTGCCGAGAAGCTTCGGCGACTTAGAAAGGAGTTAGAAGAAGCTCGAGAGTTAGTCGCCATGGTACGACAACGCGAACTAGCAAGGAAAGAGTTGCTTATCGCAGAGCGACAAATATTTGTCCAACGGGCTGAGGTAAAGGAGATGAAAAGGAAACTTGGTATCAAGGACGATGATGATGACCTCGTCAACCAAAGGGTAAGAATTGTGGTTCGCATACGACCTGAGAACTCTCTTGCTAATGTCGTATCACAGCAGCCTAAGAAACGGCCTGCAGAAACGCCAGCTGGCGGTCGTCCTGTCACCACACAGCTCCGCATGCCCCCCCGACCTGGAGGGCACCCTGGAGAGGACCTGGTACTGCTGGATGACGTTCAAGCAGATAAAGAAAACGAAGTTTTACGTGAAATCAAGCAAAACATCGCCAAACATGCTAAATGGAATGAGGGATATGTCGATTGGACGACAGCACCACTTACTCCAACTTCAGACCATAGCTTTGATGCGGAGTTCCGTCCGGCAATCACCACAGAATATCTTCCCACACCTCCAGCTTCGGAGTCCTCGGACCATAGTCGAGATGCGTTGGAAGAGGTGAACCGTTTCGATGCACTGACCAAGTTCGCCATGAAGGTGCGACAGTGTACACCTTCAGAAGAAGAGTCCAGTAGAAACATGCCGTCCTTCCGGCGACGTGTAGGTCGTGGCGGGCGGATGATGATCGATCGTCGCAACCTTCCCTTCAGAAATAAGTCAGAGGTTGATCCGATAAAACTCGAGCGATTCAAGTATGATCAAGACGATGAGGACATGGATCCGATATTTGAAATGGATCAATTCGATGTCCAAATCATGCAACACCGGGCGTATCTTTCAGCCAAGTCGAGGGATCAGGCCGCAGCACAAGCCCAGCTGCAAGCACAGCTGCAAGCTCAACGGCGCCTTCAGGGAGAAGCCGCTGTGATGGCGGGTCCAAACAGCTCCTTGACCGGAGCGACCAACACAGTACTGAAAGGGCCGCCGTCGGCTCAAGCTCCGTCTTGATGTATCTCTTATTCGCTCTATTTCGTTTTCGTGAGTGCCTCTTAGCATGGTCGGCGTTTGTGGTCTGGCCCGGTTTCTCAGGTTTTTCGTTTTGGTGCTTCTTCTCGTCACAATATCTTGAGAAGGGTTGGTCAGCTTTTTAGTGACATCCTCACATACACCTATGTCACCATTTAGGAGGGGTTTTGGACTCTTTTCAACACACCCTCAATTCCATCTTACATCGACGCAGGCGATATAAATTTGCCATCACCTGCGGAAAAATGGAGCACCCCGCTTTCACCTCTATATATGTTAATGTACATAGTCCAAAATGGTATATCGTGGGTATACCGTGTACAATACTGCTAAAGTTAGCTAAAAATCCTTAAAAAAAATGGGAAATATTGTAAAAAACGACTCAACATCATCGTTCTTTCGTCCCTTCCTCTTTAGAGAATGTTTTATTTTTTGCCTTTCTGGATTCTAAGCTCCTTCAATTGATTTGTACCACATTCGTTCATAGCTTCCTTCGCTTCTCGTCCGAAGCTACGGAGAGTTCCGTACTCCGCTTCATGCCTGAATTGGCGTCAGGTAGTTTAATGAATTCTCCAAGAGCGGCAAGGAGTTGTGACAGTATTTCTTTTTCTCCCATTCGGACTTGCAGTGCCATCTTAAAGCGCCTTCCGGACACAGTGGATGCCTGGACGTTGGAAATTGTAGCTAAAAGCTGCTTGTCCTGCTCGAGCGTTGTGATGTATCCGCCCAGTGCCTGTTGTACCGCGTGTCCAAGTAAAGTAGCTTGCGTCACTCCTAGTGTAGGGTTCGGAGCCTTATTCTTCGTTTTGCGCTCGCTGAATTGTTCGGGCGGCATTGTTAGGGTATTGAGAGCGATCAATAGCTCCTCGGGGAGCGCTTCCATTAAGGGTGTATTGGGGTTGAGTCGTGGGATGCCGTAGCCGTCATCAAACACTCCCAAATTTTCTAAGAATTCTAGCTGTAGGAAAATTAGTCATATTTTAAGCAGGTAAGCTCGGTGAAGTGAGGACATACGCGGGGCTGCTCTGGGTCGGGGGTTGCAGGTTGGATCCCAGCTGCTTTACAAATGGCTTGCATGGAAATTTCAGCTTCATCGTACTGGGCATAGTTGTCAGTAACGTAACCATAACGTCTTAGCAGGTCTGCACGAGGTAGTTCGCCGTAGTCGTTGAAAATTTCCTCCCCGTTTCGTATGGGTTTTATTGATTTCATTGCAAGATAACCATCTTCCTGGAACAGTCGTGCCTTTACGCATAGTCAGCATGTGAATGTATATGATGCTGCGATAAGTGGAAGTACTCACGTTATTTCGATCTGCATCCGCATTCAAGAGATCCGCCAAAGGCACCATTCCTTTGGTCAGCTCCTCCCCCTCGTCTGTTATGTAACCATCTTGGACCTCCCCCTCTTCGTCCTCTCCCTTTTCAATATCAAAAGCATAAGCCATAATCAATGAGCCCATTCGATGAGCAAGAGAGAGTAGTGTCGCCCTGCCATCTGGCGAGTCATACGATCCCAGACCGCTAATGGGTGGGAAAAGGTGAGGATTCGTTGAAACAATAGGAAAAATATCCCGAAGGATAGCCGCTTCTGCATCAGATTTACCGATTTTGTTTAATACGGCGCTTCCGCTTAGTTCCCGGAGTTCCTCATCAGTCCAAAACATCAGGGTATCAAATTCTGTGGGCAGGACCTGGAAGTATCGTGACCATGGAGATGCCCCACCTTGGAGATACTCGTATATCATCACAAGAATGAGACAAAGCCATGGGCCCAAATCCTTCTCACTTATATGTAGAAGATCTTTAAGCTTCGAATTTTGAAAACTAAGCACTAGGTTTTGTGGTATGGCAAAGAGCTCTTCGTCTTCGTTGATATTGCTAAGGGCCACTGGTACACCAGAAGCATTAGCACAAAAAAAAGCAACAATGAAAGGATTTCAAAGGAATAAAGTGGGATAAGCAAACCAATGCCTCTTCCGGCACCTTCAGACCTCAGATCTGCAATTTTAATCTTCGGGCTCACTCTGACTCCAGCGCTCTGCTTTAGCCAGCACATAAATTCGTCTGACAACTGCGAAAACCTATCGCACTCCCCAAAATGGCTGTAGTTCGACATAGTGCTTGGATTCCAGGTGCGAAAAAATGGCAAACGAGGGAAGATGAATGTAAGATTGATGCTGGAGAGCGTACAAACGAGGGGAATGAAAAATATAGTACAAACCCTGAGGATATAATACTTTTCCAAATCTTCTGAGTGCAGACGGTGTGAACGAGATTAGTCCGAGCTTCGGATAAACTGCTGGGGGTTGTTCCGCCGATGGGAAATCACGTGGGATCCATCTTACCCCACCGTCCAGTTCGTGAGATGGCCATGACTATCATATCCCAATTCCCGCATTTAATTGTTTCCGACATACTTAGTAATCGACAGCCATGATTGCTATAGGCCTGGAGGGCTCGGCTAACAAGCTGGGAGTCGGGCTGATGCTACATCCTGACGACGGTGGTCCGCCGCAAGTCCTCTCCAATATCCGCCATACCTTCGTTTCTCCCCCGGGCGAGGGGTTTTTACCTAAGGACACGGCTAGGCATCATCGCGCATGGGTTGTGAATCTTGTGAAACGCGCTTTGAAAGAAGCTCGAGTTACAGTGAGTGATGTGGATTGTATCTGTTACACGAAAGGCCCCGGCATGGGCGCCCCTCTACAGAGTGTCGCTGTCGCTGCGAGGATGTTAAGCTTATTATGGGGGAAAGAATTGGTTGGAGTTAACCACTGTGTTGGACGTATGTTTCCCGCTTTCTCTCATGCTTCATTTTGTAATTCCATAAGTCCCAAATTTAAGAACCTTCAGATCACTGGGCCGTTTGAGGCCTAGGTTTCGGGGATCACTTAGAAAATCATAATCAGCGCGGATTTTCTAACTGGACAGTAGATATCGAAATGGGACGGTATATAACGGGAGCTCCTAACCCCATTGTGCTCTACGTCTCGGGGGGAAACACCCAAGTTATCGCATACAGCTCCCAGCGGTATCGAATATTTGGCGAAACACTTGACATTGCCGTTGGAAACTGTCTTGACAGATTTGCTCGTACGCTACATATCTCTAACGATCCAGCACCTGGGTACAATATTGAACAGCTAGCAAAAAAGGGGCGGAGACTGGTAGATCTTCCTTATGCGGTCAAGGGGATGGATTGCTCTTTCTCGGGAATTTTAGCATCTGTGGATGCATTAGCTACATCTCTTGGGCTGGGCGGGGAAGAGCAGGCAAGTAAAGACGCTGTCGAGCAATCGGTAGATGTCATCAGTGACATGACGAATGACGACATTCCTACGCGGGCAGACCTCTGTTTTTCACTTCAGGAAACAGTGTTTGCCATGCTTGTTGAAATCACAGAACGTGCGATGGCACATGTCAACTCGAAAGAAGTGTTGATTGTCGGCGGCGTGGGCTGTAATGAGCGTTTACAAGAAATGATGGGGATCATGGCTCGTGATCGTGGCGGAAGCGTATACGCAACGGACGAACGGTTCTGCATTGACAATGGTATAATGATCGCTCAGGCTGGTTTATTGGCTTATAAAAGTGGATTTCGAACGAAGTTGGAGGATTCGACATGCACGCAGAGGTTTAGGACTGATGATGTTTTTGTTAAATGGAGAGATAATTGACATATCAACTCAGGCGTACCGGTTAGACATTGAGCATTTACAGTTAGGCGTTGCAGTTGGTCATCATACTCTGGAACCTAATCCTATTTCGCGTGCTAAAATTTTTTTGGGCGACGGGTCAACATACAACGCAATGTGATTTCATCACTACATCGATTAAGGGAACAGTTTCCTGCTACTGCGATAAGCATAGAGCATCCATAGAAGGAATTTAGGTGTTAAATTTTCAAGCAAATCCCTAAAGCAACTTCCAGACAAAAGGATACCAGACTATTTTCGACATGCCGCGATCTCGAAGCATAATTTAGCTGGGCAAGATTCAAGAGTATCTGTTCACTTTGGCCCTATATGTGATCAAATGGGCTGTTCTCCAATGGCCTCACGTCGTTTCTAAGCTCAGCGGCTGCTCGTCAACACAAACATTTACCAATAAACCGGTACCGGATTCGGCTCATGTCTTCTAGCCCGCAATGGGAAAGAAGCGCAGCCTTAAATGTGGTGGTTAAGTTTGTGTATTACGAACAGACATCAACTAGATACGAGGATCCTAGGAATCCTGGCTGCGCATCAAGGACCTAACATCGTTCGCTTTTTGACAGGGAAAACACGTTCGCTCTGATTGAGTTATCACTTTACTTGCTTCTGGAACCCCTGAATTCCTCAGCTTACGCAAAGTTACGCAAGCATGGGCAAAGCCCCACTGAAACAAGAGTCCGTGTATGCGTTCCTTGTCGATATAATCTATCAACTGCGACCGTCTTGCTGGCTTGCTGCCTTGCTTTACTCTTCCTGGGATTGTGGTTCTGGGAATGAAACCGGGATATGAATCAGCTATATTTTCATATATTTTCTAGTGTTATCTCCAGGAGGGAGCTCTGATATTTTACCCGCCGGCGGCAGCCCGGTTCTGCATACCCGCACCAGTTGTCAATTGCCAATTGAAGCAGAGTATGAATAAAATGAAGGGGTGTGGAAGCAGAACAAAGGGAGAAAAATTTGATCGAGTTTCAATATTTATATTTAGTTACAACCAGAGAAAAAACAGCAAATCTCACGACTTTCCTCACCTGCAGACGGATCACGCGCCGTTCAGAGCCAAATTCGCAAGCTCAGCTGTAGTGGAACATGCCACATCTGACAAGTAATACCTCCACCACTGATGTATTCTAAGTCATCCATCTCATCACTCATGTGTTTTAGAAGTTGATAGTGTTGGCAGTTATCCCCGTTAGGCCTGAGCTCCTTCTTATGCATCCTCTTGTGCATCGGCACACCGAAGGCATTCACAAGATATTCGGAATCCGTTGCTAGCTTGACATGCTGCACGCTGATGTTCTCCTCAGAGATGTGTCCTATTATCTGCAGTGCCTTGGAAAGCGACTCAATCTCAGCGCGGGTCTTGGTCTGTGATATCGTCGGCTCGAGGAGCTCGGAGGTATTGTAGCGGGAGTTGGGTCCGAAGAAAACGCTATAAGCGGCCCGAGCAACAGATCGCCCTTCGTTATGGCATGCGCCATGAATATATAGAGCAAGTGTGGAATTAGCAGGCCGTGGAGCCTCTGGTGCGGACGGAACGCAGCCTTGCAGCTGAAAGTATTCCCTTTGTTGGTTGTATGTAACCAGTTGAGTTGGGAAGTAGCGGAACACTGGTCCATAGAATGGACTATGCTCAGGATGGAAAACTCGGTGGATTTCTTCTTCGGCGTCGTTAAATACCCTCGCACTATCCATGTTTGTATGATACATTTTTCACACTTCGAATTGACTTTCTAGCTGCTACTAGGATATAGTAGCTTTACGCCTTCTCGAGAGAGTTGAGCGCGGGAGCTGGTGATGACATCATAGCTACTTGGCCGATGTCTGTCGTCAAGATAAGCTGCGATTGTAAGGTGTCAGGCGCTAGTCCCAAAACAGGATGCATCTGAACTTTAAATTCTTTTTATCTCCAGTTCAGGCCAGCGGGAAATTTTTTTTGATATGATTTCTACATAATTTAGCTAAAAATACAACGTCATATATTCAAATCTACAGTTAGTTACCTGAGGAGTCGCAACTTGCTAGCACTAGAGGCTACCGCGATCATCTATCCGGGCACAATTCGAACCGAGCTGACGGAAATCCCTTTGGTTCACATTCATTAAATTACTCAAATTTCTGTAAAATACGATATATTTATAGCGAATATCCAAACATCAAGATGCCAGCTTCCACGCATTCCCAAGATGAATCTATGCCCGATGCTGCTCCGCAATCGCATGAGCAGGAGCCGCAGCACCAAGAGCAAATTGAGGACGAAGAAGATACGATCGAACTAGATGGTCAGAGAATTACCATTGTGAGTAATTAGCTGTTGTCGCCCCCTTTTTCAAACATTTTGTTAGGGTTTAGCTATGCCCACTGCCGCTCTAGGCGAGCAATGAACGCCAGAGCTTTCTCCAACTATTCTTATTTTAAAATAAGTAGCTACATGATTATGTTTTATCTGCCATGCTTTTGATAATTTATACTCTATCTCAGGAAACTTTTTTTTTTTTTTTTTTTTTTTTTTTTGACCTCTTGCTAACCCTGCTTCCAGTTACCTGGTGCTGCGGAGACGGCTGCCTCTTTCCAGTTCGATAAGGAAGACCATACCCTTGGAAACGCACTGAGATACGTGATTATGAAAAAGTGAGTATTCCTTCAGCTTGTAGCAGCTAGCATGGGTAAATCGTTCCAGCGAAATTTGTCACCAAGGGATGCATGGGGGAGCCTCGATATCCCTTTCTTCCAAGGGACGGCGTGTGTCTAGATGTGGACCGCACATCTCGTATCTCTTATCCCTTGTTCAATTTTTCACGTCTCATTAGCTACAAGCAATGAACCAGCCCTTTGATCCGCGTACAGGATATTACAGGGTAGTTGCTGTCTCAGCCTGCTAACCTCACCCGTTCTACAGTCCCGAAGTCGAATTCTGCGGATACACAATGCCACATCCTTCAGAAGCTAAAATGAACCTGCGCATCCAGACATATGGTACGTATACCTCGATCTCTGCCTCCCTTCTTAATCCCCAGTTTACATTGTGCATGTGGCATATTTACCACAAATAGGGGCTACGTATCCCAAAAAAAAAAAAAAAAAAAAAACTAACAGCCAGCCAAACAGACACGACAAACGTCTTTGAAGTCCTGGAAAAGGGTTTTGATGACCTCATGGATCTGTGCGATACGGTAACAGAGACCTTCATGGAGGCAAAGAATGCCTTCGGAGAAATTCAGAGCCAATGATTTAAGACGAGAGATCATATTTATTTTTTCGTTTATTGCTCACCTGTATTTCTTCTGCAAACAGGAAGTGGAAGTAGGAAAACCAAAGGAAAAGGGAAATATTCGATGGTATTTTGATTCTTATGGTATTTAACACAGCTTAACTGGTGCATGGAGTTTTTATTTATTTATCAAATTTTATTTTACATTTTACATATTGGTCTTTGTCTTGGGTCGCTTCGTCGGTATTTCCATTTCTTATTTATAATCGAAATGAATGGGTTTGACAGAAGTAGATGGGGTATTAACAAGATCCGGAGTATCTTTTTTCTTTCCTTTCGTTTCGGCTCCCTTGGTAAATGGCTATCTGTGCCATTTGTTGGCCACCAGCCGGCAAGCCAACTAGTCCCGATTATGGTTAAGAGTCAATCGCGTAACTATGAAGGCTTTAAATCAAGTAGACGAACAAGTAAGTAACATATATACACATATCTATTTGAGGTCTCCAGCAACGGGAAAGAAAAGATAAAAGAAGTAAAGGAAAATTATATTAATTGCGACCCTAAAGGATTACCACGTTAGAAAACATCGCCTTATCCACAGGAGTACTGCACCGATCCCTTCTCCCAGAGTAAAACTCACCTCCAGGAACCCAGACATGAAGTTCTTCGGCAGCTTTGCGGTGGGGTCTTCTTCGACGCGGAAGTATTTCATGACGTGTGAGAGTTGCTTCCAGTAGTTGAGTGTTTCCTATATTTATTTTTAACCAGGTTCGGCGATTAGCTATCGCTATACAATGCTAGAGATATAAGAAGATACGAGGAAAATATGCCTCGCTCTAGGCGCGACACCAGTGTCCGGGTAGCAGCAGGAACTTTCGTTCCGAGGGTCCTTCATTAAAGCAGCAAAAACCACCATTCCTATTATCGTACCTGGTACTCGATATTGCTCTTGGATACCAATACATCCACGACTGGTAATTGGTTCACGTATCGGTGACGTTCGAATTCCTGGCGGATCTTTGTGCGGATAGCGGAGACGGGGAGATTAAGGGAGTACATATTTTGGATCTCAGGCGACTAAAGTGAGTGGGATATCAGCATAGGTTAGCAATTTCACGATACAACCCATTACTCCGATCTTTTCCATGTCGGCATTGGTTCGAAGGGGGTGTGCAGTTGAATTCAGGCCCTCTAGCAGGCGCCAGGCACCGCCAGGAAGCTTGCACTTACCGCCCGCAGCCATTCCCGGTATGATTTCAACACTCTCTTTCGTGCATCTTGCCAATTGACAGCTATTTTCATTTCGTTAGCTGGATTCTGGATTAGAGACAAGGGTGGGTGGATGGGTGCGGGACGATGTGGACTGCGGCAAGGTAGTCCGGGGGTGGTATAAAACATACAGGACCGCGTCCGCTGCGCCAGATAAGTGGGATTGAGCACCATGATGGGCTGTAGTTGTCTATGAAGGAACCAGAGGGCGAATCGCAGGTCCAATGGATGTGGTGAGTGCGTCACTATTGCCTGGAAAGCTCCGTATCTGCCGCCAACTGACGTTCGCCCGCTTTGGACGTCCGAAGCTAGCGAGGGTCTCACCGCCTTTCCCAAAGATATTGCCATGAATTTTTTCGTAGGGTGGGTCGGACTTCAATAGAAACCGTTGACTACTAGATATTTTCCTACCAAAGATGCGGAATGACTTGTTCTCGAGGATATAATAAGTATAATACACACGATAATTGCGACTTTATCTGAAACCTAGGAATTCGCCAGTTCTTCATCGGAAATCGTCCTCACTTACAAACCATCCACCCACTTTCCACCCATCCATAACCCGATACACATAGTACCACCTCCAATCCTCCCCGCATATATCCGTCACTCATTTTCACAATGGCGCCCAACAGAGGCTCCTCTTCCAAAGCCTCAAACAAATCCTCCTCTGCCTCCAAATCCAAATCCAAACCCCTCTCCTCCAGCTCCCGCGTCTCCAAACCCAAATCCAAGTCCTCCGTCTCCCGGCCCCCACCCAAGGAAGTAAAAGCCAAACCGCGCACCGCCCCAGAGAATCTGAAGAAAAGGAAGAGACGCGTATACACCGAGAAGGAGCTGGATCTGCCGCAGCTGAATATGATTACGCCTGTGGGCGTGACCAAGCCGAAGGGGATGAAGAAGGGGAAGGTGTTTGTGGATGATCAGGTATGTTGTTTTTTTTCTTTCTCATTTTTTGGATGGGTCAATTAGTGTAGATTGAAGAAAAGATATGAAAGGAATTGGGCTGATAAAAAAAAAATCTTTTTTCTTTTGTTATATTATAGGAGAGTATGATGACTATTCTAGCCATGGTGAATGCAGAAAAGGAGGGCCAGATCGAGTCGAAGATGATGAAGGCGAGACAGCTGGAGGAGATCCGTGAGGCGAGGAGGAAGGAGGCGGAAGCGAGGCAGATGGAGAAGAAGGAGAAGCTGGTATGTTTTATCCTTTCGCTCCTCCTTATTTCTACTCCCCCCGTTATCTCATCTGTTTTATATCCGTGCTATATGTGGCTCTAACTTGTCTTCTCGACAAACAGGAAAGCGTGAAAGATTCGCTCCGACGGAAGAAGCGGCAGAGTACTGATGGGGCTAAGGATAATGGGAAGAAAACATCATCGTCCTCGTCATCGGGAGAAACGAAGTCGTCAAAACCTAGTCGGAAGCGGGTATCATTCGCGTGAAAGGATAGCGTTGTAAACTGCATGGAAGGCGCACCATGGAGTAAATGGAAAAGTATTGTCTTTTACTGGAAGGGATTATATTCGTCATGATACCATTTTCCTTGTTCTTTTTTCTTTCTCACTTTTTTCTTTTATCTGATCTGAATTGCTTGAATAGGGCACTGGCGTTGTTTCTAAAAATATGTTTTTCCCGTTATGATATGTACAGCAGTGTTGGAACGAATTTTATCATACTTTTCAATGCCTTCTCTATTGATCAAAATATCTCTCTAAATCTATATATAATATGGGAAAACATATCGTCGTTATATAATACAGACCGAACATATACCCAACTGCAACAGCAACTTAATCCAGCCCAATGCTTAAATTAATTACCCAAATCGACCGCCGTACTCTTCCCCATACTCACAAACGACACAACCGGCATATCCAACTTCCGACGCATCGCAACGAAATTCAACCCAGGGTCGCCATCAGCGTCTTTGTGGTGGATCCCTTCAATTTTCTCCTGAGCATCGTCACCTTCGATCTTGTGCGGTGCGTCCAGATCGATTTCCGTGGCCATTTTGGACAGGAAGGTTGTTATCTGCCACGTAATTATTGTTAGGTTCTCTATGTATGTATGTATGTATGTATGTAGCTGTAGTTTACTTTCTGGTTTGGACATACCGGCTTCGTAAACCACCGAGTACCCCCGCATTCGAACCAGGATAGATGTCCGCCCCAGGACGTCGTGCACATGACGCCATACGGCGTCCGTTTGATCTCATTGTATGGCAACGCTTCGTTTACGGCGATCTGTTGGGGTTTCATGTTAGCAAATGAAGAATACTCCGGTTGTGAATATAGGGGTGGCCAGGTGTGCTTTTAACATGTGTATGTTATACCTACCGGATCATCCTCCGCCTGGATGACGAAGAAGGGAACCTTTATGGCGAATATGGAGTCGATGGAGGAGGCGTCGCGGTAGTAGGCAGTTTCTGTAGGGTAGCCCCAGACTGGTGCTTGGAGTTCTCTGTTTGAGATGTCTTTAGCAAATTGCGTTTGGTCAAACAGAGCGTTGATTTTTTTTTTCTACCCCTCCTCTGCCTATCTTATATCTATGGAAGATAATAATAGACAAGAAATATTTATCTAAGGAGTGTTACGGGGGAGCCATGAAAGCAAGTAAAATCAACACACACCTATCGAATTCATGCAGATATGTAATGTTTCGAATTCGCTCAACGTTGACACGCGGATGTTTGGAGATCTCGTCGACATGCCTATTTTTTAATTTATTTTTTAGTAATTTTTATATCCTTGTTCACCTGTACGAAAAATCTCCGCGAGAGGCATATAACTATGCAAGATATAAAGCTTACTGCTCAAAAAGTCTTTTCATATTTCTGCCCATAGTCTTGGAGTACACTTCCATCCCCAGCCATGACCGCTGCAACGCTAACGAAGTGACCTCTAGGTTCCACGGGCTAGAACAGATAACTGCGGCTGAGAGCACGCAGGATTCGCCCTCCTCACCTAGATACTGTTAAAAAAAAAAAAAAAAAAAAAAAAAATGATGTCAGCGTAATTCAAAAACGAAGATGCCCCCCTCCATCCAAAATTTGAACTTGGTATAAAAATACCACACACAAAGAAGAAGAAAAACACAACGAACGAACACACAAACTTACATTCGTCAAGATATTCGCCCCCAAGGAAAACCCAATCCCAAACAACCTCCGCTGCGGAAACGCCTCCCTCGCCCACCCCACCAGCTGGCGCACATCCCAGGTCGCTCGCGCATTATACAGAATCGGACTCGTAACACGCGACTTGGCGCACCCGCGGAAATTCAGCACGCAGGCGGCCCAGCCAGCCTTGAGCAGTGGCGCGATCACATGGCGCAGGTATATCTCATGCGAACCGCCGGATAAGCCGTGCAGGACCACTAGCATAGGCTTTGTATCTGTAGCGGAGGGGAAGGCGGCGAATTCCTCCGGTGTGAAGAAGGAGGTGCGTGGCGGGAGGAGGTGGGGAGGGGGAGCGGCATGCTTTGGTGTCTTGTTTATGGTCTCCTGTGCGCCGAGGCTTGTATCTTCGGCCAGCGAGGTTTCGTAGGGCGGGACGACGAAGTCGACATCGAAGCTGCCGCTGTAGGTTGCGTTGTTGGCCTGGAAGGTCCAGCGTTTGTAGTAGACGGGGACGTCATCGATTTTGACGACTGTGTAGGCTGTTTGGAGGTGACCGTTGAAGAGGAGCGGGTTTAATTGGCATTTTTGAGGGGTGGAAGCTTTGCAGAGGTCTGGGAGGGAGATGTATGGCTGTTCTTGGTTTTGCTCATCTTCTTTTCTATCTTTTTGAGCTGTTGTTGATGTGGACGAAGAAGAGGGAGCGGAGGAGGGGGAAGGTTTTAGGGCTAGGCGGAGGGCTTTGGGCGCATGGTGGAAAGAAACCTTTCCGCTGGGGAGGAGGGAGGAAAGATAGCCCATTTGACCAAGGAGGGTTCTATGGCGAACGAAAGGATATCTGTAGGCAATCTGTATCCAGTTTCTTCTGTTGGATACACACTCGAATGGAGACTGCGAAGGTGGAGGTAATGAGATGCGATTGGGACAGTATTATTTATAAAGTAATAACAGCATCCGTTTCTAAAGGTATATGGGGTTGTGTATTTACATGAAATTGCAAAAAAAAATCGAAAATCATATGCAGAGAAAAGATAAAAAGTAAAATTCTATAAATAAAATCAAGTAAAATCGGGGTCCCGCTGGGAGCTTGTTTTTATGGTTTATTATTTATCAATGCATATTTATTTATTTAGCATATAATAGCATCATCGCTGCTCGGGTCCGCCGCCCGCTCGGAGGCCTGTCTGGGCGAAATCCCGAACACCCTCGAGTAACACAAGACGGCCGTGGTTATTGATTATCGTGTTTCTAAGTGGTTTGACTCTTACCGTGTCTCGGAATGCTGCAGAATGCTGCAGGATAAAATAAAGAAATGTCTGTTGAGGAAGAAGAAGAAGAAGAAAAACTTGAGCCTCGGCATTTTTGGTTTCTAAGTTAAAAAAATCTTTTATTTCTTGTTCGTATTCGGGATAGCGAGGAACAAAGCGGCTGATGGATGGGGATGGGATGGGATGGGATGGGGGCAAAACTACATAAGAACAGACTTTTATCCAAGGTCTGAAAACTCGGAGAAACGAACGATTGGCGCCTTTTGTTGGTTGAGATGTAAACTACACACGCACACCGTTTTAACACGCTCTATTGGACGGTAGGGTAGGATAGGGCATACTACTGCGTACTTGATCGACTGAACAATCAACGGGAGACCTTTGACGGCGGAAACATAGAAGTGAAATATTTAGGGCAAAGAGAGGGGTGGTAGGTATAGTATAGGGGTAAAATGTGACATGAAATCTTATTCTAGAGCACGGAGTAAAAAGGGGATAGATAAAGAATAATTTTTTGAGTAGAGTTCGGAGTGAATACATACCATACCACGAGGAGAGAAAGGAGAAAATGATATAGTAAGTGATAATCTTGTTCATCTCTCATCTAGAGGGTAAATAAAAGTCCGTTGTTATTCATGTCCGTCGTCACGAATTGGGAGTGTTCGGATAAAAATTCCTGCGAGCACATATAAATCGAACAGGGAAGGGAAAGTGATGCTTTATGCTATGTAACTATATATGCAAGCTTCCATCCAAAGGTTTGGGTGCGGGGGACATCAATCCCTTGTGAAGCATCGCTAGATCTGATGGACGAAGTAAATAAAGGGCGCAAAAACATCGGTGTATATCGGTATGGTATGGAACGCAAAGACAAAAAATAGACAAGACCAGGCCGGACAGGGAAGGAGTAAAACTAAACCACAGTTGAACGAAGGATATATTTGTTTTTTTTTTTTTTTTTTTTTTTTTTTTTGAAGTAAACCCAGCCCAGCCTTTAAAGTAAAAAGAAGATGACAATCAATCCGCTAAAAAATATATTTATCCTATGTTCAATCGCGAGCAGATATCATACAAGGTACGCGTGAATGCCATATTCGTCTGTGCTTCGGTGTATTGGTAATAAAGAAATTATCGAAATATGGGTCCTCCGCCGCTGCAGCAGCAACAACATCACCATTCACGTCCTCGGCAGCCTCTTGTCCTTGGCCCACAGTAGCCCCTGGAGCAGCAGAGTGCTGCTTCAAGCGTCGGATCTCCTCCACGCTGGCGCTGATCTCATAATCCCCACGACACAGCGCTGTGATACCCAGCGTTACCTCGGTGGTTTGATATGGCTCGAGAATGGGGAGGGCGCGCTGTAGCATCCCGGACCACGCGAGGCGCTTGGAGAGATCAAGGGCGACGGCATGCGGCGTATGGCGTAGGCTAGGCTGGAGGCGGAGGAGCGGGTGAATGGGTTTGGAAGACCGGTTTATTATTGTGGCGGAGAGGGTGAGGAAGGTGTTTGTTCTTACGATGAATTTGGAGTGGCCCATTTGGGTGACGCTCTCGTTATCCGTTTCGCTAGTGTTATCGTCACTAGCAATACCTGATGCGTACGGGCGTAGAGAGAAAGCGACGTCGACACTCTCAACCCGGAGCGCGTCGACCATCCGTGCATTCAGACGGATGGCGCGCAGGTCAACTGCGCCTTCACGACCCGTCGTTTCGTCTTTCCACGACCCGCGCAGGCGCTTGAGAAGTTCTTCCCGGAACCAAAAGACTTCCCTCGCGGACGATTCTGCCTCGTAACTGAGCTTATTCGCACTGACGACAAATTGGCGCTTATTGCTCACATTTAAAGATGGGATGGGTTTCTCCGGATTCTCTAGGTAAACGCGGGGAACGACAAGAACAAACCGCGAAGCATGACCCGG
This sequence comes from Blastomyces gilchristii SLH14081, assembly GCF_000003855.2. Classification (NCBI taxonomy): domain Eukaryota; kingdom Fungi; phylum Ascomycota; class Eurotiomycetes; order Onygenales; family Ajellomycetaceae; genus Blastomyces; species Blastomyces gilchristii. Next base: position 490,488 of record NW_003101663.1, read on the forward strand.
CTGGAGTTCGTCGTATACCTCATGGATGCCAATCATATCTTGTCGCGGTCGGTTATCAGTATTTGTCACGTCATCCGAACTCCTTTCGTCTACAAATAGAGAAACGGTTAGAGGGTTTGGCCATGCATTACGCAAATCTAGAAGTAAGACGCAATGGCCGAACCCGCAGGAATCGAGATCGAGGCGGGATAAAGTATGTGAAAATTGCGTTTCCCTGAGTTGCGTGATGGATCGAGGTGTCGACGAGAGCTCCATTGATTTAATAGATTCCTTGTCCCCAGTTGCCGCGCGCGAATCTTCGCCATGCTGCAGCTTATTATTGGCCCATGCGAAATCACCCGTAAGTGGTAGAACATCGCATCTTGTGACATCAACACTGGTATTAACCGTGACAGTCAACGGTAAGGATATCTGTCTGCAGTAGAATGTTTCGGGGAGATCCGACAACGAGGTACAAACGTGCGCATAGTCAATCTTGACCAGGGCATTATCAAGGCCTGGCTTTCCATATACATCAATCGTGAAAGTTGCGGTTTCTCCTGCAGCGATCGAGAGTTGACTCTGGCTGAGATTATCACGCCGCCATGACAAGGCTGGGTTTGTAGAGAGCCGTAACTCTAATTCGTATATATCAGTCGGCAGATTTTCTTTGTTGGTTAGAGCTGATTCGAGCTGGCGGGTTGTAGAGTCCTCAAAGCTGAATGATAAGAAATCCAGCGGGCAGGTCGATATGTTCTGGAGCGTAATATCAAATGATCTAGTCTCCCCTTCCAGCAGCATGATGGCCGATTGTGACAGTGATGTTGACTGGATGATTACTGTTGGCTGCTTTTTGATAACTTTCGCGTGTACAATATCCCGCTCCGGACCTTTTTGAATAGCTCCTGACCGGCTGCCCGAAGCATTTGAGCTCCATGATAAAGGACGTTCTGAAAACGGTTCCTTTGCAGCAAGCCCTGTTCGTTTTATCTTCTGTTCCTTCTGCGGTTTCCAGAAGTTTTTGAATATAGGAAACCTTCTTTCACGGCAAAATTTGACCTTGACTGTACATCCCGTTATTTCCAGCGTGCCTTCAGTGGTTGCAAGGCCGGAAATAAAGTAATCCTGAGTTGTGAATGGCGCAAGCCAGAGTCCATAGGTAGCTGCTGCTTCGAAAGAAACGCCAGTGCCATCTATGCGCAACCTCTCAATTTCCACATCGAACTCGAAAGGGTTTTGTAGCGTGACTTTGAAAGTTGCCTGTTCTTCAGCGATCAGGAGATTCTCCGAGCGTCTCGTTGTAGTCTTCGAGAAAGCACTGTATATAAACGGGTTCTTTTTCTCCAGGCGTTCCTCGACGTTGGCGAAGCCAAAGTCCGTTCTCGATCGTCTGACAGGTTCTTTGAAATCAGAAAGATTGACAAGTTCTACACCGCGCACCAGGAAATCATCCCAATATTCGGCTTCGAGGTGAGAATCGCCAAGCTTCTTGGCTGCTGCAACGGTTCGTTTCACGTTGTTAAACAGCCGCACCTGATCCTGAATGGGCAAGAGAGGGTGACCGCGATAGCTGTCCGGAGGAAGCATAAGAGTGCCTTTGATTGTTTGAAGGAGGTCAACTGTAAATTGCAGAACACCTTGGAAGTCAGGCAGCGCTTCGCAGAAATTAATGCACGCCTTAAGAATTTCGACTTTTAAAGAATGATCCCCGAACCCATGTATTGCCGAATGGCGAAATGCTCTGTCAACTATTGAATCGACAGAGTCGTACTCCGGTACAATATCGCGGGTGGTAGATGAGTTTTGCCTGGAAAGGCCTTGTTGTTTGTCGTCGCACATCATTGTGCCCGGCACACCGTAGGTTGTACCCACCACAGCCAGCAAAATCCTAACGCTCTCATCCATATTTTCGGGGCCGATATCCAAAGCATTTATTTCAAAAGCTGAATGGTTGAGACTTGATAAACCCGCAGCCGGATGAATTCCGACTTCCGCGGCTCCAATCTTTCGCGCCTGGACCAACCCTGGAATTAAAATAGTAAATAGTTGTTGCAATACAAACGCCTTTTTCCGATCTAAACCTAATGATGATAGTACGGATGCCATGCCAACCAAAATCGGAGAGGAATCAGTAACTGGAACATCGGTGCCTAGCGAATGGGGTAAAGCACGGAACAAAAAGCTTGCTATATCTGACTTGCGCAGTGACACGGCACCTCGGGGGCGTTCTGGTGAACGGACAAACTTCAACAAATCATTCATGACAATGTTTCCTAGAGCATTATCGTCAAGAGAGCCATCGCGAATATAAATCGTAGCGAGGATACGCGCGAGCCGTATTACGGTTTCTGAAAATACTAGTTGTGGGACTGGCTCGTCTGTAATATTCGCTGCTCGAGTATAAAGATGCAGGATATTATTTGAGAGATCAGGAAGGAGATTTGCTAGGTTCTGAAGTGAAACGATGCGGCTTTCGGGATTTGATTGCCCGATGTTGTAGAGTTCTGTGAGGCTCATAGATGGTGTTTGAGAAACGGACTTTGAAAATTTATCTGCTGATGGATAACAAATTTGTGGAATCTGAAAAAAAGTGGTTACTGTTAGTTTTTGCGACTTTGTTCCGACAGGAAGATTTCCACGGCAATCTAAAATCATACCCTAAAGTCCATCCCAGCCCATCCAAGCATTAGGAGGCACTGCAATATCGACTCGAGCGCTTTTGCATGCCAGATATAATCGCTGTTTGCTCTCGCTATTGCTGCGCCTTCAGCCAGTTCCTTAAGCGAATCAGGCCATCGACCAGCCTGAAGAAACAAGGTACCCATGACTATATTCAAACGGCCTTTGACTCGGTTCTTGCTTCTCTCACTTGCACCAACAAACCCGAGTCCATGTACCGACATTCTCTCACGGCTGTGTTCCTTCGAACCTGGCTTCGGGGAGGACTTTATCGAAGACGTTACACGATTGGAAAGCTGAATGGATCGGGTGATTTCATCAAAAGTGGTTGGAGAGTCATGCTCAGCTGGTTGAAAATTGGTATCAGAGGCATTGATGAATGTTCCGTTAGCCCCTGGCATCTGCGCGGGCATAGTCATTCTGTGCTGTAACTTGTTAGGGGCTGCTGGACGAACATCAGGTGTTCGTCGCGGGCCCCAAGATGAGGCCTTCGGGGATTCAACAGTTGGCCATTCCTGCATTCTTTCGGCAAGTCCAGATAGTTCTCCAAGTAGTCGCGAAGTTATGTCACACATCACCGTCTTCACCGTCGTTGATCTTGCAGCTTCAGGGCGCGGAACCCATACCACGGTATCAGGCCCCGTAATAAGATTTTCCACGCCGGCATAATCGAATATCAGTAGCTGCTGAACAAGGGATCTGGGATAGCTGTCCTTGAGCGCATTTAACTCCTGCTGGAGCCCCTTGAGACCCTCTACTCTGGGGTATTTGCGAACCTTGGTGCCATTCGATTGAGCTTGTGAGGATGGCTCTGTCCCCGTAGGCTCGTTAGGTAACTCCGCTCCGTCCGCAATAGCTATTATAGCAAGAGGCTCTCTGAATATTTCGAACGGATACAGGTCAAGATGGGAAATCGGAGGGACTGATATTGATAGGTCGTAAACTACCATGCCTGTCGGAAAAGCCATTGGGGAGAATGAATCTGCATATACGGCAGCGATTAGCAATTTGCAAGAATAAGCGCAACGATTCCAAGAATAAAATAACACGTTAAACCACTGCGCATACTTCTATTGGGGCGTCCATCAGGACTAACATCGCCCAAACGCACGACATTTTGAGCTTGAAGGCGCTTGACCAGATTTAAAAACCTGGATCGCTTTATCTTTCCCACCGGTAGCAGTAGAGCTCGTAAGCGCGCCGGTGCGACAGGAGAAAGGGGGTCAACTGCCATGCTGACATCTGGAATAAGGAGCGGAGGAGGCAGTCCGTGATGCGCACAAGACCGCTTTCCGAGATGCACGCAACGAGCGAGACCTAGAAGTCATAGATAGTGCGGAGCAATACTGTAGTTTGCAGAAGATGAGGATAAAACGTGGAGGGCTTTAGGGTCGGTGAATGAATAGTCACAAGGAGCAACGAGATCTCCGAAACAGACGAAGTCCCCTATATCCCCATACCATACCCATATAAATAATAACTATACGCCACGGCTTTCATTTTTCCCCGTTGCGGCTTACAGAGTGCGGGATTGGTGATACTGGCCTGCCGTATTTCAGTCACGTGAGGTAGTTAACTATAGGGGGCTGTACAAACCAACTCCGCAGCTCCGCAACACTCGTATCGGTTTCTTTAACACAGCAACAACAACTTCGCGGGTTGGAGGCTGCTTTGAAATAATAGACTGGTTGGGAGCGGTGCAAGGCGGAGTTCCTTGCTTTGCCACTTTCGTTCGGGATTTTCCTCTCTTACTTGCACCATAAGTCAAACATCCGTCGCCGTCCACAGCAAGGTCATAATAATATGGCCGCCTAGAAACAGCTTGATATCAGAGCCTATATACCCTTACTATCTTCTCACTCAACGCGGAGTGCACCGTTATATTGAACTATTTGGAGCTTGCTAATGCAAGAACTATGCTTGAAGATTTCCTCCAACTCTTTATGATTTAATCCCGCGCTCACTTTCGTCGTCATGTCGGCAATCGATTTTAACGCCTTGAAGGCACGGACTTTGGGCTCTGGGAACGACGAAGAGGCTGTAACTGTCAACACCCGCGCTCTCATAGATAAAGTGTTGGCTCGATACTCTGGAGAATGGTATGCATAACCTCTAGCTTATATGCTTAGCCCTATCTTTTTTCTCTTTTGCGATCTGCTGACAGACTGGTTTCCTACAGGACCGTCCTCCGTGAGCTACTTCAAAACGCAGCTGATGCCTGCGCCTCAAACGTTACTATCAAGTTCGAAACTCTTCCTTCAACGAGCGTCCCGGCCCCGACTGAGCCCGATCCGTCGGCTTCTCTAAAACATGTGATATCTCACCACACGCTCAAACGTTTGATACTCACCAACAATGGAACTCCCTTCTCTCCAAACGACTGGGCTCGGCTTAAGCGGATTGCCGAGGGGAATCCGGATGAAACCAAGATAGGAGCGTTTGGAGTCGGGTTTTACAGTGTCTTTTCGGATTGCGAAGAGCCCTTTGTATCCTCTGGTTCGGAAGCTATTGCATTTTACTGGAAGGAGAATGCCCTGTTCACCCGTCGGCTAAAATTAGGGGAAGCTGATTCAAGCCCGAATACGAACTTCGTTCTGGATTATAGAAATACCACATCGCCGGTCCCCGCTCTTATGCCTTTGTGCCAGTTTCTCGCCAGTGCTCTAACCTTTGTTGGGTTGGAATCTGTCGAGCTTTGGCTTGACGGCTGGAAACTGGCGCATCTAGCTAAGAAAGTTGCACCAAGTGTTAATATAGAGATACCCAGAGATGTTCAGACCAAAACTAATGAGGAGCTTATGACAGTATCCAGCGTGCTACAGGAAGTTGCTCAAATGAATGCGACATGGATGGAAGCAGTGTCGTGGAAAACCCCAAGCAATGCGTCCCGTTTCGACAGCTCCAGACATCATGATCCTACAGCGTCGTTGAAATCCTTCTTTTCCCGCCTGACTGGGTCGTCCTCGACTAACAACTCTACCAATACAGCCAACCCCGATAAAGCAAGCAAAAATGAAGCCAAGGAAAACTTGCTTGCCACGAAAACATCATCGGTATTATTTCACATTAGCACTGGGACTATCAAAACGTCCGTTGTTCCGTCATTTGCTCGCGAACTTGAACGAGCGACAAAGAAACCCCCACCGAAGACGACGACCCTTGCTGTTCTAACGGCATCATATGATTTACGAAAACCCGGACAGAACAACAACCCGAGGGATACAGATATTTTTGCGTCTGTTCTACCCTCAAAGTCTGGGAGAATTTTTATTGGCTTTCCTACACACCAGACTACTGGCTTAAATGCACATATTTCTGCACCATCGGTGATCCCGACTGTTGAGAGAGAGAGTATTGATCTCAATGCCCGATGGGTTCGCACTTGGAACGTAGAACTCTTAAGAGCGGCAGGAATCGTGTGTAGGATTGCCTTCTCTGCCGAAATGTCGTCCCTCAATAGCCGGATCCAGGCTGGAGTAAGCCCTCTTGGCCGATCGAAGATTCGGAAGGACGATATAGCTCTGCTATTACCGGAGGCAGTACATACTTTTAACCAGTTTGTTTTCCGTGAATCGACTCCAACATCGCAGGTTGGCCAGGTAATTGAAGATTCGTTCTGGACCTGCAGCAAAAATGCTATGATTGAGGTATTATCCACCTGTGGAATCCTCCCGTGTCACCAGGTGCGAGTTGCACCCAAGGACCTTAGTTTCATGGACTCTATACCGGTAATACCAGACGAGCTTATGGCAGGCGCAAAGGATTTTGTGAAGCGCTTGACAGATTTCGGTCTTGTCACTGACATCACCGTATCGGATATTATCAAAGAGTTGGAGTCGAGTCCTCTTACCCCAAAGCAACTGGAAGAATTTTTGTTGTGGGTGACCAAGAAAGCTTCCAGCCGCGAAATCGATCTTTCGACAGTTCGGTCTTTACTGCGAGTGGCAGTAGCAAATGACGAACCGCTCGACGCCACTACATCCCGTGTCATTGTCCTTAGCGATGTGAATAGTTTCCTAAATCCGAATAAAATTCCCGTGGAATTACCAATGCCACCGTCGGTCATGCCATTCAAGTACACGAAAAATCTGCCAAAATACCACCTGGAGGCTTTAGGGTGGAATGAATTGCAGGTTTCTACGTGGATTACGTGGCTGGTAGAAAATGCGAAGAATAGGGACTTGCTTCGCTCGGACCAAGATATTACTCAAATAGCCTCATTTGCTGCCCAGGTGCTCCCGGTGTTATCTAGACAATGGGATAGCTTAGGTGTAGCTACACAAGGTACCCTCGTTGGTCTTCTACGAAATATTACGATCATCCCCACAAAATCTGGGATGAAAAGGCCACCTGAAACATATTTCCCGTCTGTAAGGTTATTTGATGATTTACCTGTGGTCACAGGCCTAAACAACGTCAAGGAGAAATTCCTCGGGGCCTTGGGCGTTCGGAAGACAGTTGAACTTAACGTTATTTTCGAACGGCTGTTGAACAATGACGATGTACCCACTGACAGAACCCCAGCCCGCAAGAAGTGGAGTCACGTTGATTTGATCAAGTACCTAACTTCTGTTCGAGACGATATTCCACCAGAAGACATTCAGAAGTTGAAAGAAGCGAGAATATGCACCGCTGTAACCAATGGAAATGCCAACATGGATGGTATACGATATAAAGTTAGCGAGCTTTATGCGCCGGATGAATCAGTAAGGGCTCTTGAGCTACCAATACTCTATTGGCCGGGAAGGTATTCACCAAGCAGTTCCGAGGGACGGTTTCTAACCCTCCTAGGTCTCAAGAGCTTTCCATCAGCTAAGGAGGTGTTACAACTTATGGCCTGGGCAGCCTCGGCTGACAACGCCAAGCTCCGAGATAAGGCGATGACCTATTATATAACGAACCATATTTCCAATGGATATGTCAATTTTGAGGCATCCACGGTTAACATGCCATTCCTTCCAGTTGAAGGGCAAACCAAGCTCAGTACACCGAAACATTGTTTCACCGATGATGGAGCTACCTTATTCGGGTTTGATCTCCTAAAAAGAGAGCTTCACCCTCATGCCTCGAAATTTGGAGTCAGCCAGCATCCGTCACTTAGTGGCTGTATTGACATTCTTGTTGGCAAGCCCCCGTCCTCGAAAAAGGAAGCTAGGATTTTGTTCGAATATTTTGCAAAACGTCTAGGAGAGATCAATTCACCTCGAGCGGAGCGCCTTGGTCAAGCACGCATTGTCCCCGTAACCCGGAAGACGTCAAATTCCAGCAGTTTTTTTCCAAATGAGAAGTCTTCACCAGTTACTTATATTGCACCACGAGATTGCTATCTCGGCGAAAGTGATGACTACGGAGACATCTTTGATTTTGTTGACTTTGGACAGGAAGCCAACTTGTTTCTTCTTGCGTGTGGCTCGAAGCGGGAACCGACCAAGGCTGAAGTTGCGAGCATGTTGGTCAAGGAACCAGCCAGAGTATCCGCAAAGCTTCAAAGCCCTGACAAATATTTGAATCTACTGCGAAGTGTCGCTGAGAGCATTCACTTGTTGAAGAAGAACAGAGATTTGTTCAGGGACATGAAGACAGCACCATTTCTACTCGCGAGCAAAGAATTACCTTCCAAACCGACTGCTTCTCGCAAACCTAACGAACAATTGATAGATGTCGATGATGAAACTTATGAAGACGAGACGCAAGGCATTAAGGAATGGCAACTTGTAAAAGCTCGTGATGCTATTATCGTCGATGACTATGCTAGTTTTAGCTTGTTTAAGCAAAATATCCTTGCGGCCCCGCAAGAGGAGCTGCTGGAAGATATGTATGTAGCCCTTGGCACACCATGCTTGAGTGAGCTTGTGGAGGAGCAACCCCGATGTGGCGCACTGGCACCCGATCAGCGCATTGCAGTAAAATTGCAGAAGCAAATTTACGAGCGGTCTCGTTTATTCCTCCATGACTTGCCTCGTGAGATGATCAAACATGATACCAAGTGGCTGGAGAAAAACCTGTCCGTTCAAGTTGTGCAGTCTATCTCCTTGAGGCGGTCCCTTAAGGGGCGCCATGCTTCACATGTTGAACAACGGAGCGCTGCTGTGATGCAGACCCGAGCCGGCTGGGTATTATCGATAGCGGCTGGTCGAGCAGATTTATACCAAGTGAGTCAGGCACTTGTCCATCTCATTCTCAATAGGCCGAAATTACACTCAACACTCACACTGGAGATGTTGCTCAAAACCGATCTCCTCGAGCTACGTGCTCGAGGGTATAATGTCGAGCGTATACTACGCCAGAAGGCTGCTGAAGCCAGGATGGCGGAGACCAAGCGTCAACAGCAGCTAGAAGCAGAGTTAAAACAAATACAAGAGAGCGAAGTTGCTTGGAGGAAACACCAGCAATCTGAACAGCAACAAGATCAACACAAACAGCAGTCGATGCCTGGAGATTTTCCTAGTTCTTCCCCACCTCATGACCGAAAGTCTAGCCATGACGCAGCATCTTCAGAAGCAACATCATCCCGCCCAAAGAGTGGAAGAGGGCTTTTCTCTGATCTCACTCGTCGCTTTGGATTGGAAGATCTCTCGCGATCAAACAATCCGGTACAATCCGCCCTACAAGGTTTCCGCGATAGGGCACAGCGTCCTACCTCTTCATCCGACGCGCCTCCACCGCCATACAGTACTAACGAAACGGGTTCGACACGACATCCCAATCCTCAAAACGTGACATCACCCCACACACTCCAATCAAACCTGATGTTTGCCATCCAAGCATGTCGACCGCATGGATCGTCCACACTCTACAGCTGTGGCGAGCAAAATAAAGTCATGGAGACCAAATCATATTGCGACGAGCGACCCAGCCATGACCTCTTATTTGCTGCCGACTCCGCCTCCGGAATTCGGATATTCGTGACAAAAACTGTCGACAATTGCTCTACGTTTCTAACCGCAAATTCTGATGGCCTTAATGCTTTCGCGTCAATATTGGTAGATTGCGCTAGCGTGTTTTCGCTCCGGTTAGACAGCGTCAGCATATTTTATGACCCTGCTGGTAGGACCATTGCGTTTAACAGCCGGGGTAGCATTTTCTGCAATTACCTCTATTTCCAGCAGCTGCATCAGTCGCGAATGCTGGACGGTGGGCCGGAGAGTCGCGAGGAGGCGCTGGTGTACTGGTGGGTCATCTTCTGCCATGAGCTGGCTCATAATCTGGTTGCGGACCATAGCTCGGATCATAGTTTTTATACGTATGTTTGGCCCCGTTTCTTTTCTTTCTTCTTTTACTTAGTTTGGTTTTCCCTTTAAAAGGGAGGAGCTCTCTGCTGACTCATTGCTACTCTGGGCACCAGTGAAGGTTTTGTTGCGCAATACTTTGCGAAAGTTACACGGAAAATCGCAGAGTACATGGCAACCCCGACTGTAGCGGCTGCGTCCCCAGGCCTCTCTTCTCCCGCTGCCCCCGCTAAACGATAATTTTCGTTTGTGCTATTTCCTCGCTCACTATCATGCATGATACACATTAGATATTTACAATTAATCGTTGCGACGCAATGCAAACAAGTATGAGCCAAAGCATCTAGATCTGTAGACTCATTTTTTGAGGCGTTGGGCGTTGTGGGATGCAGATGATGAATAACCCCTCTCAGACATGTACAACACTATGTATGTATGTATATCATGAAGCGCACTAGGCCAATGATGATAATTGGATAGAGAATATACTCGTCCCTTCAGCACTTTGGGCAATAGCCCCCGCCATCCTCAAATCCATCCCCTGAATAAAGTATTGGCTTCTCAGGGGTAATTCAATATCACGTGATCAAATATTTTGCCAATCGGAGGCAATTTCTCAGAGAAAGTCTTATTATTAGACCCAAATCTCAGCACCCTGTTCGGACGAAGAGATATGCACATAGTTGGCTGCTTAAATATATATATATAGTCCTGCATTACATTACAGTCTACAACAAAGTGCGACTGCATCTTATCTTATCTTATCCTCTTCCCGCTGTGCCCGGATACTTCCTGCTCAAAGCTTATTCTTAGTCATGACACGGAAAGAGGCGGCCATTTTTTCCCCCTTCTCGCAAAACAAACTAAGTACCTTGAGCATCTCAATTCTCATTTTATTCCCTTTCACACATACCACTCTCTCTCTCTCTCTGCTCAACGAGGAGAATCCCCGGCTGCTGCTTGTGAGACTTGACATATCATTGATAATTTCCTTTTTACCCGATTCTTTGTCTATACTCGGGGTTCCACTCTTTTGCTTCGAGTGGCTATATTCTCCATCTGGCATAGCGATTAGCTAGGTCGGTCAATGTGGGGATAGCTCCTCCAGCGAACCCGGGCATCCCTATTTATTTATATACATATATATTTTTACTTTCTATTATTTTCTGGCTGTTCACTTCTTTTTTCTTTTTCTTTTTCTTTTTTCTTTTTTTTCTTTTTTTGAACAACTAGGCTATTCCAGCCTCACCTCCTGCATCAGAACTGCCTGATAGCTAGCAGTCTTCGTGCAGCCATATCTCCGCCTCTGGACTCAGACAACGAGGGACAACGAGCTCTCTCTAATACTTAGGCGAGGAGAAACCCTGATCCTGTTCATTTTCTGCGGCTCGATTGTCCCGACTACCATCCATTTTGGCTGAAAGGCAAAGGGGTGCTTTACGCGTTACCATCTTTTTGGGGCAGAGTACCCTAGGGAGCACGTCTGATTTCACTATCATTTTACTATTCCTTGTGATTCTAATACCTACTTTCTAATTGCCGCCATGACGCGTAATAAGCCCAAGGTCAAGGGTCCGGGACGTATTTTATATATTGACGCCTATGACTCGTTTAGCCGTAACGTCGTTGATCTGATCGAAAGTACGCTAGATGTTGTGGTCGCCGTTAGGAAGATTGATGATTCCGAATGGCCAGAGGACAGAGAGACGTTTATTAATGGATATGATGCTATTGTCGCCGGTCCCGGGCCGGGGACCCCAACAAATCCAAAGGATGTGGGTATTATGGGTGATATATGGGAGTTGAATGTTCCCGTTTTGGGTATTTGTCTTGGGTTTCAAAGTCTCTGCCTGAACTATGGCGCATCTATCCGCAAGCTCCCCGAACCCCGCCATGGGAAAGTGGTTACATTTGCGCATTCTGGAACGGATATCTTTGATAACTTGCCCGCAAGTCTTGACGTTACGCTGTATCACTCGTTACAGGTGGATTTGGAACATGAACTAGAAGCGTCTGGGGACATCTCTGACCGCCAGCTATGCTGGAGTTCAAGTGCAAAGTGTCCAGATCTGGTACCTCTCGCGTGGTTCCGTGATGGTGCAACACCTGGTGAAGCTAACCTGATGGCTGTTCGCCATCGCGCGAAGCCCTTGTGGGGTGTGCAGTTTCACCCTGAATCCTGCAAATCCGATATAGCCTGTCGTGATATGATCAAGAACTGGTGGACGTCTGCTGTTGAGCACAATTCTAAATTTCGGAATGTTACCAAGGGGCCGTTCAAATTTCGTGATCCCTTAGCTATAGGCGATATCCCTTTCGAGACCAGCGATGAAATTCTCGAGTGGTGCAGTTCGTCAACTAACACATCATCATATCGAACCTTCGATCGCGGTTACTTGACAACGGCAAAAATATGCGAACTTGTCGATGCCCCAGAGGCATCATGTGTCGTTCTAGATTCGAACTCGAAGTACAGCATTATATCCGTTCTTAGCCCTGGCTCATGGTCACTCGAGTACTCCCTTTCCACGCGAACCAGTACCTTCTCCCGTTTATCCGGCTTAAAGTCGAGTAAGGAATACCGCCAAGAACATTACCAAGTTTGGGAACTCTTGCGTCGCATCCTCTCCAAAAAGAAGGTTTTGGACGGATGTAGTTCTCTACCTTTCTGGGGTGGTTTTATGGGCTATTTTTCTTACGAAATGGGCCTTGCTGATCTGGATAACGAGATGACCCCGGAAATGACGAGCAGCGATGGCACTACGGATGTGGGTCTGCTGTGGGTTGAGCGAAGCATTGTGATCGACCAGAAGGCTCAGCAAATTCACGTTCAGTCAATTCGAGAGTTTGACGAGCAGCCTGGTGAATGGATAGATCTTATAACGAAACGGCTTCTTGGATTCGCATATACAAACTCAATGGATAGTATCATGCTCAATCTCGCGGTGACTTCGCATCATAAGGTCGAGGATAGCAACTATCTCCTGCGGATGAAGTATTCTGATGAGCAACTCGCGAACATGATGGTCAAGGGATCCAGAATCATCAAGCCTGACGAATGTGTTTACAAGGCGAAAATTGCAAAATGCCAAGAGTATATTCGTGACGGCGAATCCTATGAGCTTTGCTTGACGGATCAAACAAAGGTGGCTCTCCCCCGATGCCAATACAGGCAAGAGGCGACCCTCCGTCCTTGGATTTTGTATAAGCGACTTCGGAAATATACCCCAGCCACCTACGGCGCGTTCGCGAGAATCGGCAGCGCCGCAATCATCAGCAGCAGTCCTGAGTGCTTCTTGCAGTATGACAGGAATTGTCAAATCGACATGAAACCGATGAAGGGCACCGTCAAGAAAAGTGAGGGTATGACGCTGGAAAAAGCCAAGGAAATTCTAAATACGCCGAAGGAGATGGGCGAGAACTTGATGATTGCAGATCTAGTGCGGCATGACCTATTCAATGTGTGCAACTCTGGTGGCGTGACTGTCCATAAACTGCTTGAAGTGGAAGATCATGGCCGGGTCTATCAGCTCATCACTCATGTCAGGGGTAATCCGCAGACTGTTGCGCCAGCTGCGAAGCTACGAGAAAAAACCACACCGCATGATTATTCCGCTCTTCGTGAATGTCTACCCCCGGGATCCATGACTGGTGCGCCAAAGAAACGATCATGCCAAATTTTACAGAAAATTGAAGGAGAGAAGCGCGGTATCTACTCTGGTGTGATGGGCTACTTTGATGCTGGGGGTCAGGCATGCTTTTCTGTTCTCATCCGCACTGCATATTGCTGGAGCAACACCACGGATAAGGAAGAGGTGTGGCGCATTGGGGCTGGAGGGGCAGTCACAGCGCTGAGTACCCCCGAGGGGGAGTGGGATGAGATGGTCACGAAGCTGGACACGGTCTTGGGGATATTCCGCAGTTCAGCAGAGGGCGATGAGAATGGGGATGCGGATGCGGATGCTTGTGTGAATGGAGATGGAAATGCTGCTGATGCTGGTCAGCAGAAGAAAAGATCTGTGCTGCGGGACATACTCCATGATTATCCCGGATATGGTCCGGATCCCAAGTACGCCCATGGAAGCATACGCCATACAACAATCGAGGATGAGCACGATGATTCTTCGTTGTCTGCAAATGAGAATAAACCCACGTCTCCTAGCCGATAGAACTCGGGGATTTAAGGGGTAGGGTAAAAGATGGATGGTTTCGGAACCTCTCTATTTTACAGTATATTTCAAGGTTCTCGTTTTATTCTCTCGTTTTATACTTTTGGTCAACCGTTGAACATCCCTACCCATTCATCATTCATTAGGTAGACGGCATGGCATTGCATATAATAAATTAGATATTTGGGGTTGGAGGCGTTTCAACACAGCGTGGGTTTCAAGTTTTTTGTTTGCGTGTACTATTATTATTCCTGATAGAATATTTTTAGAAGATTGATCCCGTTTTACAGGTCTACAAGCTATTGTTTTTTGTTTCGGGCTAGCTATTTCTTACTAGCTTACATCCTTGGATTTTGTAGGCTACTGGGGCAAAAGAGCTCAGTCACCACCAGCGCTGCTGGTAGAAGCGCCGATCAACCCGGGACCCTCAACAGATTTTTCAAGGCTTATTGCTGTAAACCGTCCCTTTTCCCACCACGCTCTACACCACCATCGCCATCAATTAAGATAGTTATACGGAAATATATATATATATATATATATATTCTCGCACTGACTACATAATGTTGACTTTGTAATAATTTTGAAAATGCTAGCCGGGGTACCTAGGTACAACCACGGCTATACTACACTGCATGCACGTGACAAAAACTTCCCGAGAGACCTCAAGCAACAAACGAAAAGGACGAATATTCACCGCTTATCACCATTCACGAAAAGACTTTTCTCCTTTTAAACCATCCCAACTATGCTGCTCGGCCCGCTACACCCTCTTTACTTGCTTATATTCTTTCAATCCTTTTTTTTTACATTGCCCGCCCGCTACAAGACACTAATAATGTGGTATTGCTAGTGCATTGGGTCGGACTGTAGCTGCAGCAGGCTTGGGCAGTAGTGATTTCTGTTCGTCAGACGACAACCAAGAGGAGGTTGTCTTGCAGGGTAGAGGATTCTCGTTGGAGGCCTCAAGTTTCTCATGTGTTATTTTGTTTTTCTTATTTTTATATTTCTGTTGAGGCTGTTCTCTTTCAACTCGACTGCCGTCGACTTGACCTTTCTCTTATCACTCACTGGGTTTCAGTTCGCAAACTGTCCTTCGATCGCTAATTAAAGGGGCTTCTGCTTCTACGCAATGGAGATCTTCTGTCGAAATGTTCCCAACCAGGTCCAGGACAGCCATTTGAAGCGACAATTCAAACCAGTACTTGCGTCCTTCGGTATCCACTGCTTCAGCTGCCGCAAGCTCCCCAACTGCAATGCTATCTTGACTATTGCCGATTATAGTAAGGCCTTGAAGCTGCTTTCCACCTATGGACAAACTTCTGGCCAGGGCAGGGTGCGAAGACCTCCTAGGCAACAACTGAAGATGTTTGGGCAGAATATCTTCATACAAGAAGGTCGCAATACCCCGGACGAATATCTACTTCGCACATTAATAAATGAGGAAGAAACCAGGCTTTCGCGAGGGGCAGTCTCCGGCAATGTGCAGGCCTATCACCAGCCAGCGCCTGTCAAACGGCTCAAGAGCTTCTCCATCACTTCTATGTCCTGTGGTATGTGGGATTATCACGAGGGAAATCCGGTGTTTATTGAATGTTATCGCTCTGGGAAGAATGGCAAGATCGCGTTTGGTAAAACTGCTATCCGGGTTGCGCTTGAGACGATGCACGATATTATCTATCATCTTGAATTCACCTACTTCAATATACACGGATCGATCTACACTAGCACGACTAAGGCACCTTCTATAACCATCACGGCTAATACTGCCCCGAGACTATACAAGACTGATCCAACAGATGTGCTAGAAGCCAAATTTGGTGCTATGTTTCCATCCCGACCGAAATGGCAGCGAGGGCCTCCTCCAAAAACTAGAGTTGGCCATTTCGGCGATGAACACGAGTATCTCGCCGGTACTTGCTTTGTCTATCGATTTCTCTTGAGGGATGCAAGCGACCTCAATGCTGTTCGAGACCTTGGCAATGAGCACCATATCCCCCATATTGCTAGATGGCTGGACCATCGCGCACAGTACGACGTGCCGTACTCCACCTTGATGCAGAGGTTGATGGCCTTCTTATCTCAGGAGCGTCTTCCATACCAGGTCAGATTTCAGTTACAAAAACTTGTGTGGAACGGTGACATATCGCCCGCCAAAGCAATTTCGTTTGCATCCCGTGTCCAAGCTGCACTGGTTACTGAAAATCTGGATGTCGTCGTTCAAGCGTTGATGAGGCTGCGGCAGAATATAAAGTGGCCGTCCCCAGACGTGGAACCATCTGAAGTCGACGTGTCTGCGCTAGTAGCAACGTTCAGAAATGCCCTTGAAGCCGCCGTCCGCGAGCACAAGATGGCCAGCACCAATCGCCATACCAACCCCAATCATGTCTCCATCCACCGTGTTCAGGTCACGCCTTGTGGTATTTACTTGGATGGGCCTTACATGGAATCCAAGAATCGAGTTTTGCGCCGCTATGCTAATCATGTCGACCATTTCCTCCGTGTCGAATTTATGGACGAAAGCGGAGACCCTGTCCGATATGACCCGCGCGCATCTATTGACCTGATATTCCAACAACGCTTCAAAGGTGTCTTGAAAAACGGAATCAACATCGCAGGCCGCAAGTTTGAGTTTCTTGGCTTCTCTCATTCGTCACTTCGTTCTCAGACGTGTTGGTTCGTGGCACCTTTTTATGCAGATGGGATTCTGTACAATGCCACGACTATCATTCAGAACCTGGGTCGATTTGATCATATTAACTCTCCAGCGAAACAGGCGGCAAGAATTGGACAGACGTTTTCCGAGACCTTGACCTCCATCCCTATATCCGAGGAAATTATTTCGGTAGTGCAGGACGTGAAGCGGAACGACCGAGTCTTTAGCGATGGAGTTGGTACAATATCGCCCTCCGTGATGTATATGATCTGGAAGGACTACTCGCTACGGACAATGGTGAAGCCTACTGTCTTCCAAATCAGGATTGCGGGTATTTATTTCCCCTTTCAATTCTATATATTTAAAGCCTTGAAGTTTGTTCAGGATGGATATTATTTCTCATTTCTCCTCTAACTTGTTTTTTGAGCAGGCGCCAAAGGGATGGTCTCTCTAGATAGCAGAAACAAAGGGGAATCTCTGGTTCTGAGGCCCTCCATGATTAAATTCCCCGTTACAACCTCCTTCAATGCTTACAACATCGAAATATGTGGATCGGGGATAAGGTCGCTACCGTTCTTCCTCAATGCTCAGTTGATCAAGATTCTGGAAGATCTGGGCGTCGACGGCAATGTCTTCTTGAAGTTACAGCGAGACGAGATTCTGAGACTCCGCGCTACAGCGACTTCGACTACACAGGCGGCGAAATTTTTGGAAGACACAAATATCGCAAAGTCTGTAGGTCTCCCGTGGCTTATCAGCATCCTAGAAGCCCTTGGACTCCGCCACTCCGATGACGAATTCCTGCGTCGAGTTATGGAGCTTGTTGTCCTGATCAAGCTACGAGATCTAAAATATCGCGCTCGAATCCGAGTTCCTAAGGCAGTGACTCTGTTTGGCATTATGGATGAGACCGGATACCTAAAGGAAGGAGAGATTTTCTGCACGAGTTTGTCCGATAAAGGACGCAGGGAGGTGCTTTTGAATCCTAAGGTTGTTGTGACTCGCTCCCCAGCTATGCATCCCGGAGATGTCCAGATCGCAAAAGCCGTCGATGTCCCCGCCGACTCCCCGCTCCGCCAACTCCACAACTGCATCGCTTTCAGCCAGCACGGCGACCGTGACCTTCCCAGCATGCTGAGCGGCGGAGATCTAGATGGTGATCTATACAACGTCATATTCAAAGATACATTAATTCCTAGGGTTATTAGTCCCCCGGCACAGTATCCTCGCGTACAAGAAAAAGTACTTGACCGGCCCGTCGTACGCGACGATATTATAGATTTTTTCGTGACGTTCATGCAGCAAGATCAGTTGGGAAGGATTGCTACGGTTCATCAAACCATTGCAGATCAGAAGGCTCTTGGGACTTTTGATCCACAGTGCTTGTTACTTGCGGAGCTGCATTCTACTGCTGTAGATTTCTCGAAGAGCGGGGTCCCTGTACGTTCTGTGTTAAGCAACTCCTCAACTTGTATTTGAGAAGCTGTTATCGATGTATCTTTTAGATTGTATGCTAACCGCCCATACTTTATACAAAATAATAGGTTGACTTAGCGCGCATCCCCAAATTTCCTCGCTACCGTCCAGATTTCCAGGCCCCCGGACCCCGCGTCCGCATTGCAGAGAGCCTATCTCTGCTCGAAGAACATGACCAGATGACTGTGCTGGACGATGAAGAAGAAGAAGAAGACGAGCGCCCGACTGCAAGGTACTATAAAAGCGAAAAGATACTGGGAAAACTGTACAGGGCTATTGATGAGGTGGAGTTCCTTCAGCATCGGCAGAATGCCATTGAGCGTTCGATGGCGATGGCTGCTCCTAGTGTGCTGAAGGGCGTCTGGGCGTTCGTACAAAGTGAGACGGTAGGGTTTCTGTGGGATCATCACGTTGAGAACGCACTGGAAATTCGGCAGATGTATGTGAGGGAAATCGCTATACCTTCTTTGCCTGTCGCTCTTCGTCCTCCTTTTACTAACATATTGTTGCGTTCTATCTATTTAGTTACGAAGATAACCTCTTAGAAATCATGGCTCGGTACTCCTCCACCCCATGGAAGAGCTCCATCACCGAGTACGAAGTGTTCGTCGGCACTATCCTGGGCCACGGACAGAAAATTACCCATCGACAGAAGGACGCGTCAAAACAGATGAGGGAGGGTACGTTGATTCCCGTGCATAACTTGCACTTTTCTATATTCAAAGACACAATACGCATCCGCGTTCCCTATATTATTATATACACTATCATGCCCCATTCCTTCAACAAAAGCCATAAACCACTAATCCATCATAAACCCAGAATACGAGGGGCTCGTCCAATTCGTCACCGCCATGATCCAAGGTCGCGAAACGGGCGGGATGGAATCGCTCGAACGGTCCATCGCCTGCCTTTACATCGCCATTGAAGAAGAGGGGAAGCATAATAACCAATCCTCACGGGTATCCAAACCCGATGCCTCCGCCACTCGTTACCGTCATAATTTGGAACAGCAATACCAGGGTCGATCAGGAGATGGCTTCGGGACTAACAAGCAGGGTAAAAAGCAGAGGCTGTTTAGTTTCCCGTGGATTGCGGCAATTGTGTGCCTAAAGGAGGTCGATAAGCTGCAGCAAACTATGCCGTTTTAGGGATACGTCCCCGTACAGGAGGAGATCTGGGGGGGGGGGTGTGAGGAGGTTTTTAGAACGCAGGTATGTTCTGGTATGATATAGTTGCTGGTGCGTGTGTGCGGAGGTTTTCTCAGGGAAGGTGCACGAGTGATGTGGCCACGGTTCAGCAGGGTATGGAGTGGGTATTCAGCTTTAATTTCCTATTTCCCTGTTTAATCTTTTCCTCACTTGCGTTCGATGGTCTTCTGACTTGTCTAGGTAGGTAGATATCCTTCATCGAGGTGTTGGCGTCGGCAGTCTAACGGATCTTGTTCTTTTGTTTTGCTTCCTCACATTTGCACTGGTGATGGTTGGGTGGGTGGCATTTGTTTTATCTTTGTTTCCTTCATTTAAATAATGTATTTCACTAATACTTCTTCTTCATCCTCTGCTTTCTCTTGCCCTCCTTCCAGCAGAATATTACGGCAGCCAAGAGTAGACATGAATTACTCTAGTCCTAATGCAGTTAGTATGTTACTATATATGATTTAATCAGTCTATGAGCTTCCACCCCCCACGATCTCTCCAACATTTCTCAGAACCCCGGCTATAGAATCTCCTCAAGCGTATAGAGAGACCCCCCGGTATAGGGTATAGAGCCCCCCAGGTATAGAGCCCCCCGTATAGAGACCCCCAGGTATAGAGATCCCCCGGGGATAGAAACCCCCCCCCCCCCAGGTGTAGAGACCCCATAGAGGCTCCCGGGGTTATGATACATTGAGCTCTCTTTCAATGTGGGTCACTATTTCATACAATCTCCAATGAGATCTCAATTACTAATACAATGAGTATCATCTCATTGCAACACTAGTATAAAAAATTATTGGTTCTTTCAGTGTGATAAATCCTCAGAAACGATAAATTAGAGATTGATGGAAGGTTGCCGTATTTTTTCGTTGCATCTTGTTACCATATTTGATACACTAGTAAGAAACTTGAAGCTCTCTCCGCTATCTCGGGCAGTTTTATTCACATTTACTGATATGCGATGCGCCGAGCGGGAGAATACAGTTCCCCAGCCCAGCCATGTTCTACAACATTTATTAAAATCCTAACCTCCCCGTCCAGCGCCCCGATCCATATCTCTCTAATTCCCGCCCCCCTAGTTCACCATGGCTGCCCAGTCTGCGGTCCCACTGGAGGAAATCACCTGGCGCTCTCCTCTCCATGTGCAGACGATGGGTGGCTTCCTTCATTCAAACAACAGTAGGTATATACATATTATGCATAACTATATCTATATTCCTTTATTGCTATAACCGAGATACTAACCCAATACACCAAACAGTCCTCTTCTACTTCGCCGAATCGCCCTTCTTCGACCAGACGTCAAACAACGCCTCCCTTGCCATCCAAGCGAATTATAATGAGAATTTCCGCCCTTTCATTGAGACACGCGAGGCCTTTGAGGGCCGGTTGAAAACTATGCAGGGTCTGGAGTTCATGGTCGTGCATGACCCACTGCAGGAGGCGGCGGCCGCCGCCGCGGTGGGTGGGAAACAACAGCGAAAGCAGCAGGAGTTGTCCAATATTTGGGTGATTCGGAAACAGATGCGGAAGAAGCGGACGGGGGTGGGATCGGGAGCTGCAGGCGGTGATGATGAGATTCAAGTGCTCGCGACATACTTTGTTGTGGGGGATTCGGTGTTTATGGCACCGTCGGTGTTGAGGGTTGTGGGGAGTCGGATGGTATTGCAGTGCCCCATGGGAGAGTTTTTTTTTGCATAAATAACTGACTACTATCCTGGCAGCTCTCTGCGGTAACGTCTCTAACAAGAGCCCTTTCTGTCGCATCCCCATTGCCCACCTTCTCCCCTTCATACGGCCACACGTACATGCCCCCCGTCCCCAAATCCCTCGAAGCATCACGCCCGGGCGTACAGCAATCCGGCCAACAGAGTGTTGGCGATGCTCCCATGCCCGATGCATCCTCACAATCCAAGGGCGGAAGCGTCCTATCAGCAACCGGAACAACACAACAACCAACAGCCTCGACATCCCCGCTAGCTTCATCATCAACAACAACACAAGACTCCCGCAGCCTCGTTGAAGCGTTCAACCTCCTCTCCCGCTACGGCGATGAATACATGGACGACGCACCCTTACTTGGTGAGCCAGGCTCCTTCATCATCGGAAAGACATCCACAGAGCCGCTGGTAGTGGGGATGCGCCAGCCTATGAGTAGCAAGGTATCCAAGGCTCCCACTCCCGCCCCATCTGCTGGTGCGGGGCCCGGTGCGAGTAAACCGTGGACACCAGCAGCAACAGGAGGAGCAGCAGCGCCGCCTGCTATCAAAACTGATGCGGCTACCCTTGGGGCAGGGAAGGCGGGAAGAGGAGGGGAGAAGAGTCCTACTACTCCCGGGGGAGGGAAGGAGAGGGTTAAGCGGAGGAAGAGTAAGGTATCGTCTGCTACGGTGGCGTCGTTGGCTGCAGGATCGAGTGCGGGTGGCTCTTGATTTATGTGGATAGTATCTTTTTTTCAAAGTTGATTGACGGTTGGCTTCTTTATCTCACGTTTAGATTGAGCGTTTTATATCTGGGTCTATGTAATTGGGGGAATATACCATGAGTTCATGAAATACATACGGAAGAGGCGCAAAAGGTGGGGATCTAAATAATGTGTACAATTCTTTTACATATTTACCAAATTTCGCAGCTATTTCACATTTAACTACAACCATTCTGTTTCATCCTATTCCAATAAAATTGCCACAAATAGTACTTGTATGTATATAGTAGGCCTCTAAACTTCCGTATCACCGCTGCCATAGAACCCTGTGACTGCCCCCAGAGGTCCCGCCTGTCTTCGGAAACTTACCCCTCGTCCTAGACACTTATTCCCCGCGCGGTAACTGTATATAGATGGACACATACCGTCATTGTTGGGTTGTATATCCACCGCCGCCGTGTTTCTTTAACCAACTCGATAATAGAGTTCTACAAGTTTAGCATCCATTGTTCGCTAATTCCCCGCGCTTGAAGTGAGTCAAGCCTTTGTTGTCGTCGCCGTTGCGCCGGGCCATCTATCTGCAATATCGAGTTCATAAAGAGACAAACTCATATAAGTAATCGAGAAAGCCATTTGCAAAAAGTTAGCAGTGAGGTGCAACCTTGCGATTACGCCCTCGATCAAATAAATATATATACCGCGACCCCATACTAAACAAATCTCGCCCAACATGGCTACCACCGCGGCCACCACCACCCATCCTAACGCAGATAAACCCACCGTAATCTGCGTTTTGTAAGTATATTTATTATTACCAATCTCCTCTTCCCCGATATAGAAAATAATATACCATGTACACCAAAAAGCTAACCCGCACTGACCAGCTGTGGCGCCCACAAGGGCACATCCCCCGCCCACCTCGCCTCCGCCCGCGCCCTCGCCCACATCTTCCACAAAGCAAACATCACCCTCGTCTACGGCGGTGGCACAGGGGGCATCATGGGCGAGCTCGCACGTACGCTAGTCTCCCTCTCGGGCCCCAGGGCTGTCCATGGTGTGATCCCCACCGCCCTCGTCAAGATCGAGAATGGATACCGGACATCGCTTACAGCTGCTGAATCGCAGGTGGGCGGGAAGGCGCCGGAGCGGGTAGTAATTATGAGTGAGGATGGTGGTGATGCTGGCAAGGCGGAGGGGGGAGGGCAGCGGCGGGGATCGTTGCTAGGGGAGTCGGAGTATGGCCTTACGACGCTTGTGCCGGATATGCATACGCGCAAACGGATAATGGCGCAGAAGGTTATGGAGGGAGGTCCCGGGAGTGGGTTTGTGGCCCTTGCGGGCGGCTTTGGGACGCTGGAGGAGGCTATGGAGATGGTTACGTGGAATCAGCTTGGGATCCATCATTGCGGGATTGTGTTGTTGAACATTGATGGGTATTGGGACGGGCTTTTGCAGTGGGTGGAGAAGAGCGTGGAGTCTGGATTTGTGAATGAAGCGAATAAGGGCATTTTGGTGGAATGTCGCAGTGTTGAGGAGGTTTTGGGGGCATTGAGGGATTACAGGCTCAGTGAGGGGAGATACACGCTGGATTGGGCATCTAGTTAAGGGGGGTTAAAAGTAAGAGCTAAAGGAAGTAAGGATCAGGCGGGAGTCTTCTTGTCAGTACCCTTGTTTCCTCCGGTTGACTCCTTTTATTAATAGTCATGAAGTTTTTCCGGTGTTGCTTTTGCTGAGTACAGGGTTGACGTGATGCATCAGATATGCACACGACCGGCCTGTGTATATATATACCTAGTTAGAATATGCCTGCTTTCCATAGCCAGAAATTGCAATTATTGTTAGCTTATGATGTGAGTAGTGTTAGGATCGTATCGCGGTGATGGAAAACGTCATCTATTCCGATAAGCAGCGAATCATGGCTAGAAAACATGGAGGTTGCATTTAAAACAGAAAGAAATCAAAAATCAGGATCATCGATCGTCATATAATCATGAGTCTACCTCCATTGACTGCCCCTCCGTCTCTGCCTCTGCCTGTTGCCCTTCAGAACTAGCACTCTCCAAAAACCCAGAAATTTCCAGACCCTCATACAACCTGAAGGCCTCAACTTTCCCTTTCCCCACCCCACTCCCAACTCCGACAACGCCAACTGACGTATTATCAACCGTCAGCTCCTTATCCTGCGACAGACTCTCCTTCAACGCCCTAAGCCCATGCTGAATCAGCTCCTCCCTCCCACAATCCTCAAACTTCTCCAAATGACGCTCCAGGTACGTCCGCGCCATCTGGCTCCGCGCACCAATGGCGCAAGCAACCATCTCTTGCGTCATGCCTGATGGCTGGAATTCGTATAGATGGGGGCCTGCGTCGTCGATGCCGGCCACGAGCAGGCCGACGCCGTAGGGCCGTTTACCGTACAGTTGGGTGTTTGACTGGGCGCGGTCGCCGAGTTTGGTGACGATGTGTTCGAGCGGGATGGGTCTGCCGTAGGTCATTTTCGAGGCGAGGGATTGCTGTTTCATGAAGTTTGACAGGACGCGGGCGTCGGAGGCGAGGCCCGCGATGGCGATGCCTAGGTGCTGGTCTATAGGGATTACCTTCTTTTGGTAGGAGGATAATTCTTCGGCGTTGCGCTGTATATATCAATATATTAATATTTAGTATTGAACGGTGGGCGGAGGGTTGGTCTGGCATGGCCTCGCACCTTAAGAGCCACCAGGACGGCATGTGTCTTGCTGACGATTCCGACGACTACTGACCCCTGTTTCACGGCTTCTTGGGCATATTCGACTTGGAAGATGCGACCCTGCGGCGAGCTGTAAGGGGGATTGCCTGGTCAGTGGAATTGGGTCTATCTAATGGAGAGAGCATCTGGTTGTCCGTGTTGCTTACAAGGTCACCGAATCGTTGTCGTAGTTGTTTCTGAACATAGCGAATAGGCACTGGTAGCTGCGGGACGGGTATCTGAGAGAAAAACAGCTATACCAGAGATATTCCTGTTGTAATTAGATGCTGCAGCGTCACTTAGGTTGTATAATAGTATGTCTGGAGTTTGATATCTCGTAGGCAAAGCAGTGACGCGGTAGAGCTTCAGTCCAGATCGGGTTAGCTCGCCAAGAACCAGTGATTTGGTAAGAAAGGTGGCTGTATCGTACGGTACCGTATTGTATCCGACAACCCAGCTTCGGCGCTTCGTTGCTATCGCATACATCCAACTGGATTAATCAATTTAATATCGCTTGCTTGGGGCTGAGCTTTTGCTACAGATTCTCATTTATTTTATTTCGTCTGCTGCTCTGACTTCTCCGCCTGCGTCTGCAGGACTCTCCGCTATACTCCTTTGATTGAAGCTGGAGCGGGCTTCACATCATCAAACACCATCACCTCCTCCCTCATCTCCCCTCCCTCCACTCTCCTGCCCGCCTCCATCCTCCAAGGCATCATGGCAGCGGGACTAAAAACCATCATCGCCCTCTCCTTTGTACGATTACCCCTTTCTTCCTGACCCCATCTGATAGACCACAGTTGCCTAACCGCTCTTCCCCGCCTGGATAACAAACAGGTCCTCGCAATCGGTTTCCTCTTGGTCATCCTCTCCGCCGCGCTATGGCATAACTATCTCCCCCTCCTCGTCGTTGCCACATATGTAATCGCTCCACTACCGAACTGGATATGCGGCCGCTGTGCCAACCCTGATGATTTCATGGAGAGCGCGGGGAGCGCTGTGGTGGATTTCGGGAGGTGGTGCACTGGCTTCCTGGTTGTGATGGGCGTTGGTGCGTTGACTTCCTCCATAAATGCTGTTCTTGTATACATCAGCTGCAGCGATACTCCTTACCCGAAAGGCCTCCTGCTTGGATCTCTTGAGGACCTGCCTGCATTCAAGTGGCCTGCTAACTTAAAACATGTCTGCCTGAATAAATAGCCCTCCCCACTCTTCTGGCTCATAGCGGTGCCATCCAGATTCCCGCGATGGTCATGTCGATCCTGGGTGGCCTATTGATATATACTACCATCATCAGTTTCTCGATGTTTTTCCAGGAGCAGGAAGAGTTCTAAGAAGGCTAGAACCAAGACTAATGTGCTGTGTTTTTCCCCCTCTATCCCCGCCTACCTTACCCATATTCACCCACTATTATTAGTTTTCTGCGCTTCCCTTACATCTTATTTACCCCACGACAGTTCACCCTACGAGTCCAGGAGCCGGTGATTTGTTGTTTTTTTACGGTTTATGTTCTTTCCTTCTGCGTTTTATGACTTTTCTCTCTTGGGGTCTTGGTTATTGCTTTAATCCTATTGTTTCACCGTTTTCTTCAAGAGTGTGTACATGCATTTGGTGTTTCGCCTTGTGCTAGGGCTATATTGCAAGCCTGGAAGATCATATTCGAGCTACTGTAGTTATGGATGCTAATACCAATATACTCTTTCTCGATTTTCGCAAATGTACCCCTGATTGACACATGGAGGGATCGCCTCAAACATATATATCGGTCTTAGCTTTGTACGCTTCTCCAATTACCCGATCTCTACCTGTTTATATTTTAGAGTCCTATAACTACCTAGGTATCAAGGTTGATAACCACGTGATATCGCGTCGCACCTGTCGCGACCATCGCAACTCGAAGTTTCAGACAAAAACTTCAACAAGCTCCAACATCTACGGTGCATGGGATTTTGAGGTATCTTTATTTATGGTAGACAATTTCAAAATTGATACATCTACACATTGGAATTAGGTTCCATACAAAACCCATCCCACCCAATTGTTGAAGTTTTTGCTAGCGCGTTCTGATCCGGATGGAAGTCTGGTCAGGCCAAGTCACTGGTGCCGCGGATCTTTCGCATGGGAAAGGTACGTGCTATGCGCAAGATACAATCCGAGCTGGAATCTGAAGAAATTCATGATATTAACACCATTTGTCCACTAGGCATCTCACTGCTGGTCGATCCGACTTTGATTAGCCACTGCGCCCTACAGAAGGACGCCCGGCTCTCCCTCCGCTCCTTTGTTAATCCAACCCTTATCCCCTATTACGCGCGAATTGGCCCCGCTCTCGAGGTCCATATCAAAGACTTCAAGTCGATAGAATGGTGGAAATGCAGACTGTTAAGTGGTGTCGGTGACGAGGACGAGGACGCTGATGATCGCGTCGATGACCCGCTGCCTATCCAGTGCCCAACAGGGGTGCTTTTAGCTGTTGAAACGCCCCAACGACGTGGTAGTACCTCCAATACGCTTAACAATGATGTGACGGATATCCTTGTGTACGGGGTGCTTGGTTTAACCTCTCTACATTCAAAGCGGCCGCCAACTCCTCCCTCATCATCACCTACTTTCCCTGATCCAACCCTAGAAAACTCAAATGACAATGAAGGCAGTGCTCCGGGGAGGGAATTGCGGATCTATGCCGTTACACTTTGCTCGGGGCTCATTTCGATGGCCAAAGCCCTACCATCTCCCCCATTTAGCCCAAACCCAGGCTCTTTCACTGATAATAATGATGATAATGATAATGACAATGACAACGATTACGATAACGAGACATATGCCGAATTCCTACCGGAACAGCGATCTCCATGCCCCAAACGGAAGCGGATGGCAAGCATTTTCGACGCAGCGACTGAATACCATAAGAAGGTCCGACGGAAAGGTGGCCAGGCGGTTTCGCAGCTGATGTCGCGCAGCTTGTCGTTGGCGTCGGGCCATCAGCTGTCGAAGTCGGCAATTGCGAAGATTAAGAAAGAGCCGTTGGATACATCCTTCCTTGATAAAGGTAATAATATTAATAACAATGGTGATAGCAGTACACATAAACCACGAATGTTATCGATCAGTAGGATAACGAAGACACCCAAGCAATCTTCGTCTGCTACACCGTTATCGACACATTTACGCGATTCCAGTTCGAACATCGGTGCACGCCCACGGACCGCGAGTGTCTCGAGTTGGAGAAGCACACCTGGACCCTTTGCCCCACAGCAACAACAACAACAACAACAACAGGATAGGCAGATACCCTCTCCACCACAGCTAGCCTATTCATCACCGTCTGAAACGATTTCAGCAAACAAAACACTATTAACCAGAACCATCCTAACGTGCATGCGTCTGTATGGGTTCCATCGTAATTCGCGCACGAACAATCCAGCTGCCACTTCGAGTCAGTCAAAACAGCCACCGCTACCAGGATCGACGGATGTGGATTCCCCGGTTGTACTCCCGACGAAGACAACCGTGCCAACACCAATGCCTACCCACGCGCAAACGGAGAAGCCATCGCAATCGTACTCAAGGCCTTCAACAGCTACCGCTATCCCTGCTGCTGCTCCACCAGATACAGAGGAAGACGACGATTTCAAAGCTATGTATCATGCTGCGTATCGCGCGGCATCTTTTGCGCTGAGGCGGTATTTGAAAGATGTTACGAATGGGTCTACTGGTACGGGAGGTTCAGCAGTGGCGGGGACAAATGGATTAAATAATGCTTCTTCCGAAACAGGGGGGGGGATGGGTGTGCCTTTGCTAGAAAGGGGGAAAGCTACGGATCTTGTAGATGGTATATTGAGGTTGTTTTGCGAGACGTAGGGGCTATTGTATGGCGAAAATATATATATATTCTTTCTTTTTTCTCCTGATGAGGCATATCCTCTGTTAAATTAGGCTAGACTACCGCTTCATAAAGATGTATCCTTAGTCAAGATTCGCCAATGCGGAGTAGACTTCTAGTATAATAGTGAGAGTTGATATGGAAGTGTCGGCGGAGACTGCAATCAGACGCACGTGACCAAGCTCGATCAATCTGACGTCGCCATTTGACGCCAGGCGGTTGCGAACAAACTGAACAAGATATCAAACACATCCGCTGCGGACTCACAGAGGCTTACCGTGGAGCATCCGAACATAATACGAGGGGATATTATATGCTTAAATCCTTCTCTTTGCGCTCTTTAAACAAATAGATAACATATAATTACCCGTCCGCTCCCCGCTCCCTTGACTCAAACAACCACCAAGCTTCAACATCCTCACATCTTTGCTCACCCGCCATGGACGACTCGGATAACCGTCTTTTCCGCTTCACAAAGCCACAATGGCTAAGTAGCGCCAACGCGCGCACGGCTGGAATCTACGCCTCCGGCGCTCTGGTACGCATTGTTCTCCCAAACCAGCCAGCCAGCTCTACCAACCTGTGCCAGGCTGCTCCCGACCATCCAGCTAACGAAAGAAAACCCATTTCTCGCAGTTCTCCCTCGGTTTCTTCTTTCTCGTCGATGCCGCCGCCTACTCCCGCAGCTACGGCGGCCTCGTCCACGTGAAGTTCGTCGACTGGATTCCAGGCATTTGCTCTGCGCTGGGCATGCTGGTGATAAACTCCATCGAGAAGTCGCGGTTGAGTGCGGATTCGTACAGCTATTCCGGGAATGGGGTTGCGTGGAAGGCACGCTTTGTGCTGTTTTTGGGCTTTGCGTTGTTGGCTGGGGGGTTGGCGGGGAGTGTGGTATGTATTCTTTTTGTGTCCATTTAACTGATTGAGGTGTTGGGTGGATTGGAGGTGAGAGGGGAGGGGAGGGGAAATATGGCTAACATGCGTTATCTGTAGACTGTGCTTGTTCTTAAATACGTTATTAAGGACTATCCGCTGAAAACGGTATACTTTGGGATTGCTAATGTTATCGCTAATTCCTTGATCATGATGAGGTGGGCTGGTTCCCTCTCCCTAAACCCCCCCCCCCCCCCCCCCCCCCTTCTTCCTAGAACGTGAGCATATACTGACACCTGCTATTACTCCCGGATTTTAGCTCCGCTGTGCTATGGGTATCGCAGAATATGGAAGAGGATTACACATACAGCCTGACGTTGTAGGATGCCGTCGAGACCACGGTACAGGCAACCGTTTTATGTCTTCCTGGAGAGCTTTTGATCGCGATTAAATCCTTTCTCGTATTTCAGCTACCATATGTCCCTCTTTTCTTCCCCTTGTCACGTAATTCTCGTTCTTTTGGGCCCGAATGATTTGGTCGTTTCACGCGAGTTGTTCCGGCGTCTGTGGTGCGATCTTTAAGATTTTCTTTTGACCTGGAGAGCGCTTATCCTATCCCGTTATTGTTGTCATTATTTTATCCTTATGACTCGGACTTTAGTTCAATGTATGAATCCATCCCTTAATTGACATATTTTTTATTTTATTTTATGGCGTGCTAGATAGCGGTGCGGCAATACGACATTATGCATTTATCATACGATCAAACACCCTGTTTGAATGCCACACGTAGGTCATGATAGACAGACGGACGTATATAATAAATATAATAGAGAAAGCAAGAACTTTAACTATCCATTTTTTTATCCCGCGAAACGCCAATGTATATATCCTAACCCATGCACATAAAATCATACAACCAATGAAAAAACTCATAACCACCTCCCAAGAGGGGGAGGCAAAAAACAACCCAATCCTGATATATCTATGCTGGTTACGCCAAAGCACGTCTCAACCAGTTAACCAACTTATCCACACCATCCATGTCGCTGGCGTCAAAGCCCTCTCCCAACTCCTTCCTTACATCTTCGGGTATATGTCGCAGCAGCTCATCTAGGGCGGGCTGGTGATTGCGGATGGCGGATGAGAGCGCATAGACGGCCTTGCGTCGCACGGTGGTCTCCGGGTCGTTCTGTGAGAGGGCGAAGAGGGTCGAGAGAGCTGTGGGGGCTTTGGAGAGGAGCTGTTATGTAGAGAGGGTGAGCTTGTTAATATATATGGTTTCATAAAGTAAAATATAAAGATAGAAATAATAAAAATTAAAATTAAAAATAAAAATAAAAATAAAAAATAAAAAAAACATACCATCCCCTGCGCCCCCACATTATTCTGCACAGCCGTCCCAATACACCACGCCCCCATCATCCGCCTACCCCCCTCCTCCGCCGCCAACTCCTCCACCAACGGCTCCCACAGCCCCAGCACGCCCAGGTTATTCGCGTTATCGAGGTTTTCAACCAGCTGCTCGAAGTTATCGAAGGCGATCAGCTTGTCGTCTAGCGATGTGGCGGGGGAGCGGATGGCGGCCATGGCGTTTTTCATCAGCTCGGCGTCTGAGGGGGCGTTTAGGAGGATGCGTTGGAGGGCTGTGGGGGAGAGGGCGCGCGGGGCCCGCGGGGGGTTATTATTATCATCGGAGGTTTTTGGGACGGAGTTTTCGATGCTCCATTTTAAGAGGTTGTTCATTGAGGCGTCCATTGTTGTGTGTGTATGTGTGTGAGTGTGTGGTTTGAGTGGAGGGGGTGGAAGAGCACAGGACGGGCAGGACGGGCGGGAGGGATGGGTGGAAAATGTAGGGGCGGAATGGAGAGCGGGGGAAGAAACGGAGGGGGATGCGGTTTGTGATTCCCGGTTTCTTTATCTTTTAATCTGTATTTCCCGAGTCTATATCAAATAGCGACGGAAAGTAGTATGTTTAGCTGAGATATATATGTGAGTACTATAACTTTCTCGTCCCAGGCAAGTTAACGTTATTTAGTTGAACAGAAAAGAGGAATTCTGATGCCAAGACCTGTCAACTCATCGCTGGTGGCGGCGGGTGTTTTTTCTAGAATATGCCGCATTGGACTGCATCACCAATCATGCATACTGTCTGTACAATGTTGAAAGGAGGCCTTCTTTTTCTTCTCCATGTTTCATATTTAATTGGTAAATCCTTGAATCAGATAGCGAGGGTTCAATACGTTTTCTGATAGTTGCACTGATATGAATCATTTGCGGTAGTGGAACATAAATTATATATCAAGCTTGTGCTGGTCTGTAGACATTAAAATAAATAAATAAATAAATAAATTTGTGAAAGCTTTATGTTTTGCTACTCTCTTAACCTCTAAGAGCACTAATGACACTATTCCCAATTTCAAAAGCCCATCCAGTATACTCACCTACTTTCCTTCATCAGCCAGTTCTCACCACCCGTCCTGGGGGGGAATTGACCACGAGTTCAGGAGCTCATAGAATTTTTTCCCAATAGTAGCCATTAACCGGTGGCCTGTTTGTGTACATCCCAGTTCAAGGTCGGTTGAAATTCCAAATCAAGCTTATATATATTGCTGCCTGCTCAACGTACGAAATGAGTGTCAACGGTCACTCCTCTTTTCTCCCTCAATAAAATATCGAGTAAGTAAAGGAAAAATCGGCGTTTGTGGGCTGACTGATGAAAACGTGGCCCACAATACTGTTTCTGGGATGAATTGTTCGATCAATCGAAGCCTTTGCTTGCTTGCTTGTTGGACCGATGGATCGCTGCACACTTCATCCTACGTCTCGACATCTGGCGGCTAATCAGGGAGCTGATGCTTGTGGGCACATATGTATAGATATTTTCTTCGTAAAGATTCCGAGGGGGCCTGGTTTCGTATATTCTAATACCTGTTCTGATATTGGGTTTGCCATTAGTTTCCCCTGGCCGAGAATTCAGTCAGATAGGCGCGGTTTGCTAGCAGATTAGGGTATCTAGTATATTGTGATAGCGGAAGGGATCATGATGTTATTGGAAGGATGGTTGGAGGGAGGGGAGAGATGACGAGCCAGCCAGATGCCATCAGTTGACAGTCAGTTGGCTCTAACTCTCCAAGGAAGGCTGCGTGGTGGTGCTCAACTATCCATCCTCTTTGCAATTGAACAGAGCACGTCTCTGCTTGCAAACGGAAGATAGCCTCAAACAATAAGAACAAGAACACAACATGTACTGTACATGTAACTGGTAACTGTACATAGGTTGGATGGGATTAGGTTCCTAGATTCCGAGATAGCTTTCTGCTTTGTGGTGGGTTTTGAGTTTCTTTTTGCCGCCGGACAACGCGCGTCCCTTGTTTGGCGGTTGCCTTGTGGAGATTCTCGGGAGAGCGTACTTACTACGCAGTATGTTGTATATTATTCCATGGAAGGCGATGGATGAATGGGCCAGGATGGGATGGTGTGAGATCTCATTTCTCATTAGTAAGAAGCTGTCAATTAGTTAACTAACTAGTTAAATAAGACCAAGGTGGCTTATAGTCGGACTAGGTAGACTAGTATAATAATATGCCACGAAGCCGCAGTTCTCCTCTAGCGATGGATTTTTTCATATTCTGTTCAGCTGGTATGGTATAGTTTTAACGCGAGAGAGGGGAGGGGGAATGGAATGGAGGTTGACACATGCGGTACAAGGAATGCAGGCAGAGGTTGTATGGGGCAACAGGTACCGTAGATGTCCCTTTTAACCCCGCCATGTTATGTTTTAGACAACATGGCAAGATACCGTAATTTAACAATACCGTGCGGATACCGCTCAGACCAGCGCAACGGGCTGGAGCAAGAGCATGGTCCGCACAAACCACAAAACCAAACAAGAAATGTTCAGATGGTGGCAGAAGCTGGGATAATGACCATAAATCATGTATGCCTGGGAGAATAGAATAATAATAGAATAGGCACTGGCATTTTTTCTATGTGACCATGTATTCGTCATGCCCCCCCTTCCGTGGCCCCCTTAGCCGTCCTCTTCATGCTCAACAACCCAGAGGCAGCAGTTGTTCTCAGGAGGGGGGGAGGTCTTGATATAAGGGAGCTGAACCTCTGGACCGCCGTAATATTACCGCGCAGTACGGCTGCTCACCCGCCAGTCGAACCCAACCCAACCACTTCACTTCCTTCTTCTCTTCTTCGTCCAACTTCCTCTTCTTCCTTCTTCCTCTTCTCTTCTTCTCATCTTCAACGTCGAAATTCGCCAACACTCACCTCGCCCCATCTCACATCTCGCCCACCCACAACTCTCCTCCCTCCATTCCTCTCCCATCCAATTCTTTTCTATTTCTGCTTTATTTTCGTAGTCCCTTTTTTGCCATCTCTTCAATTTACAATGGAGGGTAAGTCTCTCGCTCTGTCAGCCCCCAGTTTCCCCTCCTCCCCGTGGCCTGGTTCTCACTCATCCATCCTATCCTTTCTATCCACTCTTCCAAATACTGGGCTAATATGTTCTCTCTCGACTCGTGTAGAAGAAGTTGCTGCCCTCGTTATCGACAATGGGTATGTCTTTCGTCTCCTCCCCACCTCATCCCCCGGAGGAAATAGTTCCCTCCACCCCCTTTGTGTTGCTGTGTCCGCGCCCTTCCAGTTTGCGCACTACACAAACGGAACTTCCCTCTCAACAACTTCGAAATCTTGCTTCGCCCTCAACTCGATCTCATCACTTGACGCTGCGTGGCCCCTTTTCTAGCCTATGCATGGGATGAGTTGTGGGATTTCACAATTATGGCTACTATCGATGTTTGAAGGCAGAGGCTTCTCTGGTTCTGCGATGCTGACTGACGTACCTGCAGATCCGGTATGTGCAAGGCCGGTTTCGCTGGCGATGATGCTCCCCGAGCTGTCTTCCGTAAGTTTTTCTCCACCTAAATCAAGGTATTGGTTTCATTTTGCATTATTTTTTGTCTGCTAACATGGAATAGCTTCGATCGTCGGCCGTCCTCGCCATCATGGGTAAATATTATTCTCCCACCCGGCCTTCCGCCAACTCCCACGAAAGCAAAATGATATATGGACACCAAGGACACTAACCCCGCCTGTAGTATTATGATTGGTATGGGCCAGAAGGACTCCTATGTTGGTGATGAGGCACAATCCAAGCGTGGTATCCTCACCCTCAGATACCCCATCGAGCACGGTGTTGTCACGAACTGGGATGATATGGAGAAGATCTGGCATCACACCTTCTACAACGAACTCCGTGTCGCTCCTGAAGAACACCCTGTTCTGTTGACCGAGGCTCCCATCAATCCCAAATCCAACCGTGAGAAGATGACCCAGATCGTCTTCGAAACCTTCAACGCCCCTGCCTTCTACGTCTCCATCCAGGCCGTCCTTTCTCTTTACGCTTCCGGTCGTACCACTGGTATCGTTCTCGACTCCGGTGACGGTGTTACCCACGTCGTCCCCATCTACGAGGGTTTCGCTCTTCCACACGCCATTTCCCGTATCGACATGGCTGGCCGTGATTTGACCAACTACCTTATGAAGATCTTGGCTGAGCGTGGCTACTCCTTCTCCACCACTGCGGAGCGTGAAATCGTCCGTGATATCAAGGAGAAGCTCTGCTATGTCGCCCTCGACTTCCAACAGGAGATCCAGACTGCCTCCCAATCATCCAGCTTGGAGAAGTCTTACGAGCTCCCTGACGGTCAGGTCATCACCATTGGCAACGAGCGATTCCGTGCCCCAGAGGCCCTCTTCCAACCGAGCGTCCTGGGTCTTGAGAGCGGCGGCATCCACGCCACTACCTACAACGCCATCATGAAGTGCGACGTCGACGTCCGAAAGGATCTCTACGGCAACATCGTCATGGTAAGTTCATAAGAATATTATCCATACTTAGCTCTTCTAGTACTAGCAAAATACTAACTAATTGAACTAGTCTGGCGGTACCACTATGTACCCCGGTATCTCCGACCGTATGCAGAAGGAGATCACCGCCCTCGCTCCCTCGTCGATGAAGGTTAAGATCATCGCTCCTCCCGAGCGTAAATACTCCGTCTGGATCGGTGGTTCCATCTTGGCGTCCCTCTCGACGTTCCAACAGATGTGGATCTCAAAGCAGGAGTACGACGAGTCTGGACCTTCCATTGTCCACCGCAAGTGCTTCTAAGGTATGGGGGTGTGTATGTGCGTTTGTTTTATTTATTTTTTTTCATTTTTGTTATTAAAATGAGATGTTAGGTTTTCGTTGTTGTTGCAAGTTGTTGCAGCAGTTGTTTTTAGCTTTTAGGAAGAAGGGTATCAAACATCTTTTTTTCTTTTTATTTTTACACATCTTAATTAAAAGGAAAAAAAGAAAAAGAAAAAAACTACGCAAAAACAAAAACTACTACAAGAAAACAAAATTTAACCCGATAGTTTTTCTTACTCTCCGTTATTCTTCATCCTACGTTCTAGTTTCCCCCCCTCCCCCTTTTCGATCTCAACGACCCGGACAATTGATTGATTGATAGAGCAACCCCACCCCTCAACTCCCTCCTCCTGTATCTCAAAAAAAAAAAAAAAAAAAAAAAAAAAAAAAAAAGGCAAGGAACCAACTATTCCGCTAGCACGTGTACACGACATACTCCGCCGAGAGAGAGAGAACTGGAGACAAAATTTGCATTTCCCTTGCCTCCCCTCTCCATCGAATCCCATGTCGAAAGCCCGTGAGAATTGGGGTCCTATTGTTTGCTAGTTACGTCAACTTGTATGTGTTGTTAGTTGAGTATTGAGTTTTTTTTTTTTTTTTTTTTTTTTTTTTTTTTTTTTTTTTGGGCTGAAAAGAATTGAAGTCCCGCTTGCTTGATCGATCTTCTTCACCTTGTGCGAGCTGAATATGTTGATAGCGCCATGGTAGTAGTAGCTGAAGCGGCAGGTTATTGCGCAAGGGTAACAACTAGTGAGAGTATTGGCGATGTGATGTAGGGAGTGAGTGAGGGTGATTGGTGTCATAGTCCTGGCTAATAAATGCGAGTCCCATTTCCCTCCCTTTATTTATTATTATTATTATTAAAATTGAATTAGTTACATGTTTATAGAAGGGTGAGTGAGCTCCATCCCTTTATGATGGTTTCAAAGTTGATATCTTTGTAAGTTTCATAGCTGATGAGATATTTTTAACCTAGCTATCTGGAGTTGTATCCTCCTTCTTTACAGTTGCTGGTTAAGTTACTGTGAGTCAAAGATTGGCAACTGTTTTTCTTGTTCATATTCTGATGAGGTACATACTCCTGTATCTCTCCCTCTCTCAACCTGTTCTCGAAACCGTCACTTAATTTCTATACACCACGGATAGGATAAACGCAGGTATTCCTCACGTCTCTCTTTCCATTTGGGACATTCTTAGTTAAGAATCCTTGCCCCTGGGATTCTCCCCCTTCTCCTCTCCCCAGACCTTTTGCCGCGAATACCTCTCACTCAGCTTCTATAAACTATGGATACACGGCCGAGTCTTCCCCACACCCTTTTCATTCAATTGAACATGGTCAGTGTCCGGGATTCAGTCAGATATCTCCCTCCACTTTAGATATCAACTTGGATGTCCTGCCATCCCAAATCTGAGCTACGTTCCATTCAAGCGGAACTCTTTACTCCCACAGATACCCCCTCTGTATCTCTGTTCTGATATCTTCTCAGACATTCATTCCCTTACATCCCTCGATTGATCGCTGAATTATAGGTCTGTCTCTTCTTTACGCCCTGCACATGGTCGTCATATGCCCAGAGAAGCGCATAGTCAGCCTGCCACACATCATCTCCTGCTTCCATATCGCGATGTCAATTTCTCATATCTGCTTTCCCACATGTGTATGGTGAAAACCGTCAGTTCCCGGTCTGGACTACAACTGGTGGATACTAGACACATCGATGTACAGTGACACAAGGAGAAATCGGAATGGTGAACAGCTATCAGAAAACCCATGAGTGTTCAACTTCCTCTCACAAATTGAGCCGTCACCAACTGGTCTCTTGACTTTTCACCTTGGTTTCCACAAGGTGAAGAGAATGGAGGCCGTGATATTTTTGATCCATTGTATTGTCTAGGAAGGTTTTTGCGCATTATTTGATAAACGGTATTTGGTTTATTATATGTTGGAGAAGGCCGGTACACCGGGAGGTTTATTCAAGAGAAGACCGGGCTTGGATGCATGGGTTGACGGGTTATGGCTTTGGACTTTGGATACTGATGAAGGAGATACTTGAGAAGGAGCTGGGATTTTGATGAGCTTTTGTCGATCTGGGTATTTTATATAACTGCTTTCCGTGGGTAGAGGTCGATAAGTATCGCAAGTAAAATCCAACTTTGCTATTACTTCATTAGTTCCCCCCCACCTTATATCCTATACAGCAGAGGTAACGGGATCAGATTTGTATAACACGGCAGCTAGATCAAAACTTCAGCCAGCCTACTATCCCCTTTAATAGTGACATTCGTAGAAGGGACTAGAGTGAAATAGTCACATCACTCATAGCACCTGATATAGGACTTCCCCATCCTCATGTAAAAATTCCTGCGCATTGTGAGCTTCAACACTATCCTCAGGATGTCGCCTCTGAAGATTAACCTAGGTTATAATTTTAGACATAATATGAGAACCAACACAATAAGGGCCTGCCTTCACTTCCAGGGGCGTTCCCATTTACCACTTTTTTTTTCGAAAAAAGAGGGCAAAAAGAGGTGGTGCCATAACTCAAGTATGTGACTAACTTAATTAGTTAGAGGTCTAAAAAGGAAAAGAAAAGCTGTTAGACATGCTGTTTTTACCATGGTAAACATCGGACCTGAATATTATTACTATGCTAATGCAACTGATGATAAATCCCAGCCAGTATGCCTGGTATTACTCAATAGCTAATTGTAGTTACTGTTTGTTGCAACATGCCTTAAGCACCATGAACACCCACCTAGGAACACCCACCCACCTCACAGTGTGTGTAGTTATTTCCTAGTCAGAGGAGAACAGCTTAGAGTCGGAAGAAGAGAAGATTTTGACAACATATATCACTGGTCAATTCCCAGGCACTGCAATTATCCCTTGGGAGTAATTGCATCAGTGGCAATGAGGTTGGTTGAAAGTGATAGAATTGAGTTAAAATTCTTGATATTTATGTTGTTTTAAAAACTCTCTCTCTATTAAAACACCTTTACTCTTTTCATTGAATGACAGGCTGGAAGTTAATATGATTAATGCTTCATGTATAATATCAAAGAGTATAAAACTGTCCACAATATTTCATTTTTATTACAATTATATTCTTCATGTCATCATGTGCGCCTTCATCAATCAATATGATACATAATATCAGCCTCAGCCATACAAGTCTATTCTCACTTTGCACACATTTTCATATAACATCAAATGCTTTCTAAATACCTCTATAAAGCACTTACACTCAAGAGTTATGGAGTTATAATTCTATCACCTCTCTGATCAATTCACTATTCAAGAACTCGATCCTCACTTACCTCTCTGCTACTCTGTCTTAAAAGGCTGGAATAAAGCCCAACCCATCTATCACTATCATATCAACTACCACACTATGACCATGTGTTAGATGATTCATATCCATAGGGAGTTGCAGCCATGATGTAGCCATCAGTGACATTTTAAAGTGCACAGACAGGATGCAGTTAGCTGTGCCCACTTCAGTGAAAAGTGAGAGAAGTGTGACAGGGTTTATTTTCAATCATGTGAAAAACAAGGAGTCAATGTGAATATATTCCTTATTCTTGAGGTTTATCAGTACAAAGCAAAACAACAAGATTAGAAAAGAATGTGTTTGTCATTACAAAGCTTTTTCATGATTTGAGAGATCACTACCTGTCTCCCAGAGAAGTTCCAGCTTCAAATTTTACTAGAAGAAGAAAACATCTCTGTTTGAATAAGTGGGAGCAGCCATATAGGACATTGGTAGTTCAAGGGTAGAGGCGTGAAGCTGAGCTGAAAGAATTGAAACACAAGTGTCAGAGAAAGTGAAGTCTAACTCATCACTCATATACTGAGAGGCTAAGGTTGAATCTTTCCTGATAGAAGTGATTGAGGGGCTCATAATATGAAATACTTTATAAGGGGCACTAGTTATCTTGTAAGTAAAACGCATCTTTTGATATAGTTATCTACTAAAATTTATATACGTAATTAACTATAAAAAAGAATTGCCATTTTTAGATATCATTCAAGAGAATGGCCAAGCTTCACAATGTGCTGAAATCATAACTTCTCTTGATATATAAGTATGTGTACCCCATGTTTTCTCTCTTTTATTCACTTATTTTTCATATCGAATACCTATTTCTTCTAATTCAATATTCTCATTACAACTCTGACCTTAGCTCGTCGAGAACGCTAATGTTTTCCGTGTAGCTGTACAGATTCCGCTAGTTGATACAAGCCCACCGCCCTCGTCGGGACTTTCAAACAAAACGTCTTTTAGAATTCACATTGTTTTGCCTGCTTCGATCATGTGTGGAACATTTAACCACTACACAAAGTGGTCTCATTGATATCTAACAACGACAAAGGGGAGCAGCGGTATTCAGTCTTACCTCTTACCCTATTGCGGAGAGCCAATGATAGGCATGAGACTGGCAAAACCCGCCCTCCTTGCAGGAGAAGACAGCCAAGGCTCTATCTAGAGTGAAAAAAGACGAGTCAAATGACTTTATTATGGACATGAAACCTGTGAAAAAATGAGGAGTATAGGGTACTAGAATTGCTACATGTACGCAGAGTACGCTCTGGCTGAGAGGGAGAAAATGAGGCTTATTTTCCTTTCAGTCTTTTTAGAATATGGACTTCTCCCTCCTACCTATGAGGGATCAGTAGGAGATGTGTACAAATGAGAAAATTGGTTTACTTTTCCCAGGGGAGATTCCGAGGGATATTTCAGGGGGTCAGTTAACTAAATCTTAACTTAGTTAATTAAGTTAGTTATTTAGGGCAGGCGTGACCACGTGGAGTAGCTTAATTCAACCTCATTGCAAGTTCTGTGTATAAACTCGCTGTGATACCTCTTATATTTCTCATGATTATATTTATATCCAATGTACTCTGTACGGATTTCAGTGATGGTATTTGCCGGATCATGTCACACATGCCAGATCACTGCATTTCTCCCATTCCGTCTGTCACCTATCTTTTCACTACTTGATGGAGACACAAGTTCTATTTTCCTTTCTTGGTCATGTTCATTATTCCGTTTGCTAACCATCCGACCTACCAGATAAAAAACAAAAACAAAAAAAAAAAAAAAAAAAAAAAAAAAAAAAAAAAAAAAAAAGGCAAACTGTTCTTTCATATCGCTACGGCAAATCCCACGGGCTATCGCGTGATACAGGCATGCATTGTGGAGGTTAGTCTTTTTCATTTTGGCTTTAGCGCAAAATGCTGTGCTGGTGAAGGGGAAAAAGATATAACAAACAGCGTGTTATATACTGGAAATGGAATGTGTTATGCCGCCAATTCCAGCGGTATAGCGGGGCGGAACTTCCCTGTCCATGGGGTGGTTGCGGGCCTTCACCAACTTCCGCGAAGCTCGAGGGTATAAATTGACCCTCACTTCCTGGCTTCTTGTTTTCTTTTCTACTTCTTTAATATCATCAATATCTCGAACTTCACACAAATATTGAGTTTGGTTATCAAGCGAACTAAACTACACCATTTCCCACATTTCAATTTCCAACTTCTCTCCATTTCTTGAAAAAGGCCTCTTGCGCACTAGAAGACCTTCATACTCTCTGCCCTCCATCCTTCCCACCACGCTCAAAAAAAGTCAGAAACTCCACGTCCTCTCTTTACCCGACCGCTTATCTTCATACCACGTCTCTAAAGCTGCAATTTGCAACAAACCGAGCTTCAAAATTTTCTGCCGGCTGATCCTCAATGTGCTATCAAGTCCTCACCTATTACTGCTGTGGGCATTTGAAATCAGAAACCGCCACACTCTGTCCAGATTCCCCCGATTGCCAACACGACCAGGTGTATGTCTATCTTGAAATACGCTGCTGGCGTTGTTTGTAGGCACAGCTAATCGGTCGTTTTCCTCAAGCCAACAATTTGTGCGGCCATTCAAGATATTACACTTCGATATAATATATTAAATGTGCCAAGCGTTTTGATATTAAGTCACACGTGTGGATGTAAGCACATCGATTTCGAAGACTGTAATACCGGTAGCCTTTGATCTCACTCTGAGGAAGTTACTGAGTTTGACAAAATCTGCTCCTTGTGTGAGATTCGTCGTGAGTCAAGAGAGTCAAAACTATCAGAGCTTCTACTTGGAGGATCCGGAATAGGGGTTCCATTTCTCTCTCTCGGAGACACCGTTTTCCACATAATCCGCTATCATGTGCAGGATGTACACTATTTACTATAGGTGCTTCTGCTTGAAGAGCAGAACCCCTATCGATGGGCCGTGTTCGAGACACCCCAATTGTGTACAAGAAGACTGGAACGTCGAGTACATTTATGAGTGGTGCCCTGAACATGACCCCCGGCCAGACGGACATTAATCCTCCTGCGCAACGCTTTGACTGATGGGATACGAATTTTCCATTGCTTTTTTTAACCCTATTCTCATTTTTGTTCGCTACGCCTGATTCGCCCGTTTCCTCTCGATGCATCCGGCTCTCCACGCACTGGTGCCATCATGAGAGGCCATTGAGAATACTCAAACGCCCTCCCAACAAATTATTCTTTGAATTTGACTCTCTTTGCGAACATTTCAGCCATCTGTCCCAGTTTCACTAGCCCTGCCAATGAATTTACGATTCTTTGAGCACTTCATATTTAGTTTTTGATGCCTTTTCCTTCCCTTGATCCTTTGACTTTTGAATATCCCTTCCCCACTTCGGGCCTTTATCTACACTTCTCGCTCTATTCTTGCTTAAGTTCCTTTCTCGAGCGGGCACGATAAATCGAAAAAGTTGATCACTCCTGCTATGATAATGTGCCTCTTCTCCTTTCAACATTTCTCTTGCTGCTGCACACCTTTGAGCTGCCTTTGAACTTGATCCTTTTTTTCCCCTTGCGTGATTGCATATTTAACTTCTTTATGATTTGTTGAGTTAAACGAAATTGAATATCCACTTAAATCCTAGGAAAAAAGAATCGTAGTTTGATTTACGAATATTCCACCTTAATAATTTACAGTCTGTTGATGAGGGAGAATAACTGTGAGTAGGTATTTGTCTACTTTCGCGGGATTATCGTAATAAGAAGAGGTTGAAATAAAGTGATGTATGCGCCAATTAAAGTAAACGCGCCCGACTATAAATGCATAAGCATGGGTGGGGCCTTCGAGTTCATACTAACTTATCAAAGAGGAGGGGAAGTGAGCGGCCCAATAGCCAAATGTAGTGTATTGCTTTTAAAAAATTTACAGTCAATGTACCGAGCACTAAACAGAAAGATAAAATAGATCTATCAAAGAGAAAGTCATAAACGACGTACAAAATCCGTAACCAAACAACCAAACATCAAAATTTACTCCCAGCTCTCCAAATTTTTCAACACGCAGCCTTCGTCCTCTCCACGCGTAGCCAACTCTCCAACAACGAACACCTTTTCTCCCTTTTCCTCCAACAGACTTTTCACACGCTCCGCATTCTCCTTCCCAACAACGATAACCATGCCAATCCCGTTATTAAACGCCCGCCCCATCTCCGCCCCTGTAACCCTACCGGTCTTCTTTAGCCATCTAAACACCGGCGGCAAAGACCATGACGCCACATCAACAAGAGCTGTTAGATGTTTTGGTAACGCACGAGGAATATTCTCCACCAGTCCGCCACCGGTGATATGTGCGAGACCCTTAATCGCACCTGGAGCCGTAGCAAGCGCCGCTAGAAGTGGCTTAACATAGATCCGTGTAGGGGTCAGCAACGCAACACCCAGGGACGAGGCTGTGGTCTCAAAGGGCGCAACATCGTGGTATGACAAGCCCGAACGCTCGACAATCTTTCGTACCAGAGAGTATCCGTTGGAATGCGGGCCGCTACTGGCAAGGCCAAGGAGCACGTCGCCAACCTGCATTTTCTCCAAGTCGGGGAGAATTGTGCGCTTTGCGGTATCGATCGCCCCAACCGCCGCGCCCACGGCGTCATAACTCGTGCCCACGTATAACCCGGGCATCTCAGCTGTTTCACCGCCGACCAATGCACAACCGGCATCGACGCAGCCGGCCGCGACGCCGGACACGAATGCGGCTGCGGTGGCGACGTCGAGCTTGCCGCAGCTGTAGCAGTCGAGGAAGAAGAGGGGTTCAGCACCCTGGACGACGAGGTCGTTGACATTCATGGCTACTAGGTCGATGCCGACGGTATTATGCGTGCGCATTTCATGGGCAATGACGAGTTTTGTGCCGACGCCGTCGATGGCGCCTATTAGGGTTGGCGAGGAGGGGTGGAAGCCTGAGTTGCAGGTTGAGAGGGAGAAGGTGCCGCCGAAGCCGCCAATTATTGCATCGGTTCCTGGGCGTCGAGTCTGTGCGACGTTGGCTTTGATTTGTTTGACGAGGTCGTTGCCCGCGTCTATGGAGACGCCGGC
This sequence comes from Blastomyces gilchristii SLH14081, assembly GCF_000003855.2. Lineage (NCBI taxonomy): Eukaryota > Fungi > Ascomycota > Eurotiomycetes > Onygenales > Ajellomycetaceae > Blastomyces > Blastomyces gilchristii. The sequence goes on from NW_003101663.1 coordinate 534,384, forward strand.
AGCGGCGTAGGTGAGGGATTCGGCGCCGGAGGTGGAGGTTGCGGTGGTGGATGTGGATCTGAAGGCGCGGTGCGCGATGTCCTTGCGGTAATGCATCCCTTGGAAATGGATGGTGGAGATGCCCGTGTAGGAGTTCTTGACTGCGTCCTCGAGAGTGGCGGCTGTCGAAGTCGCCGCGATAACTCGGCCACCAGAAGTTTTAAGGTGGTTGTTCGTTAGAGTAGTGCCCGCGTGGAAAATTAGGGTATCTGCGGCGGGTGTAGCTAGAGAAATGTCTCGACCTTTCGCGTAGGAACCTGGATAGCCCTCCGCGACGGCGATTACGGTTGCGGAAAATTTCGGCTCAATTTTTATCGTGACGCCATCAAGCCAATGATCAGTACAGGCAATCATCACCTCAGCTAGATCAGTATCATCGCTCAGGAGGGGTAAAAGAGTCTGTGTTTCTGGATCACCGCCACGGACGTTATATTCAAGGACCTTGGGTCCGTTCTTGGTCATCATAAGTCCAGTGAATAGAATTCCAACGAATGGGAAACCTACAAGTTCGTGTTCAGTGATATGTCGAGAAAATAGAATTATTTTGGGGGATGGAGGGACCGCGAGATTTACCTTCTTTCCTCATTCCGTTAATGGTGGGTACAATGACAGTTCTGTCAACCTCTTCAAGGACTTCCTTTGATGCAATTCGTGTTGGCGCATAGCAACCCATGCCTCCCGTATTGGGGCCTTGATCTCCGTCAAAGATGCGTTTGTGATCTTGCGCGGGTGGGAGAGACCTGACCGTATACCCATCGGAGAATGTAAGAATGCTAAGCTCGTCTCCCTCAAGGAATTCTTCAATAACGACTTCGTCTCCCGCCTCTCCAAACTGTCGGTCGAGCATAATTTCCCGTAGAGCCTTTTGAGCTTCTTCCTTCGATTGGGGGATAATAACTCCTTTCCCGGCAGCAAGGCCGCTAGCTTTGATAACAACACCATGGCTGACGGAGTCTAAATATTTACTTGCTGCGGCATAATCGTTGAAGTTTTCGTAGGCAGCGGTTGGGATGTTATGGCGTTTCATGAAATCCTTGGAAAACGTCTTTGAGCCTTCCATGCGTGCTGCAGCCTGTGAAGGACCAAAACACCTGATTCCAACTACAAATGTTGTTAATTTTGAGTTTTACTGCAATTTCTTTATCTCTAACCGTGATTTTTAATTTTCTCTCTCTTTTCTCTATTTCTTTGCCGGCTCAAAGATCTTGAGTGAGATTGCGGAAGTGACTAACCGGATTGAAAGAATTTCTGTATGCCATCCACCAACGGGGCTTCAGGGCCCGGGACGACAAGATTGATATCGTTCTTTTGAGAAAACGCTACCAATCCCGCGTAGTCGTCGACCTTGATATCGACGTTGGTTATCTTGGAGTCGCCTGCTGCCGTACCTCCATTTCCAGGTGCAACATAAACAATATCGACACTTGGCGAATGGCTGAGCTTCCAAGCAAATGCATGCTCTCGACCACCACTCCCTACAACAAGGACACGCAGTCTTTCCTGCAGCATGTTGGCTTCTCTGCCCTTGGCCTATGAACTCTAGTTAGAAAACGGTCCCTGGTGGCATGTGCTGTGTGCAATTTAAAAGGCAGGAGTAAGGTAACTAGGATCGAGGCATAATACATGTATAGCATGACAATATGAGAAGGTGAGCAGAACGCCAAATATGAATCAAAGTAGGTTTCTCCAATGTTCATATCATAAAATAATCTAGCCCAAATGTCAGAGTGAGGGGTGCATATTGCCTATCTACTATTTAGACCGGTATGAAATATATTAAAAGTAGCAATTAAAATCTTCCTCATTGTAGCTTATCAACATATCAGTACCGGTATTGACTTTGAGGCCCCAGTTGGCATTGGTCTGAGCTGATATCATATGCATCATGGAGGGGACATTTCCAGCATGGTGGGGTTATCAGGGCCTCGAAAGGAAGAAAAACTCCAGAACAAAAAGGAGAACACATATGAAATGGCATCGAGGCAAAGTAACAAGACAAAAGAGATCTGACTTACAATCGGGGAATATAAACGGCAAATTGGCGATATATCACGGCATCAAAGCCTCGAATGCTTTCCGCAGGTGGGAATTTTTTGTGGCTGCGGACTTTTTTGCGCCGGGACTGGGAAACGTTTCGCCGACGTGTAACGTTAGTTAAGGGGTGTTAACTATGCTATGCTTCTAGGCAAATTGAGTCAACACTTACGGATACTGGTGTGGTAGAGAGATATAATAATAGAGCACCTCAGGTCGTTTAAAAGCACCTATCGGCATACTTAATATAGTAAATTAACACGTACTGCCAATTTAAGAGACACTGTTCACAGCAACAACTGAAACTCTAGAGATTTGTATGTGCTTAGCTAATCTCAGCGTCCTAACCCAAAAAGAACTAGATTCTCACGTGACTGATACATCTCCGTCTTTTCGCTTTATCTCGAGAATTTTTTTTTCCTTTTCCAGCTCCAGCTTCATCCATTCATTATCGCCTTTTCGAGTCTGCTGGTAACGGACCTCTTGTAAGGTTCAATTGCCGTTTCTCGAGTCTCTAAGGGGTCGCTCCTCTATTCTTCGTTTTTTCCCTCCCTGTTCTCTTTATTTTTTCTTTTTTTCTTTTCTTTTTTTTCTCTTTTTTTCTTTTCTTTTTTTTCTCTTTTCAGTTTGTTCCTTTCGCGGTTAAATTGCTTCTCGCCTCCTCTCTCTATTGACGATTTTTGATACAACACTCCTATCCCTTTATTTCTCGCTATCAGACAACCGCTGGAATGCTTAGGAGATCGCTCAAGTCCGTCACACGCCCCACGTGTGGCTTTGTCTGTTTGCCTTGTCTGGTTGAAGTTGGATTCCGTACCCATGCCGTCCGCTCGTTTCGTCGCTCTCTAACAACCGTCCCTGTGGTCTCTGAATCGACAAACCCTTCTGTGATAGCCAATATAAAATACCCCCCTATTGGGGCAATCTCGGTGAGCAGTACTTCCCAGGATACAGTCGCGGCCATTCGTGACATATCCTTTCTTCCCATATAAGACCACAACCTTTCGCCTTCATCTACGGCGCATCTTTTCCTACTGGCGAAAATCGGATTTTCAAAAGCTAATATCTAGTTATTATGGAAGACAACTCCGGGAAGCGGCAAAAGGCAGAAGAAAAAGGCTACTAAACAGAAAAAAATCGGAAGAGCGGACAATGTCAGGGAACCAGCAAATCCAAAGTCCGCAGGGGGAGAGAGCGTGGTCCGCAAAACACGCAACAACATACCGCTCAAGAAACACATTGTACATACACCTGCTCCACATCTAAGGACAAAACCGTCGCCAAGTCGACCTAAACACGATCAGTTTGTGAGTTTATCTATCACTTACGCAAGTAACAGGTCGCAGATTCAAACAGCTAACTTGAACGTAGTCTCCTCGGCATCGTGCCCGTCAGGATAGTGCAATTTTTAATACCGTTAAAGACATCCAACAATCGAGACGTCCCAGGCAGCCAGTTGGGGATCCCGCTCCACCCAAGCCGCTACGGAAGAAACAAGAGAAACCTAAAGCAACAAGTGTGGCGCACACCGGCATTTTGCAGTCGACAAGTGTATCATTAACCCGTAAGGCGCTCGCCTCTGTCGTGTCCTCGTCGTGATTATTTTCATAGCTAACAGATCTCTAGCTCTTAGCATGGAAGGCGCAGAGGTACCGAGACTTTCGTATGGTTTAGAGAGGGCTTTATTCAAGTAAGTAAATGTCAACTCCGCTCATGAAATCATCCTGTTAACTGTTTAACAACAGCCCCGGCGTTTACCATCTTCAGGATCCGAGGACGCGAGTGTACAACTTTGATCCCTATCTGGGATCGATTATGCCGGTCAAGGAATTCGACTTTTCTGCGCTCAACGAATATATAACATCTTCGCGGGATGATGGGTTGCGCGAGCTGGCCGTTCGTCATGGCAAGAAATACATTGGGTCCTCTTCAAGCATGACATCTGTTCTGTCACATTTCCACTACTTGCTCTCCGCCTGGCGGCCCCTGAATACTAGTTCTATTTCGCAGGGCTTTACCGAAGTGGCAAAGAACTTCACAAAGATCTTGCGAGCACCGTCCGCTGTCTTTCTGCGTTATAAGGATGGGGTCTACGCCATCGATGCGGATAAGGAATATGACAATGCGAACATTCTTATGAACCTGGGCAAGTCGATGGAGAAACTACTAACTATGCCCACTGAAGAATTCGAGCGGTACCGGAGATCGAGTACCGATAAAGTTACACCTGATGCCGTCGCGCCCGAAACTTACCATTATACCACTTGCGGCAACTTCTTGATGAGGGCACAGCTTGATGCCTACGACCCCCGCCTTCCAGGCACCGGCATGTTTGACTTGAAGACTCGGGCTGTTTTATCGATCCGGATGAATACAAGGCACTACGATCGTGGACTCGGATACCAAATCAAAGGTCGATTTGGGAAATTCGAGTCTTTCGAGCGCGAGTACTTCGACATGATCCGCGCAGCGTTCCTAAAATACTCCCTACAAGTTCGCGTCGGCCGTATGGATGGCATATTTGTTGCTTTCCACAACATTGAACGCATCTTCGGTTTCCAATATGTCAGCTTGCCCGAGATGGATCTGGCCCTTCACGGCCAAACAGATACCGCCCTTGGAGACGCGGAGTTTCAACTTAGTGTGTCCCTCTGGGACACAGTTCTGGCTAAGGCTACCGAAAAATTCCCTAACCAATCGCTGCGCTTCCATTTCGAAACGCGGGAGACACAAACACCTTGCATGTATGTCTTTGCGGAACCCGTCACAGAGGAACAAATTGAAGAGATTCAGAATCGCAACAAGGCGGAAATTGAAGCTGTTCAAAGAAAACTCTTATTCCCCGACGAACTCGAACAGAAGGGTGAAGATGCCCTCGACCAAGAAGGGACCTCCCTTCAGGCATCGTCAGGAACAATCACTGAGCCCGTTTCATCTGAGCCAGAAATTACAGTTTCTGACGGCGAAGCCGCAGCCGACATCACCGCTGAGCCTTCCGAGGATTTCGCTAACAAACCATTATTTGCCATGAGCATCACCATCAACAACAAGGTAAATGGCAGACCTGTCGAGCGGCCACAGCTTTTCACTGCCAGAGACAAGTGGGATGTGGAGTACACATTCACTACGTTCAACAACCCAGAACGCGCGTGGGCAATTTACTCAGCTTGCCAGAGAAGGCGGGAACTCAGCCTTGACTTCGACGACGACGAAACCATCGAGGATAACGCTTTTCAGATCCAGTTGCAGAAGATTAGCCAAGAAGGCAGGGCGTGGCGCAGACGGCAAGATAGAATAGAGCAGGAGACCGGCACCATTGTTCTACAATAGAACAGAGTGGATATGACAGCCGCCTTCCATCGTTCGCTCTTCGGGAGCTGAGGAAATATGTATCAAAAGGTATTTTAAAAGGGTTCTGGGTATAAATACTTCGTGTTCTGGCGTTTTCATATCCCATATTTTTATTCTTCTGCTGCCTTACCTACCCCTTGATGATGATGATATATGGCAACATGTTTATATTACCCCTTTTATCCATTTTATTACATTCTTCCATTTTAGAACACAGCACTACACTACACTGTACTATATGCAATGGGTGCCCTCTGCTTGCCTCATGATTTGCAACCCCATCTGTTCTGATAAGCATAACATACGGCTTTAATATCGCACTATTATTTCCTCCTCGGCTTTTTTTTTTAAAGCTCTATGCGATGTTTGGTTCTTTCGCATGTGAGTTAATTGGCTTTTTGGCGTTCGTGTTGCTTTTACATATATATTTTTATTCATTTTTTGCTCCTGTTTATAGAATAATGCTGCTTTTGTCATGTTTTCTCTCTGAATTCCCGGCATTGCCAAGTATGAAAATAGATTTCTTTGCGTTTCTCCTCCCTTGTTGCTTTTGTGGAACGACTTTTCAAGACACGGAAAGAAAAAGCTTGAAGGAAGCTCCTGTTTTAGTTGCTCCAGGCGCATCTAAGATTAGACTGGGCACAATGTCCTGTGAGACGGTTCAGATATTTAAACCAGAATGCATAATTCCGGGTCTAGAAGGGCCAGAATTCTGTGAACTTTGGAAGGGTCTCCAGGATTACACGTACGCTGAATGTTGTGCATTATTCAGATATTATTCCTTCTAGCCCATCTCCAATTTTCTACCGTGTTTCCTGACTTGGGTACAGACATACCGGCGGCTCCGATTTTTATCCCATAGGGAGAGGCAAAACTAACAGAAATGACAACTTCTGCAATCGCCTGCTTCCACCCCTTGTGACAATCCCGCTGTCAGTGCTCTCAACGGCAAGCATCATAGTCAGCAGCGCCCAAGCCTGCATTCTAGATCTTGCTTAACAAATATATGCTTAGGTTATTTCAATCGTGTCGGCTGTGTTCCACCACATATCGATATATATTCTGTTACAAGACCACTAGGGCAGTTTAGTTCTGGCTAGAATAATTACGATAGCTTCGAGAAAAAAGGTTGATAGCCCTGAACCATTTGCATGACTTGATGAGATGCTATTTCGATGTCTGGATACGATTCCTGGGTGCGCCTTGCAACCATATACACATATGGAGCAGCTGCGCGAAGGCTGCATATCAGCATGGCCAACGAACGGGTGGATTTAATTTATGATGAATTCGGTACAACCATTAACTAGCTCACAAGTGAGGAGAGGAAGGAGTTGGTTGTAGCAAATGGAGTGCTTGGGAAATCAGCTTCAGAGAGATGGGTATCATTTTGAGAATGGCTGTGTTTCCCAAAAGGGTTTGCCTCTTATCGAGTGGAGGAGCAAATATATTATCAGTATCTACTGATACTCCAGAAAACACGGCTGCATACACTTGTGAAGCGTCTCTCCATGTTGTTCTTGTTCTTCTTCCATAAGAAAAACAGCACAAAAAGGGGAAATTCCAGCGCGCGATCTACCGAAACGTGGACCTTTTTAAGCTCCAATGGCAAAATAAAGTTGAGCAACAACGGCTGTTTGTGAGAGATATCGATGGCATAATTATCAGAGATCACAGGTGCTTTCGAAGGCGCGCTGTGCTGTTTTATGTTTGATGAGATAAATAAAAGTCCTTCCCGTCGTCGACGCTCTTGTTTCGAGCGATCAGAATCCGTTGTTGTTCATTGGTCAATTCGGTGCCTTAAGACGGAACACTAGCCTAGCCGCCAGTCAAACGTTAAATACTCGCTTATCATTTCGTCATAAAAAGCAAAGTTGCAGCTTCACCTGGAGGCTGAGAATCCGAAAAAGCCATCAGTCCACCAAACCTTCTCCTAACGCGCGAGAGAGGAGCCACAGGGGAGCCTGATGGCGAACCGCGCAAAATCAACAAGTTGCCTGATTGGTTCGCAAGCAGTCCCGTTCTCGACCTCCCGCCAATACGGGCTTGCCATTGGATGGAGCTTGCCCAATATCAAACTCGATGGCGACAAGAGCTCTAGATCGACAGGATTATAGTGCGCTCGTCGATGATGACGTGCCTGGCGGCGTATGCAAAGCGCCTAAGGCCAGCATGCAAACTGTAGCGGCCGCCACCTCAGGCGTGTTGCCACAGCGATCGCCTCACATGCACGTGATCCACCATAATCCGTAGCTAGCTTTCTCCGAGATTAATGAGATCAACCATCCTCACAAAACTAGTTTTGCCCAAATCGTTGAATCTGCTTTTCGTTTTCGCATTTTCCCTGTTTTGACTTTTGAAGTTTTGGTTTACCCCACATTGGTCTTATTTTTCAGCTCTGAACATTTAGCCGATTCATGCGCCACCTTTTTTGATATCCGCGACCATCGTAATTTCTAACAGGTCTGCTTCGAAGGTGGTTTTGGCGATGTAGATAAAAAACACAACATTCACGTATAAGCAGTGCGATCTGTCTCCGGAGAATCTACCGACTGAATAATGATAAGGTGTTTGTGTGTTTTGAGAAGATTTTTTGCTCAAGTCACTTCGTCCATGGTGCTCCAAGGTAGTTCGCGCGCATCGCGTCCTTGATATTTATTTGCCATTCAATGTAACGCTCAAGATGCACTCAACTGATGGTTCAGGCAATAAATTTCAAATAGCTCATGGGATTATTTATACATACACTGCACAGTCCTTTTGTCATCATCATATAGTCGACTTGGACATGCACCTTTGATGACATGAGTTATCTTTCTGTTTCCAAGTTCTGATGCTGTAAACAATCGTTCGTCTTACTGTATCAGGCAAGAATACGGAGACATATGCGGGATAGCAGACGGAGCGCAAACGAGTTAAGTCGAAAATGGAGAACGTAGGTAGCATTGAGGATTGTGCTGATGTTGCATGGAAGGCCAGCCATCCTCGAAGTTCAGGGGTTAAGGGGCAGCCATCACGTCACAATGACTATACAGCGGGACGTCCCAGAGACGCTTTTAAAGGGCCAAAGAGAGCTTGACTGTTTGGCCGGAGAGCTGTTGTGAACGATGTGGAATCATAATTGGAGGGGAGTTGAGTGTGAGAGAAGTCCATGTTGGAAACCAACGACAGACAAACAAAACTTGTCTCTTAACTCTCTCCCAAAGTACGGAGTAATGACAATCATACCTGCAGGGCGTGTCAGCGGCGAGAGAATAATATATACATATATATATATGGTCTCTTATGATTGGGGTGGTATTTCTGTAACTAATAATCGCGCAAGCCACGGCTTACCTTGGTAACCTTATCAGGGCCACACAGCACCTTGGTTCGGAGGATTGTTCAAACAATGGAATAGCGATCAATCGCCGATCGACATGCCGTTTGCCGGCAGTTTATGCCATGTGTTTGTTTGATGACGATGAGCAGGAGGACAGACGCTGCGTAGAGAAAATAATAGTAAGTATATGGTAGATGTATCGTATTATTGAGGGCGTGTATTGATACCGTATCCAGCGGCCTGCTTTGCTTAGTTATAACATCGTCCTATTCTGCTCGGCTCGCATCCAAGACATTTTCCTTCCAACCTCGACTTCACCCCTCTCGTCGACAACTCACCCACCTGCGTTTCTTCTCTTCTTGCTTCTCCTTCTTCTCCTCATATTCCGTCTGCCGATGTTAGATCAATGAATCATATTTAGATTGCCTCTTGATGTGCACTGACACCACATCCCGCAGCCACCTCATCCGTCTGACTACTGCATAAGAATCCACCGCCCTCCATTCTACGGTGTTACTGGACGCCATTCGATCGGTGACAGGTCGCCCTTTTCGGCATGGCATCTCAGCCAGCCAGCTTGTTGTTGATCGGCTGATCTGGATGAGCTAGTAGTAATAGCGTCGTTCGATAATACGTTCTCCAGACGATAGTGTATCCAGAAGGCTGAGGGGCTTGGAAGCACAAGCTCCGCTTGTTTTTGGCTCTATCAATTTCTGTATCCTCTATCGGTCAGCCTCCAATCACTGATTCCCTTGAGTTGCACTTGTGCTCTTCTTTCTACCCAATCTGGATCTCCGCGAGGTTCTGTTATTCGGCGTTTCCTCTTGGTTGGGACTACTCTTTCTTCCCTCGCTACCACGATGGCGGAGAGATCTAATAATAATAAGGCCCAGCGGAGGAAGAGCTTAAGTTTCTTTAGCCGGACTGGATTACTGGGTTCTGGCTTTGCTGGCCCAGCCAAAACCCCGCGCGGACACGATCGATCTGTTTCCGATGGCTGGTATGAGACAGCACACCGCTCAGATTTGCAGCCGCCAAGGGTGCAGCAAAGGTTGCGGAAGAACAGCGGGCGACCCTACAGTAGCGGCTCCCTGTTTGTCACGGTAAATTGCACCACGTCCCTGTTTGCCATAATATTAATCCTTTCTGCTTCACTCCCTTTGAAACAAAATATTTTGCATGTTATTTCCAACCATATTGGCATTACACACTCTCGATGCCTCCCTGAATGGCCAAGCCGTTCCACCAATTATGGTTTTGGGCTCTCTAGTTTTTTCTCTCAGTCCCTAATTTCTCTCGCGGCTTTATACAGGAAAACTTCGCCTTCCAGTCCACAGATGAGTTCACCAATACGCGGTCGAAATCCTCTCAGAAATCCATGCGAAAATCCGTGTTTGGGTCCTTGCGCTCGCTGGGCTCAATCGATGACGACCAGCGCTCGACAAGAGCCCGTTCCAAAGCGTCCTCGGGCGACGAAGAAGACCTTGCTACAAGCTTGGCCACCCTGAAATCCCTCCTGGGCAACCAAGTCCTACACCATGGCGAAGTCCAAACAACAGGCGGCATGTGGCGGAAGAAGAGTCAGTACCTAGTACTAACGGATACGCATTTGGTACGGTTCAAGAGCCAGTCAAAGGCGGGAGAGCTTTTCCCCTCAATCCCGGCTTCGTGGGGTCGAAATTCTCTGGCTTCAACATCCACGAATCGACATTCAATGGTTTCGATTGCTTCCTTTCAAGACCCACAGCTGGCGACCTATTCGGACCTTGCGTCGGGAATACCATTGAGCTCTATAGTGGCTGTCTACAAGCTTGATGATGGACGACCTTACTTTTCAATTGAGGTCTGTCATATGGATGAACGATCCCCCAAACCATCGTCGTTGCAGCTGCAGCTTAATGACCCGGAGGAATCTGGACTATGGCTAGCGGGTATCCGTGCAGCAGCAGAGCAAGCCCGAGCTATAGACCCTCCGATGTTTGACCAAAAATCTGTGGAATACGTTGCGAGAGCCCTCGAACTTGAACGAGACTATGACCCAGATTGTTTCCGAATGTACAAGGTCGTGCAACGCGTGTCGGCCAAGTCTAGTAGTAGATCATCGAATGACGATCTCGCGAAGCTTACTTCGAATGTGTGTTATCTGGCTATCGGCGTCCATAAAATCCATTTAATACCTCTGCCAAAGTCATCCAATCGGGGCTCCGTCGCCTCTCTAACCGAGTTGGATATGAACATGTCATTTGGGTTGATGACGTTGGCGTCCCTATCGATGCAACGAGGCGACGATGCCTTCCAGCTAGTCTTCCGGTATTTTTATGTTTATTTTCTTATATATATATATACATATTTATATATTATTCCCCCCCCTCCCCCTTTCTTTTGGGCGGTGTCGTTCCAGGATTTTATACTACCCCTCGTTTGTAGCGCTCACTAACGTTCTCCCAGTGTCCCACTCCGTCATCCTTTCGGCTTGTATCTTTCGTCATCGTTCTCGAGCGAGATCGCTGTTCTGATACGACAGAGAGCGGAATGGCTTAGGCCCGAATGGCTCCAGCAACCTTTCGCCTTCAACGTTCCTCAACATATAGAAGATCAAATCACTCCATTAATGTACGTGGACCAAGATCATGGTGGGTTCGACCGCACTCTTACTGCTTATTGCGCCGCCTACGATATCGACACCTCAAACATACGTTATACAATCGACTACGCCTGTGATGATGCTCCATGCTTCCGTTTACTACAGCCCGCAAACGGCAAGGACCGCCGCAAGTACTCCGCCTTAGAACTTCTTGCTGTTATGCGCTCGCTACGGTATAATGAGTCCTTCGTTACAATCTCGTTCATGGATATCAATTTAGACGTTCTTCATAGTATACGCGACCCCTGTGGAATTGATATAGATGCTGCAACAACCCGTTCCAACCTTGCTATTCGACTACCTGGCCAAGAGAATATGTCTATCTTGTCCCAGGAAATTCGCGCCCTATGTCTGAAGAATAAACGTCTTAGAAAGCTAGATTTCTCGTTTTGTCTAACTAGGCAGCCATCCTCGAGCAGGGGGGTGCTTGATCCGGGTTGCGGAATTCCGGAGGCGATATTCCCCCTTTGTCGACGCCAGCTAACGAACGTGGATTGGGTCGTATTAAATGGAATCAAACTCGGCGACTCGGACCTAGATTATCTGGTTGATGCTGCGTCACAGAAATCATCCCACCTCCGTGCCCTTGAGATCAGCCATTGCGGCCTATCAATTCATGATCTAGACCTCATTCTTTCTACATTCACTGCTCAGGAGAACACTCTGGAGTCCATTGATATCTCCGGTGTTCAGGGTAGATTAAGCCCAGAACTATTCCAGCAGCAAATAGGCTATTTTGCACACATCCGAAAGATAAACCTGACCCACATTTCAAGAACAACCGGACCGGAACCTCTAATAGCTCCAGAAACACTACTAAATTGGCGACTCGAAGAGTTGTCCCTGAGTCACACAGCGGTTAATGAACAAACTGTGGATTCGATCGCAGCATACCTGGCAAGCTCCAAATCAAGTACACTTCGAAATTTAAAGCTCGACCAATGTGGCCTTACAGGAAAAGACGTTGCTGTGTTTCTCCATTCTATGACCAGTGATTCAGGCAAACCACGAAACATCCATCTTCACGTCAGCGAGAATCGCCTTCATTTGGACTACTCCCTCCTAGTTACCGCGATTGCGAACAATAAGACTCCAACTCATCTGACTATGAGAATGATGGAATTTCAAAAAGAAGACCACTTCCGGCAATTAGTTGATGCCGTGAGGAAAAACACAACATTAAAGTATCTCGACATATCGAAGGCGTCTCTGCCATATGATGCTGGCCCGGAAACGTGCAAGGCGCTCCAACTAATGTTCGAAGAAAATACCACAATCGAGGAATTAGATATCAGCGGTGAATATGCCCACCTAGACGTTGCTAGGTTTGGTATTGGTTTAAACCTTGCCTTGACTGGGCTGAAGAAGAACACTTCGCTGAGGGTACTGAAGATTGAACATCAGAGACTGGGGCTTCAAGGGGCTAATACACTTGCTTCTGTGTTAGAGGAAAATGGAACCCTCTTTGAAGTTTACTGTGATAATAATGAAATTAATCTCCAGTCATTTACCGTACTAGTTAATGGCCTACAGAAAAACAAGAAGCTTCTGCATCTTCCCGCAATGGTACGGGACAGAGAGCAATGTCTAGAACGGGTTCGTCGTGAAATCGAATCCGTGAGCCAGAACGTTTCAAACTCCGGCGGGTCTAAAGCAACTACTATCCGCAAAACTCTCCAGGCCGCTGTCTCTGGGGGAGGTACAAGCTCGGGTAACAAGTTGGCAAAAGCAGCACCGGCATCGCTACAACAGGGGAATCCTCATACAGCCACAGTCTCCTCGCCGTTAGCCTCATCCGCGCCTATTCTAGCTAGCTCAACCACCCCACCCCACTTCATCCGGCATGATGTGCAAGCCGTGCTTCAATCGCTAAGCCAGAAATGGGATATTGAAGTACAACGCCTCCAACGGTATCTAGTCCGGAACTACAATCTGGCCCATGGTCTTATCGATGAATACAGTAACGGCACCGACGACGATGCGATGAGCGATGGCCGGCCGACTACGGCAGCCAGCCTTGGTACATTCCTCAACCAGCTCTCGTTTGATGAGACCAATCCAACCCGAAGTGAAGAACCATTACCTTATGAAACCCGAACTGCAGAGCAAAATTCCGAGCTTGAAAACGGCAACGATGACGAAAAGCTTACCATCCAAAGCGCCAAGACTGATGAGCAATCATCCACACCCGATCCTTCTCACACCCGCTCTTCCCGCCCTCCCCTCCTCAAATACCACACATCTAGCGGCCTACAAACATCTTCCACAAACTCCTGCCCCACCCCGCCCCTCCCACGCCTTGCCATCCCAGCGACTGCAGGTAACAGCATCCGCACAAGCAAGAGTAATAGCAACTTGAGCGCCAGCACATCCACTAGCACATCAACCGGCACAGGCACCCGGTTATCCGAAACTGCTTCCTCGCTACGCGGATTGCTTCTGGCGCGATCAGCGGAGCGACGGGAGCAAAAGAATGATAAGGGGCCTATCCTAACCTTCAACCAGCCACCTAGGCTTGATTGGAGGTTACCTGACTTGGAAATGTGAAACACTTAAATATTTGCTAATTATATTTTATCGTTTTTCTTGCTCGTTTCCCCTCTATTTTATTTTCCGCTGGGAATGATTGTATTGCTTCTTTCACTTCTTTCACTTCTTTTGCCTTTTTTCTCTTTGTTATTAGCGATTCATTTTCTGGGGCCGGTTCTCCCTGGCAGGCATGTCTTGTTTTGGTATTGTGTCTCTGTTCGTCTATCTACTTTATTATTTATTTATTTTATTTTATTTTATTTATTTATTTCTTTCTTTCTTTCTTTTCATCTACGGGTTAGTAGGTCTCAGGGGGGGGGCTAGTTGATTTTTCGCTTTGTTTATTATGCTTTCGTCTCCCACATTCAAACCCCTCGTCATATACATATCGCTTATATACATTACATACTTTGCGCCTTTTTCTTCTCTCTACTGGTTTTCTTCTCCCTTCTATCTGATCTTCTGTTCCGCTTCATTTGCTTTTCAAACCTTCCAACAGGCCGTTGCAAATAGCCTGGTATCATTTGGCTCATGGAGAGTCGTGGGTATATCCGATTTGATGACAGCAAAAATGTTGGAAGGGGACATCAATGGGTAAATTTGAGGCTCGTATGACCCTATCACTGATTATTTGGCAACTTGCCCTTTCATGTGGTATTTTCTGTTGGAAATATCAATTTTCTTTGAGAAGGAAAAAAATAAAAATAAAAATAAAAATAAAATAAAAAAAAAAAGAGCTTGAAACGCCCATGATGACAGCTATTTTAGTTGGATCGTATTGTTCTCTTGCTCCTGTCCCGATTTTTATATTAGCGATGGACGGGCCTGTCAAAATAATAACGATTGAAGTGCTGCTACGTTGAAAATTTTCTCTAAACGTATACCAAGCTTATTCTATTGACTTGAATTATAGATACGGCTAATGCATGTTAATGCCATTGTTTTTCCTCCTGAATAGCATCTGATGTTCAGCTTTGTCTCATCAATGTGAATTCTCTTTCAATCTCTATGCATCTTCCTTCTCATTCATGAAAAAGTGTGGGGTGAGCAGATACCAGAAATATTAGATAACAAATATGTATTTTATATTAGATAAATCATAAATAATGAGCCCTCTCTTCCCTCTCGAGAGGACATAGAACGAGCAGTATATATATATATATATATATATATATATGCCCCAGCAAAAACAACTCCAATTTCTAGACTAGATGAAACGAACCCTCAAAACAAAAGAGTTGATAAGAACGGAGAAAAAAAATAAGTACAACATTCACAACGAAGAAGAGCGAAGAAGCAAAAATATTAAAAATTAACACACTAAGTTGCCAAACCAAATAGCAACTCCGATAAATGAACACCGTAAAACTTCCTAACAAATTGGAGCAAAATTATAGGACGATGAAAACCCACAACACCGGGATATATGCGCATTAGGTTGGTAAACAAAAGATGTGTGTACGCCCGTCCTATCACGAAGGAAAAACGAAGGCAAATCGACGACACGGAGAACAAAGGACGGACCAGTGGGCGGGACAGGTTCTTCTTCCCTCCCCCTTCCCTCCCTTTCCACCCGCTCTTCAACTCCCCGTTGGAAACTTGATTAAAAGAAAACATAAACAAAATCGCTTTCCTGGAAATTTCTCGCTTTCTCTTGTCCTGCGTGTTTTGGCCATGAATGAGGCCCTCGCACAATACACACAGGATATAATGCATACATATACAAATAATTATTAAGGGGGTTGGTGGTAGGTAGATCGCTTACTATATTGGGTGAAAGAGTAGATAGGGTAAGGAGGAGGAAAAAAATAGATGGCTTAATAAAAAACGCCCCCCGCTCCGCCCCGTTCTATTTCAATTCGCATTCTTTGTTTTAAATTATTCATTCATCCCGGAAACTGCTCTTGCGCCCGCCGAGAAGTTCATAAGCGGTATCCGCATACCGGCCAGTTTCCTCGTCACCACGTCGCTTTGCGGGGCTTTGCCGGCGCAGCCAACCTTGGAATAACCGGTTGCCGTGCCGACGAGAGGGTGAGAACGATGGGGAGCGTTGCGGGATCGGTGGGTGGGGTGGCGGTGGCGGTGGTCGTCGGGAGAGTGGGGAGTAGCGAAAGCAGCGGGATGTGTAGAAGAGGAGGCGGCCGTAGGCCCACCAGAGACAGAAGCCGAATACACCGGCAAGGAGGAAACCGAGCGCCGTTAGAAGCATCCAGTGACCGCCCATCTAGATTGGTTTGGTGTTAGTGTACGCTGAAAACAAT
The DNA here is from genome assembly GCF_000003855.2 of Blastomyces gilchristii SLH14081. NCBI lineage: Eukaryota > Fungi > Ascomycota > Eurotiomycetes > Onygenales > Ajellomycetaceae > Blastomyces > Blastomyces gilchristii. The sequence goes on from NW_003101663.1 coordinate 550,564, forward strand.
AAAAAGGGGGAGGAGTATAGCGAGAGTTTCTCTACGCACCCAGAATATTAACCTAGCATCTCTGCCATGCCAACTGCTGCCCTGGTGATGTGTAAAGAAGCTCCATGAGTGCCGATTATACTCGTCTGGCATGAGGATGCGTACGCGATCGGCCATGGCGGGCTCGGAGAGCATGTATTCTTTCCAGATGACTGAGAGGAAGAGTGGGCCAGTCGAATACATGACAGTGATGTAGGGTAGCGCCCAGTTCTTGTTATACGCTTGTAGTGAGTCGAGGACACGGAGGAAGAAGGGGTGCTGGGGGATAGCCCCCATAGCGTCGTTGGAGATGCCCGTGGGCGCTGTGCGACGGACCCAGGCACCATAGGAGAGGAGGGGATCCAGTCGACGGTTGCAACCCTGTAGTATAAAAAAGCATTGAATTAGTTAGAAACACCTGGGTGCAGGTTGCATTTCTTCCCTGCAGGAGCAACAAAACGGAAGGGAGGACAAATAAATCCAAACAAACATACATCGTCTAGATCAATGTAAGTGCCACCATAATGTGCCAGCACAAAGTATCGAATGGCGTCAGCGCGTTGAATGTTATGCGGGTAGTTATCGAAAGTTTCTAGGAACCAAGGATATTCGCTCGCGATAAATTCTCTCGATTTCTCGTCCGTCCAAAGCTAATAGTTTCCTCGTTAGCCTCAATTGGCTTTTCTCCATTTCCTTTCCCCAAGCAAAGTTGGAACCTTGTGGACAATTGCATTGTATGCCGGCTCCCAGCCAACGACAAGGAGTCGCACCATATGCGGAACCTATTTCTCCTTTGTTATTTTTTCAAACAAAACGCACCTTGTACTCATAATCAGTATGTATACTGATGCAGCTCTGCTGAGCACCCTGCCACACAGCAGGAATTGAGGTATTCTTATATGTCTGATGGATGATCTTGGGAATAATCTGTGGACGGGACTCGATTAAGTTCGAATTGGGTGAAGGTAGGTCCGAACGTCGAATTGCATCAGCCGAGGCATCTTCGATTAGAAGGGTCAGGAGCGTAAATACGCTGCGCACGAGGAACGCGACGATGAGGAAATTGACGATGATAAATATGAGATAGCCTTTCCGCATTGTTGAGGTTTTTGAGTTTTTCAACACCACCTAGCTAAGGAGGTGGGTTAGAGTCTAGGAGAGTGCGCAAAACAGAGGAGAAGGGGAGCGAAAAAGCTAGATTTCTTCCCCCCAGAAGTCAAGCAAGAGAAGGGGGTTTGTAGAGGCAAGAAATATAGCAATTTGGCTGAGGCGTGGAGAAGCGAGGGGCTGGTCCAATTGACAGAATTGTCTCTTCATGCAGGTGAGAAATTCTGTTGAAGCTGCGGTTGGGAGGAGGCCAGGGGACGTTGTTGTTGAAGTGAAGAGGAGAGGTTTGGTATGGTATCGTGAGGAAGAACGACGCTAGACTCCTGTTCGCTTCTTTTAGATCGGTACTAAAAACGGAATGGGATCGTTCGCTGGAGGGGATGGCGAGTAGTTTCGAGGAGGGCCACAAGATATGAAATCTAGGATCACGAAAAAAAGAGAAGGAAGGGAAGGGGCGCGCAGGCCAGAGGAAATGAAATTTTATGAAAGGTAAGGTAGATGAGAAAGGAGCGTAGAAGGATTGAATGATCCCCAGGGAATGGTGACGAGTTTTGTTTGCACAATCGAGGAGAAGAAGATTGAGGGCAAGGCCAAGAACGAACGTGTGACGGGTACTTTCAGGGGGATCAGGGAAACTTGGAAGCTAAAATGCGTTTAAAATAAAATGAATAAAATAAAATCAAAGGAGTGGACGAATAGAAATGGGGGTTGAAATGGACACTCGATCTCGTTGGGTGAAAGGGCAAAAAAAAAGAGAGAAAGAGAATTAAATGCGTATGCAGCGGAGGCGTTTTGGAACCGGGGGAAACTAAAGGAGCGACGGGCTCTCCAGCCCAAGAGCTAACTGGAATAGGACGACAGGGAAGACGCAGAATTGGGGCTTAAGATGTGCAGAAGCCGGACGACATTGTTATCGGGGAGAACTGGTTGGCTGGGAATAATGGATTTGAATGGCTGAGATAGTGGAGGCTAGGCATGGAGCCACAACCGCCTCTTAGGCTTTCTTGGGGCGCGCGACGTTTAGCTGCTTGCGCCGCGCGGATTTTGGTTGGGGGAGGGCTCGTTAGAGACCGCGGAATAAGCAGCGGAGGATTTTCTGGACCTCGAGGTTGTAAGAGGTTGTAGAAGGGCTTGGTTCCGGATTTTATATGGGATGTTTACGCTGTAGGGACGTCTTTTATTTATAATCATTCACATATAGGTCCGGTTGTTGTGTTTCTGCGGTGATCGTATGCTGTGGGGAGGATGAAATAATGAAATTTTGGTAAAAATGGAGAAGAAAAAGAAAAAAGTGGGAGGGCCTGACACTTCTCTGCTAGCTGTAGGAAAAAGTTTCATCAGAGAGCTTGGACGAGCCAGTATTCGGTAAACCGAACCGTGGAAAGCGGAAAAGACTCACAGGCTGGACCAGTAAAATATAAGTCGTGGAAAAGGATAATAAGCACAATTTAAGAGGGATAGAGAACGAAACGTGGACGAGAGCTTGACTGTGGCTTACAGGCAGGGATTTCCATGCTAGGCAAAGGCAAGCCGAAAGTTAAAAGGTAAAAAAAAAAGAAAAAAAAAAGAAAAAGGAGGTTGGGATACCGATTACATCGATAACACCGCTCCAGCTCCTAGCAGAGCCAAGCAGACAATGAGGATGCTAGGACTAGATATAGACTAAAGGGACAGGCATTCGTATAGCCATTATTATTATTATTATTGCATTGCTGTTGCTGTTGATGTTGGCGTTGACGATGAGGTTTTGGATGAAGTCGTCGTTGGTGAGGTTGTTTATTTCCAAAAGGGGCTAGACCCTGCCCGTAAAGGGAAAGCGGTGGCGAGGACGCTAGTCTGGATACGGGAATGGTGCGGCAGAATCCTTGCCTAATCAATCCTAACCAATGCTAGCGCCGTGTATGTACCTCCGCCCCATTCTCCGGTGTGAAGGTACTTCCGGTGTCGTCACGACAATTGCTGATATATATATATATATGATATCTTTATTATTATCCTTATTATATTTTGTGACCTTTATATAGTGTCTTGGGCCTTTGATCTTCCTTACCTAGGTATCTACGAGCTGCCGCCTCTATTCAACTCACTGGCCTCTTTGCCGAGGGCTCTCTCAACCTTAACTACTCCGTAGTAAGGGCGTTTCCTAACTGTCAGGTGTTGTGCACTTCACCCCTAGCAATAACACCGGCTTGCTTGGCCTGCACCATGTTGTCCCAGGCAGCTGAAAGAACCTTGGAATGCCAACAAATTTATCTCCTGGGGTGGTACGGGCTGAGTCGCCGGGGCCGTTTGACCGGTGCACGACTGTTGAAGACTCTGCGCAGCCCTGCCCCGCTGCAGCGCATTAGCGGAGAAATCAATACATTCTCTTTCTAAAATATGGGCGCTCTCCAGTGTAACCCGCATGGTCGTCTTCGTCGTCGTCGTTTTCGTCGTCGTCGTTTTCGTCGTCGTCATTTGTCGCCGTTAAGTGCCAACGCGGCAAAGAGCGATTCATCTACGTAAGTTATGCGAGAAGAAGTGAAATATCGAGATAACTAACTAATAAGTGATTTTTTAGGCCAAGACAGTTTAACTGACAAGATCTGTGCGGCGCGCCGTCTGTCTCGTCGCCCTCGTGGCTATTTTTAGAATGGCCTTCTCCGGTGATTTAGCATAGAAATAGAAATAGCATCTTTTGTCGCCGGATGGAGCTGAGTCGCCATTCGGTGAAACCGGCATTGATGGTGTGCACTATGCCTGATCCTATGTAGCATGGTTTGGCAACGGATTTAAGTAGTAACTAATCATTCGTGGTCTTACGCACAACACTGCGCAATTCAACAATTCAACGGGGCTGCCAGAACACTATCAGAAACCCGAGGCTGAATTTGACTAAACACAATATTGGCGGCGAGATACGTGCTTTTCTTTACGGTTTCCACCCTCTGCGATCTGATCTGGCTATTTGCCGTGTGTCCCTCCGACTTACAAGGGCCCAGAGCCTTGCCTGGTATGATGGCCGACAGCCTAGCAGACCTACAACCATCCAGGAAGTGGAAGTGCCTTGGCTTAGACTGTGGAAATGACGCTGGAGCTCTTCAATGCCCAACATGTCGGAAGCTAGCGATAAAAGGCAGTTACTTCTGTTCCCAAGTTTGCTTCAAGAAGAACTGGGTTCGTTGACAGCGGATAGTACCCGGTTCGTAACACATGAAGGATTTGAGAGGCTGATTTGGAGAAAATAAACCTCACCTCAATTCTCGTTGACGTGAGTGTAGAACCAACATAAATCTGTACACAAAATCACCCCTCAGCCAGATCCAGTTACCGGCTTATACAATCCTTTCCCGACATATGCGTTCACTGGCTCTGTTCGGCCCGTCTACCCGCTCTCTGCGAAGCGCCCTGTTCCCCAATCAATCGCACGGCCCGACTATGCTGAGACCGGTATACCCAAGAGCGAGCGGCGTTTGAATAGGATGAAAATTGACATCCTGGACGCCAGGGGTCAGGAAGCAATGCGTATGGTTTGTAGACTGGCTCGAGAGGTACTGGATGTTGTCGCTGCCGAGCTCAAGCCGGGTGTTACCACAGATTATCTTGACGAAATTTGTCACAGAGCTTGTATAGAACGGAATGTAAGCACGAACTCCTTGTCTCATTTATTCGGAAAATAGAAAAAAAAAAAAAAAAGAAAAAAGGGATGACTCGATGGAATTCTTATTAATATTTTAACCCCTTCCTAACTATCTCAAAATAAGTCATATCCATCCCCCTTGAACTATAACAAATTCCCAAAGTCCCTATGCACCTCTCCAAACGAAGTCGTCTGCCACGGAATCCCCGACCAACGAATCCTCCTCGATGGCGACATCCTCAATCTTGACATCTCCTTATACCACGAGGGCTACCACGCCGACGTAAATGAGACATATTACATCGGCGAGCGAGCCAAGGCAGACCCGGACTCAGTCCGGGTCGTCGAAACGGCTCGCGAATGCTTGAACGAAGCTATCAAGCTCGTGAAGCCGGGCACGCCCATCCGAGACTTTGGCAACGTCATCGAGATGCATGCAAAGGCCAGAAACTGCAGTATCATGGCGACATGGGGCGGTCATGGCATCAACACCAACTTCCACCCCCCGCCGTGGATCCCGCATTATGCCAAGAGCAAGGCGGTTGGGGTTTGTAAGGCCGGCATGGCTTTTACGCTTGAACCTATCCTCGCGCTGGGGAGGGGAAGGGAGGTTTATTGGCCGGATAATTGGACGAATGTTACTGTTGATGGTGGGCGTACTGCTCAATTCGGTGGGTATAAACATGTTGTGCTTGCACATTGACCACAAGAGGCTTTCGTTTTCGTTCTGGCTGTTGTCATTTGCCTCTTGTTTCTCCTAGGCTCTTATGGGTCGCCAAACACTGCTAACATGCGCTGTAGAACACACTCTGCTTGTTACGGACACGGGCGTCGAGGTCTTAACTGCGCGGAACGAAAATTCTCCAGGAGGCGCGATTCCAATACCAACGACTGCTACTGATTGAGCAGTGGACGTTGTTGGTGCAAACGGCGGATAGATTCTCGCCCATCATTGCATAGTTAGATGCCATCATAGCCTATTCAGGCCATTTTCCTTTTATTACTCTTTTCCTTTCGAATACGGAAGCATGAAAGGAACGATCGGAGATTTATTTCACGCCAGCATTGGAGGCTCATTCAGCTTACAAAAACCAAATCACAGATAGCTGCTGTGCTCTACAGTGCTCGGGAAATTTCTTGAGTAGCTTGGGGTATATATAGATATCTTCATTATCTAACGGGAAATTGAGTTATTTTAGCACATAAGCTCCAAAATCCCGCAAAATCGTTCAAAGGGCATGTGGAAGTGGAAGTAGAATGTAAGCCAGTGGTTCGTGCGCATCACTTTTCGGGACAGTTGTCTTTAATGATTGGAGTGATCAGAGAAGAATGATGTTGTGCGTAGATTGGCGGACCGAGGAGTCCCCTGAAAGGTCCGGATATCACTGCCTAGATTCTGCGTGAGGTCTTTCAGAACTTCGATTAACTAAGTAGTAAAAAATGTTTAATTTTGAAGTGCGTTGGGCATTGGCAACTGGAGCAAGATTTTTCGGACTTACTCCTCGATGGAGGGCTTGAGTAGAGATGGAAGACTACGCAATAGGGATATTGGCGAAGGACAAGCTTGGTGCTTCAAACGCCCAGCTGAGTGCAGTTTTCTGTGTATGAACGTCTCGCTTTTAACAATACCGAGAGGCTATTCGGTGCGTTGATCAAGTGTTCTCAGCGGGGGCCAGGCGTTGGGGAGCATTGCAGTTATATTTACATGCTTAGCAATGTTTTGTCTCTACTAGACAGCTTCCCACCGGAGCGGGTAGATGCAACATGGACGAATGGAAGCGATAGAACGAAAGAGCAGAGTTTCATACGCTAGTAAATTGAATTGCTCATCTCTTGCGGTTAAAGAGCGTCATAGATGTTGTAAGAAAAGGATGTTGAATCATTTGGCAAGGTCATATTTCCATCACTATTGAAGTCAAGGAAAACCGAAAATTAAAACAGAGGCATTGCTCCCACATTTCTCTTTAGTAGTCATCTCCTCTAGAGATCACTTCCTTGCAATTTGGCCTGAGCAAAACAGTCTATTTGAAAAGGTTGTGTTAGTATATCTCAAGGTGTTCAAGACACGGAATCCACTTACGTGCTCAAACTGGGCGACATAGGACCCAGGAACATCCACAAGCGGCGCATATGATTGGACAATGCCTTTCGAGACGAGTGATCTCATGCCGAGGTGATAGCTCTTTACTCCTAACCGTTCAAGGTAGCGTCTGGAGAAGACCAGGGTCCCGAAATTGTCCTTGATGGTCTTCAGTAGCGATTTGGCGGAGGAGTGATGAAGTCCAGCAGCGCTAGCATGCTCATCACAAAAATAGCCGTAAATTCCTATGTCGTCGTCGAGGTACGCTTTGCCAGTGCTACCGAACGTTTCAATTGCAAAGATGTCGCCTTCTTCCATGCGTTGGTTGGTATGTGTCTTCACGAAGGGAACTTGTTTATCGCCGTGGATCTTATAGCGAAGGATGTTATGACCTGTTATGTTTCGAACCGCTTTGACGGGGATGATTTTTCGGTTGAGCTCAACCTCATAGCTCTCCATTACTTCTTGGATTGCCTCGCTGATGCAATCAATCCGAGCATCAATGCCAGCTTCCTAGGAGTTTATTTAGCATTGCAATGTGGTACAGGGCAGACTTTCGTTTTCATACCTTAAGACCGGTATTGGTCGCTGCCTTGACAGCCGTAAGCAAATCATCATAGACTGGATTGAAAGCCATGGTGTAGGCACTATCGACAATCCTGCCATTGACATGAACTCCAAAATCTACTTTGAGAACATCGTCGTACTGCAGGATGACCTCCTTTGCGCCAGGATTGGGAGTCCAGTGAGCTCCTATGTTATTCAAACAGAGCCCGGTTGGAAATGCCATGCCGGCTTTGAGAGCGTCTCCGGTCTCAATACCTTGGTGGTCGGTCAGTGCACGAACACCGTCCTCAATTTCTTGGGCAAGCTGGCTCATGGCAATGCCAGGCTTTGTGATTGTCTGCACATACTGGCGGACCTGGCGATGGACTTCGGCAGCTTTGCGATAATCATTCAAGAACTCATCGTCCATGTCGTTTACGACGCATAGGTGACGAAATTCTTCAGCGGTGATCCGTTGAAGATTGTCATTGTTCGTGGTGTATCCGACAATCTCAGCCTCTGGGTATCGCTGGTTGTAAAAGATGCTGGACAATGCAACCCTAGGCGGAGTCGTCTGTAGCCCGCCCAGTAGCGTTTTCTTCTTCTTTTTGTTCTTCTTTCTCTTGTTTTTCTTCTTGGCTTCTCGTGATTTAGTATCAAGTAAATACATACTACTTCAGGTTGGCTTACTACTATTGTTGAGCTGACCAACAGATTTTAGGTCGGCTCCAGTTTTATCGTCATCCTCATCCTCCCCGTCTTCGGTTTCCCCTTCGAGTGGACCATGAAGGAGTCCACTCGCTGCGGCATGCTTCGGAGGATTGATGGTATCGATTGCAGCGTGGGGCGATGACTCTACTCACGGCGTCAGAAGGGGTTGCTACAAAAAGGGACCAACTTAATAATTTCTTTCCCATACCATTTGGGCCTCGACGATGATCGTTAGGTGTCTTGGATCCCATGGTCGGCTTTTACTTGTATTCATAAGGCGTCTTGAGTTGTTGATGGTTGATGGTCGATGTGATTGTGATTGAATATCAGAAAGCATGAGATGTCGTCGAAAGCACTCCAACCTTGGCGTGACCTATTTAAGTAGGAAGGACATGCTTTCCCGCTTTAGGAAATGCCTTCTGATACGGTCAAGCACCAAATCTTTAACTAGCCACAAGCCATTGAGTGGAATTGATTCTTGAATTACTGTGCGTAACTGAGTGATTTGCTGATTTTAATATTTTGGAAATAACAAGGAAATGCCAATAATGACCAGAAACGCGGCGGTAGCAGTATATATATCCTATTATGTAAATGACTTGTGTATAGCTGCTATCTTTAAATCACAGGATTGCACCGTAATGATCTTTAAATCATAACAAGGCTACTAATTGTAATAATGAAATTCCCCAGGAACCGACCAGTAGAAACCCTCTACCAAAATCCTATCACCAACCCAGTCCCAGCCCCCAACCCAAATCCCCAGAAAATAAGAAAGGATATCAAAGAAGTAGAATGAAGGGGAGATTACAGAAGATAAAAGCACTAAAGGTAAAAAGGTGTCCGTAAATGTGGCATAAGAAGAAGAAGAAGACTCGAGAGTGGTATAAAGGAGGAATGGAGAATGAAGTAATAGAGTGGAAAAAAAAAGAGGGGAACGAAGACCAAAGAATATCCTCCAGCCAATAGCCCTGTTACACAAGCGCGTATCGTATCATAGTGCCAAAGGTCAAACATAAGTGCAAAATATAGTAAATGATGAAAATTCATCTCGCTGTTTCCTGTCGTTATCAATGTGTCTGTTTTTTCGTATCATTTGCCCATGAGCCCTGAATCATAACCACATGCCAGCCCGTTATCCCCCCGATCAATAGTCCTCGCGATCAGACACCGAAAAGGGCCCGCAAAAGGTGATGTGGTATTAAGACCTCATGGCACCCCCGTTATGCTAGCGGTTGTGGAACGGAACAACCTCCAACGCCACTAAAACACCGCAAATACGGTATACCGGAAAATTTCTCACACTTAGAAAACGTTAGAATTAAAGCGCTGCATCCTCAGTGTTGGGGCATATCGCATATCAACGACGCTCCCTAATCGTCGGCTACTGCCTACGAGCACTGGGTATTCGTATTGTGGGCAGTATGCATAGCTGTATGACGGTTGGATTGTCACGGTATCGTATGGCGATGGCGCGGGTCTTGGTCTTTCAACTGTGACGGGTGTTATAGTTTTATATGGCGTATACTGACTACGCGGCTCAATTAGTACTGCTGTAGCTGTCGCTTGCTGCACGTAGTAATCCGGGTAGGTTTCGGCGTAGAGCGTGGCTGGGGTTGTTTGGGTTCGGGTTGGGGTATGCGGGCTACGCGGGCTACGCGGGCTGCGTTGGTGGACTTCTTCATACTCTGGTTGTTCATCGCGTCGGTGTGATTTAGGTGTTATGACGGGAACTTCGTCATTAGCGGCCCATCGGGGTCTGATAGTTTTGTAACTATACGACGGGGCCGATTGTGAGTATGTGTGTCGCTTCGGTGATGGGTCGCGTTTCTGCGATGGCAAATCTGATTTCCATGGGCGGTGACACTTGTAAGAATGTCGTAGTTGGGGGGATGGTGAGCGTGTTTTGGTTCTTTGAGGGGGTGAGTGCGATCTGCGCGCTTTAGTTCGCATGCGTGGTTCTGGGGAGTGAACCCGGAACGTTGGCGTTGCAGGACTTGTTCTTCGTGCTGAAAAATGCTTCTCTGGTGCGGGCGCTGGTCGTGAGTAGGGTGGGTTGCTTGGGGCTTTCTTTTCCTTTCGTCCCCGAGTTTCCCCCCGCGCATACAGGTCCCACTGCTCCCGAATGTCGTCATACATTAAGTCGAAAACTCTTCGTTTTTCGTCATCTTGGAGCGTTTCGAATGCCTCTTGCACCTGGAAAGGGGCCAAGTTAATCAAGTATTCTCTGATATATTGTATGATCATAGATACAAGGGATATGAATGAACAAACCTTGCAGAATTCATCCGCTGATATCCCTGGGTTCTTGTCCGGGTGGGTCGTCAGTAATTTTTTTCGGTACGCTTTTTTGATCTCTGCCGCCGTCGCGGATTGTGTGAGACCAAGGACCTGATAGTGATCAATCTCAGTTGGGGCCTCCATCGTCTGGGAACAATTTTGGATTCAGTTCCTAAGTTTACGAAATGGTAAGCTCAGGAACGGGATGGGGACATTAAAAGGTTTGACCCAGAGTCGGGAAGACGGGCAAGGCGGAGGCCAATCGCGTCTGAACACGACGGGACTGACAAATGACAGGCGGAGTTTCGGTTGGGAGGGTAGCTTATTTATACCCAACTTGACCCTATTCTGCGCCTCACTCCCTCCAACCTTGGATGGTAAAGAACTGCCTTTTTAACTTTCAGGGAGTTGAAATGATGGAGTTAAAGTGCAGCTTCCCACCAATAGCTTTCCTTCTACAACCTGTATTTCGCTGCCCTCAACCCCTTGATTAAAACATACCTAGAAGTTGGGCAAAATTGGTGTTAGAACTCAGATGTTGTGGGATGGAAATCGCTGGTTTCCGGTTCAGAATTCGGAGCAGTTGATACCAAACCGACTAGGCGGTTCAACTTGATTGGTAATTAGGCTCGAAAAGACAAATCGTCAGGGACAAGCCAGCTTTGCAATTTGTTTTGGAAAGTTCTCAGTCGTCAGTTTTCCCCGCGATGAGTTGTTCATAAGCGATTGATAGGCAGTGGCGGCCAGCGTCTGGCTTGGAATGTGAAATGGCTTTATGAACAGCCAGGTTGGAATGCAAATATACGTCATAATGTTCCAAAAAAGCCCGAAATGCCGAGAACAATTCGATATGGCACTGAGAATTCAAAGGAGACGGTTGGAGAAACGGCGATTGATACTCCTCCTTGTGGTCTTGGTCAGAGTGACCTGAATATTCCAACCGCAAGACGTGGTTATTTGTTTCTGATCATCCCTGGGCGCGAACAATCACTGGTTGATAGGAAACGGTTGGCGTGTTTTGCAAGCGCCAATGAAATCGACACGAAACATGGTCACACCCACCGTATCAACATTACCCTTTGGCATCTACGTCGCGCCCTGGGGGCTTTCAACCTTGAAGAAACCGGTCAAAACTCGAGATATTTTTTTGGCGATGGGAACTGAAAGCCCCAAACCAGCCATTCAGGAGCGGACTTCATGCTACTTTGCAGCGAACGAGCACCTTGGCTCATTGACTCGTGAGGCGACCCGACGGATGACGCCAGGGGAGTTTCCATTAATAATTGGCTTTTTGGATGCAGAAGCATGCATCCTAGTCGAGCCGTCGGGCACAAACGGTGCCTAACAAGCAGCATACCAGAGACTTCGCAAAAACTAGTTATTTGCTGGCAGGCGGTTGTTGGACGAAGCGACAAGCTCTTTGGGAGTTGTCGTCCGTTTCTTATCTCAGCGGGCTCAGACCTCTGGCTCGGTTTGAACAGGTTGCAGACTAATCCGGCATGACACTAACCTACTTTTGATACAAGTCATGTGCTCAGAGCAATCCTCGCCAGAGGGTCTGAGAAGAAACAGTTCCATCTTCAATGGAGATTTCCAAGATTTACAAGGATTTTTCAGATTCTTCAACTTTGACTTTCTATTACTATATATCCATATATCTTTGAGATTTGAAAATCACCTTAGCTTATAGCTAAAGAGAAGAAGAATAGAAATATTTCTTTAATATTTCAAAAAAATCTATATTTAAGATAGATGTATACTCTTGAAAATGATCATATTTTTTGATCTCAGAATTTCTAAGAGCTTTTTTTTGTATGAGAAATTGGATCAAAATTCCTGTGTTCAAAAACACACTGATCAACTTTGAGATGATACTTCTATTCTAAGAACTTGAGATATGAATATAAAAATCAGATACATCGCGAGAATATTGTTATTCTAAGGTTTCAAGATGATACAGAAATGATGAATCTATGAAGTTGAGTTGGAATTCTCTTTCATACTCAGAGTACTGAGCAAATCCTTCCCATGTTACTAATAATCAGGAACTGTTTCTTCTCAGATGCTTCACAAGATATCATCACTCACATGACCTGATTTTACTATTTGGGTTAGCTTATTGCTTATTTGAGATTAGCTCATGACATAATCATCAATCCAGTGTTAAAACAGCAATAAATATCTGGAGAAGCGTCTGAGCTTGCTGAGATAATCCGTTTCGTCCTTTTTCCCATGTGATCAGGTGACGAGGTTTGCCCTAAGTCATGCCTTCGATCCTGCCCTTCTTCATAGGGTCATTCGACTTCAAAGCGATGCCGGTAACTAACCTACCTAATGGATTGCTGCTTTGCCAATTATTTCAGCTGCACCTGTCTCGACACCTTTGGATCCCAGTGAGATTAGTTTCCTGAGACAAGCCATTACGAAACCTTTCTCTGACACCTTGCTACATGTTGGGACGTAAGCTGGAACCCCGATTTCGGATGGGTTCTAATAATCAGTCCCCGGGTGCGGGTGATTCCAACCTTTATTTCTCTTTTAATTACTTCGGCTTCCTTTCTTCAGTTGGAATGTGAGGCAAAACCTCGCCGCAAGCTAAACCTACCTATTGTCTTGAGCGGACGCACACAGCCTCGCTGAACAGGCCGTGTTAGCACATTTGCTTGGAGGCGCGGAAGTGGTCTGATAGATCGTTTCCCCAAGCCCCGCCTCAGCTTTTTGAATCATCATTGCGCACCAAGTGCCACACTGGAAGCAGAGAGAATGCGCCAATGGGAAAATACGGCAGTCTATAGTGACAAATGTGACAAATGAGTATTTTATACTAGTGTTATAAATGAGCACACATTGATGATACTGATTGTATTAGCAATCAAGATCTTCTCATTGAAGATTGTATGAAATAATGCTCATATCAGTGGAGGGCTCTCAACCTGGAACAGTCTCTATATGCTCAGGCCAGTCTTCAGAGGAATCTATATTCAGAGGTCTCTATGCTCAGAGGTCTCTATACCCGGGGCCACTCTATACTCAGGGGCTCTATGCATAGAGGCACTCTATATCTATATACCTGGGGGCCTTCATACTCAGGGCGGAAGGGGCCTCCATACACCTTGTTGATCTGTGAGGTGGAGCTCATAGTCTTAAAGCCAAGACTGACTAAACCATATGTAATAATATATTAACTATATTAGGACTAGTGTAACTAATCGGTGCATGGCTATAAAATCAACATTCATTTGTTACATTTGTCACTATAGACTCTGTAGGTAAGCTAGCGTCTAATTACCGGTGGTAGATTCGCGGCGACAGCGGTGCATCAGAGGGTCAACAGGAAAGTTCTATACGCTAGCTACCTCATCAACCGAAGACTGCCTGCTATTCAAGAACATATCATGTTCGGTTATTCTGAATTTGCTTTCCCGTTTTGCCGTGCTCTGGAATGGATGTAACCACAGACACAGGAAGTGTGCTTCCATGTGCGTCGCAGCCAGGTGGGTGGCCTGGAGATTGCCCCAGATTATAAATATATACGTGTATTTCCACACTCAATATATTCGATCCGAGGATGGAGCATTTCCCTCTTTTCGAGAGACAAAAAAAGTTGGTATCCACAACTGGCGAATATTGATGAACCGGTGTCATACTAACCTAACTATTGAAAACTTTCTTGTAGGCAGCCGTCTACGGTTATTATCCAATATTTTATCACACATGATATGAATAGACTTAAGGTTATCCCATTAAAGTATTACATATTTAAATCACATGCTGAGCGAGTTTTGTTAAAATGCAGACAAGAAATTCCCATCCTTCTTAGGAGCCATTGAAGCTACCCGAGCAAAACCAGGGAAATCACAAGGAGTTCATTAACAACTGGCCTTTGTGGCAGGGATTTATTGGACGAATCTGGCAATATTGTGGCAACCTCCAGGGAAACAAGAAAGATATGAAATGGAAACAATAAAGACAACAGGGCTTTTCAGTGACAAATTATACGTCCAGCAGTTTACTATATCGTGTTTTGGGCCGTGACAAAAAGATCAACCGGAAACACCAGTGAACAGGAAAAAGACAGAATGAGATATGCATATGTAGGGTATATTCGAGAGCTCATTCAAAAGCGCAACGACAACAGAAAAACAAAATGATATCTGAAAAGAAAAATAAAAGAAAAAATTACTATAAGAAAGTGAGTGCGCGTGTTAAGAAAATCGTCATCGTAAACCGAAATCGAGGTCATGGTATGAAATATAATGGAATAAACAGAAAACCGAATCCCAAGGACCCATGCATAAAGCGCCAAAACCAAATTAAATATCGATACATCGAGCCGTATGGCTGCGGTTATTTGGTTGTTAAATCAACAAGCAGCCCTGACAATCGTTGGATTTGACCGCCGCCTGGCCAACGGGGACGAAGCGTTCGAATACTCCGGGGGAGCCATGCTCAGGGTAGATTCTGTTGATAACACTGTATCGCTTCGTCCCCTGCCGGGCCCTGTCGAGAGCGCCGATGAGCGCTCAGCGAAATGTACCTGTGGGGGCGCGATGCTGCGCGGTGTGAAGAATTCGTCACCGGTGTTTCTGTTTCTGCTCCTCTCCGGCGTCCCACGCGCTGCAGAAGCTTCTGCAAGGCTCTCTGTGGTGGATATCTGAACGGGTACACGGACAGCCAGTGTGGGGACGGTTAGACTGGCGCTGGGTGTGTTGTAGGAAAGAGAGATTTCGAGCGCGTAGGTGCGCGATGAGAGGCAGGAGTGGAATGTGGGGACATATGCACGTGTGGGTGGCAGGCTGATCGGTACCAGGATGGCCGCAGTGTAGTAGGTCTCCCCTGCGTATTCAGCGCTGGGGCCTACGAGGGACTCGACTGAATTTGTTGATTGGAAGGAGTCCCGGCGGTGAAGGGAGGATGCCGCAGAGGGACAGGGGGAGGTGCCGGTGTGCTTCTTCCATTTTGCGGATGCGACGCAGCGAGATGCGAGAGAAACGGTATCGGTATAGACGCCTCGGTTTAGGGCCCACATTAATGATGTATTCTTGGTAGGAATGTCGGCCCATGGTTCGGCCGAAAAGAAGGTGTTTACCTTCAGCCTAGTCCAGACCCTGCTCAGGCGGGGAGGTTGTTGGTTCTCGTCTGTAGGGTCGAATCGAAGATGCAAGGTCACCATGGTGCTGGGAGTACTCTCTGCTGATTGAGTTGCAGCTGATGCTGGGACGGGGATTGCTTTTGGTTGGCCTGCGGCCATAACGATTCGGCCGATTTTGCCCCTTAGGGCGCCTCTTTTAACGTCCTTTTCTTTGCGCATTCGGTACTCCTCGCTGTCGTCCAGAACGCTCAACGGGGGAGCCTGATCCACTGCCGGAATGACACGAACTTTCTGTCTGGTGTCCACAAGCACTTTGAGGGAAGCATCCACCGGGCTGGCTTTGAAAACTTGGGCCCTAACCGCGTACTGAATCTGCGTCATCTGGGGAGTCATATCATCGAGAAGCGTGCCCCCGTTCCCCGATATCGTTGGATCACTTAGCGACGGTGGCAAGAGGATGTGCTCCGCGTGGACTTGAGGATGATTGCATTTATGATTGCATGAATTGGGGAGCAAATGCTTAGGGACAACGAAGGTAAAGGGGAATGTATATGTTTGGCCTGCACTGATAATCCCAGCCTGGGGATATTGTTGCTCATCGATCGGCTGCACAAGGCGCAAAAACGTGTGAAATGCGGAATATCGACCAATGGCAGGACCTGACATTCCAGGTGATTCTATGACGGTTCTAGATGTGCCTGTTGAATCGCACTTAGCAATGACCCTAAGTAGACGATTGTATGACAAGGAGAAGGTTAGGTCCTACCTTCAAAAGAAATAGAGAGATTTGTAAAGCAGACATCATAATCAGATGTGACGCTAACTTCTCCTTCGATTTTATCAAGAGTTGTATATGAGTTGATTGGGGATCCCTGCTGATTCTTGAGAGAAATTATCACCGAAGGCTTCGAGCGTAGAGAGAGGGTATCGAAATCATTTGAGCTACGGGCTGTAACTGAGGTAGCCATTGTGCTGTCTATATTTCCGTATCTAAATCCTATATCGGGCGGGTATATAAATCCCTTGAGAACGAACCAAGGGGGAAATAGGACAAGTGGGATCAGTGATGATAAACGCGTCGCCCAACAGCAGCAAGCACAGATTGAGGAACTATAAGGAGTAAAGAAGTATGATGGTAAAACTGTTTTTTTAAAGTTGACTATGAAATAATTATTTGGTACTATATGAACATGTCTTTGGGGAGGCGAGCTCTCATCTTTATAGATCCGAACTTAGTATAGAGTCACAAGAACAACACTTCTTCTCTCAATGGCATCCATGAATTACAAAAAATTTCCCGCTCGCTAATCTGCGATCCAGGTCTCCACAAAATGACACCACAGGGCGTGGGCCAGGGACAAACTATGGGGAAGGGGCTCAGACCCCCCGCTAGTTGTCAGCGAAACATTCTGTATATTATTGGCTGTCGGAGTTGAACCTGATTCTACTTTGTACAGCTGCTTTGACCCGAATGGTTTCCTGTGGCGGCAAAAACAATAAAGAGCTATTGCATAGCTGGATAAATACATGCATCCATTTTCTCTTGTCTTCTCATTTTTGTTGAAACCTCTCATTTCTACGGGCTGCATATCATATTGACATAAACGAGAAGCAGTCCATCAGACCATAAATGACCTCATCGCTCAACCGCTCATCATTATTATTAATCGCAATCTGTGAACGAAGCCGTGTTAGAGCACGGTCTTTTAAGAACGCTCGACAAAAGGGTGAGCCTAACCCGTATACAGACACCGCGTCGTCTCACAAGGGCGTGCCAACCAAGATTGTGCTCAACCCCGCCGATTTCGCAATTGGACGTGGAGCTTCGTGTTGCCGCCACCTACAAGCTTAGGACGATCTCCATGCTGAATAATTATTGAACTGCTGAAGCCTTCCTCCGTTTACGGACGGGTCGATCCGTACATGCTTCTGGGTTCCTTAAAGACAGGCAAGTTTGATTGGTTCTCGAAGTTCACCTCTTCGTATCATCCAAAACCGGCCAATCACTGTCAACTGGACCACCCGCCGAGCTTGGAGTCTGCCGTCTTAGCGGGAGCTGGGGATTGAATTAGTCATTCATGTTGATTAATCAATCTTCATGGATTCCTTGTCCTGTGAGATGACGTCAATAAATTATGATTGAACAAGCGCAATAGAAGTCATTACTTTCATAAGTTGGAAATAAAGATGTTAGCCTGGATAATTAACTAACTAGTTAACTAGTTAACTTAGTTAAGTTATTTTTGATGCTTATCTCAGCAGCTGGCCCGTGAGGCTCTTTTAAGCTTGTTTCTCCGTTGGGAGGGAGCTTAAATTCACCACCGCTCCTCGTTCGAAGTTCGTTCATGTGTTCTTGCCCACTTCCACCGCAATAAGAACACTTGGCCAGACGTTTCTGGTTATCGCGACACGTTTCCCTCTCATCTTGAACTGCGTGGGCTTCTTTTCGAGGCCATGGGACGCCCTGCCTAGAACAACACGCCCTTCTTGATATGACAAGGAACTGCGCTAATCCAATAGCGTGAGGACCCACTGCGAGCAAGCAACTCGGTGGTGGGACATTTTTTTCGAGGCCAGCTTAGTCGCCATGCTTAAATTTTCCTCGGGCCGAGAGCTTCATTAATTTTTTTTTGTCTCGAAATCGTCTTTCTTGCTTTAGCAAAGGGGTTTGATAAAACTCCAAATAATCGGCGAAGTGGGTTGGGGTAGGAGATATGCTTTGCTTAGCTACGTTACTGATTGGGCTGGAGCAGTGGCATCCTCCTTTCCGTTTTTTTTTTTTCCCTCCCAGGCCATGCGGTTTAGATTATTTCGTAGTAGATGTAGGTTAATCAACAAAAGTTAACATGTGTGCATGCATATTCTGAAAGAAGTTCCGAAGTAGGAGATAGACATCATCCAGGATCACTGATGCGTTTAAGCTTAAATGAGTGGGGCAGGGAGAAATCTTAACCTCCAGCTCCGTGTAACCCGACTTTCATATTATTATTATTACACGCAGCCCGCGAAAAGTAGAAACAGAGTGAATAGAATTTCATTCCTGATTCAATTGAATGTGAACCCTACACAGACCAGGGAAGAAATAATGAACATAGTCAATTCCAATTCCAAAGAGTATAGAGTACTAAACTTTGCTACATAAGGCGGCGGGCGGAAAGGGGACAAATGTATGTATGTCCTATGATTGAAAAAAAAAAAAAAAAAAAAAAAGGGGGGTGGGGGGGGACATGGAAAACGTGGCAGTACAGGATATGGGAAAAGGACGGCATGTTAACTGGAGGAGAAACGAATTCAAGAGTGGTTTTCTCATCATTCCAGAAAACACCGGGGGAGCAAAATCGAAAAGTGAAAAATACAAAGTTGATGGTTGAAGTGTAAAAGACGGCAGGAGACAACTGGCGTAAGAGAGAAAATGAAAAAAAGGTTAGGGGGACAAAACAAGATTTTAGCATAATTTACATCTTAGAAACGGATATAATGAGATAGAGTTGGAAAATGCTCTTGAGACCAAATGAATCCATGCATGAATTTGATTTCATTAGTTATCCATTGAGAAAAAGAAAAAATCAGAGAAGAAAGGACAGGTCAAAGAAAAGGAAAGGGAAAAAGGCATTAGTTTAATCAGAAACAGAATCAGAGGGATGTGTCTTTTTTTCTGCCACGTGCTCATACAACTCCCTTTTCCTGTGTGAAGTCCCACAGCATCTTGATAAGGGAGTCGGGAAGGGTGTAGAGATCAACATGGAATTCGCCCTCTGTATTCAAGAGATGTCAGTATCGTGTGTATGTGTGCGCGTGAGACAAAAAGCGTAGGGGTAGATGTAAATAAAGGAAAAGGAACGCACGCTCAATATCATTTTTGGTATACGAGTCGGCGGATTTGTTATCATGGACCATCTGCACAACTTGGAGGAGGTCATCTTCACCAAGCTTCTGCAGGCCGTCTGCCAGTTTATCCATGTCGACCTGATAAATGACAGTCAGGATATTGTAAGAAAAAGGCGGATGCCGGAACATATTCATTGTTTTGAGAGGGTGGAGTGGAAACTGGAGGTACTATAAACATACATTCTTATCTATCCGCTTCTTTTTCTTCGAGCCCTCATCCTGCGTACCTCCACGCTTCGATTTGACGCCATTCTCATCGCCAGGCACAGGGCCATATTCTCGGAGAATGTTTAGAAGAGCTGGTTTGGGGTTTTTGAAGGTCTATGGCCATATTATTAGATGGATGAAAACATCATTAGTCTACCCAAATGCACAGAAGAAGTCAAATGAAACAAACCCATCAAACACAGTGAGGGAAGGTGAGATGCGGGTTGGTGCTTGGGAGTTCAGGTATAGACTCACAAGAACATGCTTTGACTCATATTTGTTCTGCTGGAAATGTAGGTCATGGTTGACAATATGTTCTTTGTCCAGAACTGTGAAACCAATCTGCATATCAAATTCACCCCAGCCTTCCTCCTCAATTTTGAAGGGTGCAGATTTGAAAGCTGTATTTTATCCATTCGAAGTTTTTTGGAATATTGTCAGCACAAATAAAAGCTGTACACACCTGCATGCAATGCATGTGCAAGATAGCGGTAAGCAGAATCAAGCCCATCAACACGTACTCTGTATCGCCCTATTCCCAAAACTCGGATGCAGCGTATAGGTGACCTTGTCAAACATCGTCGCGGGGACCTCCTCGCCATGCTCGTTCAGCAAGTAAACCTCAATCGACCATTTCCGCAGCGGCAATTCCACCTCCGACGCCGTCTCTCCTTCTCTATATGCGCAGAGAACCCGTGTAAGCATTCGCCAATTAACTATCATCCATATATATTATCCCGTGCTGTGTACAGCAGACCCTCCCACTCGCCTCCAGAAGCTCCGCGTGTATACAGTTTGCAGATAATGTTTTGCAGCGACGTGGTGTTGGACTGGATCCAACCTGACTATTCTAGCTGGAGGAAAGGAGGACTGCCATGTTCTCCTAGCCCGCGTCACGGAGCCACTCGCAAAAAAAAGCCAATACACTCGCGAGGAGCCAGAGGGGGTGCATAGCATCTAGGGCTACGCGAACAGCAATGTCGGTTGGAGAGGGGAACAGCATACTGAGGGAGAAAGGGGGGAGGAGTGTTGGAGGGGCAGAAAAGAGCGGGGGAGGGCACGAACTTGAGATTCTGCTCCGTGACGAGCTTGACTGTGCGTTTCACCTACGGATATTCGATATCCACCGAAGAAGAGAGAATAGATTAGCTGATGAGTTCTGTAAGGGGACCGCCGCCCGAGGGGGGGGGCGGGGGGCCAAGCAGAGGAGAGCGCCATCCGTCGTCGGCTTTCGCAGTTCGCGCCATTCCGCACGTCTACGCGCGCCTTCTGAGAGAGATGGGGGAGATTGGGAATAGAAAAGAGCTCACTCACGTCGGGCATGTTGGTCTGCTTAATCCTCCGTTTTCCTTTCCTGCTTTGTTGTTCGCCCTCTTTGGTTCGGCCGTGTTAGGAAGATTTTGTGTGTGTAGTGTTTTCGTTGTTACTGGTCGTCAAAGGGCGGTGGTTGTGGTTGGGTGGAGAGCTAAGCTTTTCGGGCTAAAAAATGGTTAAAGCTCCTGAGAAAGATGATGATATATTTACCCAACAGTGGCGGAGGAAACACAAGGTGCGGTGTTTCTGGGTTATTTTGAGTTTTCAAAGAGAAAAAATAAATATATTTAAATTGTATTTTGGAAATAATGTTGAGGTTTGTTCATTCGGTTTCCCTTTTTCATTCACGAGTTGGCTTCATGCTGCTTTGTCCCTTTCGTGGTCGCGGTTTGCGCTCCACAGCCAAATAAATGAAAGGCTTGATTTATACAATATAAAATAAGCAGAACAACATCTACTTTGGAAATAGCAAACAGGATTCTGGAAATAGGCTAAATTCTTTTCTCTACGAGATAATAATAAGGAGCATCTTTACTCCAACACAAACCCTTTCAGAGATGACTCGCCCCTCGTTATGAATTTAAAAAAAAAAAAAAAAAAAAAAAAAAAAAACCCCACCGGCCGGGATGGGGCTAAACGGAAGCATGACAGCCTTGATGGCAAATCCTTGGGGACCCCCTTTTTCGGTTTGGGGGGGGGGGGGGGGGGTGGAACGGGGAATTGTGATTGAGATGCTTCGTTCTATGTACCGCAAAAATATTATTGTTCTGAACTTCTTTTCGTGCTTTCTTTTTTCTGTGTTGTCCTTTGTCCCCTCTTCCCTTCTTAAATCCCTCCTCCCATGCCGTAGTTGAGGTGAGAAAGAAGAAGCCTTGACTTTGAACCATATTTCATTTCGCCGGATGTTCCCAACTTCTATAAGTCATGAGCGTTTCAAATTTATCTCGTTTTGTATTGGCTTTTTTCGTTTCATTCTTTTTCTTTTTCTTTTTCTTTTTTTTCTTTTTCTTTTTTTTCTTTTTTTCTTTTTTTTTTTCTTTTTTTTTTTCGGCTTTTTTCTTTTTTTTTTGGGGGGGAGGGGGAGGAATATAAAAGATACTTCATCTACACCGTTGCTTCATAAGACAAACACACACCATCATCGAATGGGAAGCGGGGGAAAAGCAGTCTCGTTGACCAAAAAGGCGGAGGGGTATTGGGGCTTTTGCAAGGGGTTATAAAGGCGGGAAATGGGATTTTTCGGGGAGTCCACAAGGAGAGGGAATGGTGATGGTGATATCATGGTGATGTGGGGAGTGGGGTTTCGAATCCATACGGGGAATAGCACGTGCTGTGAAACCACTCGTCTTTCTCTCAGTGACGTGTAAATTGTTCTCGAAGATGATGATATTTATGATGATGATCAGGGTAAGAGCGTCGATATAGTCCCAGGTCGGGCTATTGAATTTTACTCGCTAGCAGCAGCAGCGGCGAAAAGCTTCTCATTCTCCTCTTGGGCCTTCTCGAAGGCCTCCTTGAAGAGGTTCGCATCTGCAGAAAATGGCGCGAGTTAGTAACTACATATATACATAGGAGGGATAGAGAGGAGGCAAGGGCTGGCGGTTAGGACTCACTTTCGCTATTAGCAAAGCGGATAGCCAATGTCTGTGCTTCGGGTTCACCCTCACTAACGTCCGCAGCGGCATTCCACACCCAGCTCCTGTCGCTACCGACATTGGGAGCCAGCTTCATATCAGGCACAACTAAAAAGAAAAATTTCACATCAGTGGAACCATTCCTACCCTCAACATCACGGAACACATCATCCAAAAAGCAAGCGTCTTCCTTTTTTTCTTTCTGTCAAAAAAAAAAAAAAAAAAAAAAAAAAAAAAAAAAAAAAAAAAAAGGTAGCGGGGCCCAAACACATACTGTAATGATTCGCGCAAACTTTCAGAGTCTTATCTCTCCGCATAACCAGACGTGTCTTGTGGTTCTCCTTGTGCTTAAGAAGTCTGACATCGCCGGTTCCACGCTCTTTCCATTCTCGCGAGTCACGGTCGAATTTGAAAAGCTTCGCACGCATCTTAAAGGTCTGTTCCTCCAGCTCCTCGTTTGTCTTGATATCGACCTTCTCGGTAAGGTGCACGACAGGCTCGAAGTGGACGTCCACTTCTTCCTCATCCTACATCATAATCAGCCAAAATGAAAGGCGTCATGTCAGTTACAGAAACAACACATTTGTTCAGAAAAGTGTAAGAGAGGTTTTCCGACAGTATAAGAGTGGCGGGAAAAATAGAGAAAAAGAGACTCGGGAAAAACGCAGTGTCCATCTCAAAACAACGAGTTTTTGAGAGCAAAAAAAAAAAAAAAAAAAAAGAAGAGGGGTAATTTCACAACATATCAAAGGAGTGAGAAATATCCATAGACAAAAAATGAAAAAAAAGTCCCTCACAAATCTAGCAAACCAGTGCGAAAAAGAAGATAAAAAGTAGGGCAAAAAAAGACAAAAACATAACAGCACCAGAAAAAAAAAACACCAAAAAGAGAGAAGAAAATAGACCAAATAAAAACTTCACTCCCCAAAACTCACCGCAACATCCCCCTCCTTCTTCTTCGAAGACCCAGACGGCTCATCCTCACCCTCCTCGTCCTCCTCCCGTCTCTTCTCCCTCTTCGGGCCCCCGCCAAACATCGAAAACACACTATCAGACGTGGTGGTGGGGGGCTTGACGTCTGCCACCGCCTCGTCCTTCTTTACGTCCCCATCATCACCGGCAGGAGCGTCAGCGGCCTGTTCTGTGTCTGCCTTGAGTTCTTCGGTTTTCTGATCCGTCTCGGGAGCGGCGGCGGCAGCGGCCTCGTCGGTGGTTGTGGCGGTGGTGGTGGGGGTGGGGTCTTCGGGCTTTTGGTTGGTGAGGTCAGTCATGGTTGCGGTGCGCGGTGGTGGTAGTGGTATTTATATTTTCAAGGACGTTTGTTGGGTTGATGGAGTGGTGGTGGTGGTGGTGGTGGTGGTGGGAGGAAAGGATGCAGTTGAAGGTTGAAGTTGTAGTAGTAGAGTAACTAACTAGTTAGTTGTAAAAGGTCGAGGTGAGGGAGTTTCCAGGCAGAGAGTGAGGGGTGAAGAGGGTCTGCGGGGCGCTGTGGTTGGCTGGTTGGGGGGCTGGGACGATCAGAGGTTATTACTTACTTTTATTACTTATTTATTATTTATTATAATTTATTTATTAATTATTATTTATTAGCCAGGTCTGCACTAGCATCAGTTTTATTTTGGGATCTTTTCTGTCCTTCCGCCTTCATCCTTTGTTTCTCGGTGTGGTGTGGAGGGGTAACTTAAAGTGTGGCTTGAGCCGTGTTATCTCTATATATTTCAGACAACCCCACCACCGTTACGGGCTGAATACTAATATTTTATCGAGAACAATTCCACATATTCAAATAGGTTAAATACAATTAACTACATACAAAAAGAAAGCCGTGCCAAACAAATGAAATGTTTTGAATGAGTGAGATAGCTAGTTACTGTACTACACATGGAGTAGATTTTTATATTTTTATGTACTCAACACTATCAAATCAATATGTAAAAAAAAAAAAAAAAAAAAAAAAAAAAAAAAAAAAAGCAAGAAGAAAAGGAGAAGAAAATAGCTCCCCTCCCAAACCCTGCGCCACATCGTCAACATCGTCATATTCATCGACCGTCATACTGTTCGTTTGTCCTTCCCACGCCATCTCCCAGCCAGCTGAATGCGGGTGTCAATGATTGAAAAGAAAGAAGAAAAAAGAGGTACCAGGGAATACAAACCACTGCCAACGCCGTCCGTTAAAATGACCATTGAACCTTGCCCTATTCTCTCACTCAGGGACCCAAAGCTTGGACACAGGGACTCAGATATTGCTTCCTACCTCCATCCTCCGTGAGCCTTCGGAAAAGAAAAGTACAATGCCCATCAACATCCATTTCCCTCGTTGTTATCCCGCAGGCCTGCTTGAATGGGAGTGGGGAATAAGATCAAAAAGCATAAAATATTAAATGGGAGCGAACCGAACCCAACCCAAACTCCAGGCCCCCAATTCCTCCCCAGAAAAACCAACCAGTCCTTATTAAATCTGTGCATAAAAGAAGTCGCTGAAACCTCACCATTTACCTGACAAAAATGACAGAAAGAGAAAAGAGAAAG
This sequence comes from Blastomyces gilchristii SLH14081, assembly GCF_000003855.2. Lineage (NCBI taxonomy): Eukaryota > Fungi > Ascomycota > Eurotiomycetes > Onygenales > Ajellomycetaceae > Blastomyces > Blastomyces gilchristii. The sequence goes on from NW_003101663.1 coordinate 575,589, forward strand.
GAGAAACAGAAGAGACAGATATGGAATGAAAATACCAGCGAATGGAAGAAGTTGAAAGCAGACGAAAAGGGTATTTTTATCACCGGCGCCCACAGCCCCAAGACCCATGTGTACGCCCATGTACATGTAATTTCCCACGTCGAACTTTCTGGCGTCTCCCCGTCTCGCATTTAGGCCAACGTACAGCGTTCGTCAGTTCGTTGTTAGGCCCAGATCGCAGCAGCTGCCATAAATGCGTCGCGTGTTTCTGCGCCGCCGCCATTCCCGGAGACCTTTTCACTCGTTGTGCGTTATCAGTGAGGCGCCGAGCGAAGTTGAAGTCATGCACAGATGCGGGATACTGGAATAGTCTCCTCGCCTCCTTTTCGATCGTATACCGCTTTTCATTCACGAATTGCACGACATCTGTGTTCACAGTGGACAGTTTCTGGCGGAGTAAGGCTGTAGAAGCCATCAACCCATCCTGTGTGAGCCGCGTGACCTCGTCGGAAAGTTGTTTTGACTTGGCTAGTATCACGTTCGTGGCTTCCAGTGCCCTTTGCAACGAGGCCCGACCTACTGATTCCGTTTCCCCTCGTAGAGCATCGCTCCTTTCAAGCAAATCTGCAGACATCCGGTTATATACAACAGTCAGCCCTGCAGAGGCGATGTTGAGATCCCTTTTGAGTTGAGCAGAGAGTTTCTGGGCGGCCTTTTTCCAGTTTGCGATCTTCAGCCAAGGCATTCCAAAATCGACCTCCGTAACCTGTTCGATGATGGGTTTCGATTTCGTGGTGATAGAAATGTTCATAGGTCCATATGCGTCTTCCCTGGGCAGTCGTAGAGTATATACTCCGTCAAACAGGCGGGCCCGGTCAAACGGAATCTGTTGATTGGTCCTGGTTACCGTTACATCAAACTTTGGAGATTTACGCCGTGAGGCTAGGCGTGGTGGAAGTCTTATAATAACATGGCAATCACCAATAACATGCACTTGGAATTTATCCGGTTCACCCCCTTGTTTCTCAGTGCGGCGGGTAAGCTTCGAGATATAGGTATCTACGTCGAACGAATCTTTCCCAGTACAGTCAGGCAAGATCAGGTCGCTTACGGAGAGAGGCATGAGCGATGTGGTTTCCACGGTACTGCCTGTCGTTGTTCTAGGAGGTAGATGAGCTGTTGTCGTGACAGATTCACCGACGAGAGGGGATATAGGTAGGGAGGGAAATCGAGTGGGGAGGTCAACGAAAATAAAGGAGTGCAGAGGGCCACAAATAATCACTAGCATCAGGAGACCAAGAAAAGAGGTGATAGCTGTAAAATACACGCGCGCAAGGTCTTCGGGAGTGTACGGTGTTCCAAATAGAAAGAGTTCAGAGGAGCCATCCGGTAACCACTTGATACACACCAAGCTTTCCCAACCTCGGACGTGAATAGGTGTTGTAGTATCCTTTTCTGGAGTTTCACGCAATTTGGTAATAGCTTTTGAAGAATGATGTCCCGAAAGGGATGCAAGATTCCTATTTAACTGTCCAGGGGCAATACTCTCAAAGGTTTTCAGATCAATTGGAAACCTCCCCAGTACTTGTGATTCGCCTGTGTCTTTTTGGCGGGACTCCAGACAGACATGTAAACTTTGATAGTCCAGCGGAACTATCGGATTCTGCTTAGTCCACATAGGATTCTCGGAGATGACTATGGATGGCACTCCATGCCGCTTCATGAAGGTATGACACAGAGAAAGAGTCTTGCGGTTTATAGGACTGTCATCCTGGGCTATAAAGAAAATAGCCAGGTCTGGGGGATCCCAAGGAGTAGCGGACTGTATTTCGTAGTCCGAGCCAGTCCAGGCTGAACTGCACGGATTTCGATTCTTTAGTGTAATAGTAATAGTGCTTGGTTTGTCGCCCTCCCCCTGTGCCATAGCCGAAACGCATTCGTCGACAATGAGTTGAACATGGATTGGGAGAAGTTCAGCGTAGTTGGGACTAGCACCAGTGCCGAAGGACGCGGGGACGACATGGAAACGAGAGGAGTCTCCTGAGACTACATGATTGAAGTCGTCATCGGAGCCCGCAACGAGTACATCCCCCATTTTATCAAGGATGATATGCTTGAAATCGGGAGCACCGATGTAGAGAGCACGGAATGGCTTGGTAAGGTCAAGGCCGCGCTTAGACATTGCCTGCTGGACAGTGACGGATAGATGGCCATCACCAAGATCGTGGGCCAGAGTAGTACGCAGGAATTCCGGTGTCTCAGCTTCATTGAATACCTTGATGGTATGCTTCAGCTCGATAGTTTCATTTTCAGGCCAGGCGTCTGGCTCAACGAATTTAATAGAGTCTGACCCCAGCTGGTAGGGAGCTTTGATGGTCGCCCCGCTGTTCTCGAGACTTTGTTCTCTCATATGGGAGGGAAAGGGTAGTAGTGGTGTGGGCTCAGAGTAGTAGCTGTGCACGTCGACGCTGTCTGCCTCACTATCGTCATCATCCCTGCCCTCAAGGCTGGTGACATCGTCAGGAACACTGCGACCAACCAGTGAGGCGGTGTCTGTCTGCTCTGAGCGGGAATCGTCCTCGGAATAGATATCAGAGCCGCTGAGAGTAGCCCAGCTCTCGCTGAGGGAGCTGCTGGGCCGCTCACACCTATGATTGTCTGACGTCATTGGTTCAGCGTCAGGCTGCAATGGGAACGCAACGGGAGGGGCACCGGCCACTGGGAGCGTTGGAAACTGGAATAGAGGCAGGCTATTGTTATTACTTCGATGATGATTGCGACGGTTCTGGGGCTTGCTGGGAGACTCATCTGAGCCTGGCATGTTCTTGTGCGTTGTTGTTGTTGTTGTTGTCGTCGAGAGGTGTTGAGGTGGTGGAGGGTTCAAGGTTGTCTTGTCGACAAGGGCAGCGGGGTGGGCCTTTGTATTAGTCAATGCTCGGGCTGCCGCGGGGAATGGGCGAAGGCAGGCGCCCGGAGGCAGGTGGAACAACCTTCGCAGCTAGGTTTGGCGGAGAACCGGCGGTTGGCGGTTGGCGTGGGCGATGTTTGGTCTAGAGCCGCTCAAGCAGGAGAGGGCTTGCCTTTCTGGGATGCCTTTCTGGGATGCTCTATATATTATATGTACATGTACATTACATTATCTATACATTAGTTATCATACAACTGGACGATATCTTTGGTCTTATTTCTGGCATTGCTTGTTATGGCTAATAACTTGCTGTCTGATAGTCAATTTTGGGATAAAAACTGAGAGAAGGCATCAAGGAGCAACCTAAGTATCAATACTTTTCCCCTTGTCCCCTGAAACCTGAAAGCGGATTTCAAGTATCAGGAACAGTCAAGAGCTAGAATAACACAAGGAGGAAACCACCGAAAATAATAATAATAATAATAATAATAATAATAATAATAATAATAATAATAATAATAATAATAAAAATTAAAAATACATATAGTACATTCTCATCACATTCAGTCTCCCATCATTGTCCTCTATATTCATAACCATTTCTCATAGTACATTCTCATCACATTCAGTCTCCCATCATTGTCCTCTATATTCATAACCATTTCTCCGGTGGTTACATATAACTAGATATCTAGATGATTTCCTTCTGTTTACTTATCCTAGCGGGATGGACTGGAAAAAGAGAAATATAAAAGAAAACAGCTACGGAGGAAAGGAGTATGAACCAATTAACCAATAATAATAAGCCAATCAATGGATCAATTAAAACCAGCACCCAAAAAGAAGCAGGCGAACAAATTGAAAAAGAGGAATATTATATAATAAGGGATGTAATAGAAGCAGGACGGTGAGCAAAACAGAAAAGGGTCAGCTATATAAGGGAAAGAGTAGCAGTCTTACGGATGTATGTACATTTACAGTTTCAGAAAGTAAAAAAAAAGAATAGAGCACAGAAAGGAAGAAACCAAAAGAAGGAAAGAAACAAAGTGGTAAAATAAAAACTACAGTAAGGGGAAAAAAAATGGATAAATGGAAGGTTTTTAAGTAAGCTAGAAACAAATAAGGGTTGGAAGAAGGATTAAAATAGATAATTGCCGTGTCTGTGTTGGCCGGTCTTTTTGTTTGTTCGGTGATGGGTATGAATGTTTTTGTCTAGGTTTCCCGCATGGATTAAAATGCGTCAATCAATCGAGTCGGTATTGTTCAACAATCTTTCACCGCAGCGAATGTCTATATGTTGCCATTCTTTTTGTTTTCTTTGATGCATTAGACAGATGAGCCGGGGTGGGTGGTTGGTTGGTTTGCGAATTGTCAATTCTCGAGGTAGGACTGTGTCCCGTTATTTCTGACCTGAGAGTGTATCCACAGCCGTAGGTTTTGGATGCAAAAATGAAAGTCTCGACGCTGAATGAGAGGTATATATACAAGGCGATGACTAATTAGGGCTGGTGGTAGTAGTAGCCCCCCAAGTAGCAGCCCCAACAGCAGTGTTATATAGCAAGGCCTGGCGGGACTGCTTTCCCTGATCGTGTGGTAATGGTAGGATGCAAAATGTCTGTATATCCGGGGGTCACTTTGCGAGTGCACTTGTTTCCAAAAGAGCACATCCTATATACCCAGAATGACAACACGATGCCTGACTAAATGCCAAGTTTCGAAAGCCTGGTGGAGTAGCGGAGACATCGAAAAATAGGTTTGCGGAAAGGCGCGACGACATTAGGGTTGATACGAAAAAGAAAAAGGGGAGCGATAAAACAAAATTGAAGAGTAAGAAGGCAAGTAAAAAAAGCCGTGAATTAAGTATGACATGCAAAAACGCCTTAATTCCCAATAAGCGGTTAAACAGAGAAAAGAAATGAAAAGAGACGAGAAGAAATAGCTCGTGCAGGGGTAAGAATAATAAACTCCAAGATGGCCAAAGGGGGTTGTTCGGATATTTGAGAGAAAACAAAAACTTGATCTAGCCTGGTCTGTATTGGCTTTTTTTCTTTCCTTTTCTTCCTTTTCTTTTTTCTTCTTTCTTCTTTTTTCTTTTTTCTTTCTTTTTTTTTTTTTTTTTTTTTTTTTTTTTTTTTTTTTTTGGGCAATGAGGATGAGAGAAAATCGATCGAGCGGTCCAAGAATTATATCAGCGTTGGTTAGCCTGGTATATGAAATGTCTAGGGTGATGCCCAGCCTCCAGCAACTTCGACCCATTCGGCCAAACAACTTCCTGGTTTTCCTTCTACGTCGGTGATATCCGTGTCGCATCTACACCGGCAGCCCACCCCGTTTTCTTTGGGCACGTCTGTAACATCCCAGTATTCGTCTTCCTCTTGTCGTTTTTTCGGGTCTAGAGTGGTCATTTCGAGATAGGGAATCCTATCCTGCTGACGAGCGGGAGCGTTGGCTGGGCAGTGCTGGATTGTTGTATGTCGATATCCAAAATCTCGGAAGTAATGGATGTCTTTTGGCGCGAGTAGGACACCGGCTGCAAGCGAATGGATTGGTGCATCACCCCACTAGATACGGATGTCAAAATATCAGTGAAATCGAATGTAAATTGGAGACGAAAACCAAAAAAAAAGGGAGTGAAGGAGTGATTGGTGCTTACACGTTCCATCCAGAATCCACCACTTTTGTCCATCATGTTGAAGAAGTCCTCGTACTCCTTGCTACGGAACCAATCAAGTCGAGCGATTTCAAAGTTACTCCAGAAATGGCACATGTTATACTTTTCCCCTTCCATGGCTTCAGGATCGACATCTTTAATGCCTCTATCACCTGGTTGCGTTTGTAAGATTTCATCTGGCAATGGTTCATCCTCTGCATCTTCCTTTGTTGGCTCCTTGGGCTGTGGGGGATCCTCAAGGAACATTTCCCACAAACCCTGGGATGTGATATTGTTTGTTCTCTTGTAGGCGGAAGCATAACGGAAGAGGTTTGGAACGGTTTCCCTGAGTTCTTTAACAGCAATAGTGAAACCGTAGGTTTTATTGTGTTCGATCATTTTGAGGAATGGATCACTGGCATACAAGTCAGAAAACAGCAATTGATATGAAGGATAGCAAAAGGATCGGATGGGGATATCCATACTAGGTGATATCGCAGAAATATTTGATATCTGGCTCCAGACGCCAGTACCACTCATACTTCATGAGTAGCTCGTGCCTGTAGAAAAATCTAGCCGCCACATATTAGTACAACCGGCGCCTATTTACGCGGTACAGGCTAGATAACTTGCTACTCACCCAGAATAAAATCGACACATATGGTGGTAACTCTCCATGCCACCATACATAATTGCAGCATCTCCTTGTTTCCTAATTCCTTCTTTGGCTACTTCATGGTCGATCCAGTCAGGGTATCCCCACATGGAAGGGTCGATTTTACCGAATTCCAGCGAAGAACTGGTATAGTTGGCAATTGTATCTTTAAAATTCTGGTCAAAGTCGCCGTCATTTAGGAAAACATAAGGGTAATTGTAGAATCGGTTGAAATGTCGTTCGATAGATTTCATGGATTGAATCACTCCATCTAATTCCTTATTTCTCGCCAAGACAACGAAGGCCGCATTTGCTCTTGGAGTACTGGTGTCCATTTCAAGACAGCCAGTAGCAAAAACTTTGTCATGTTTTTCGCTAATTTTTCTGTTTTGAAGTCATAGTAATTAGCATTCCAAAGCAAGTTAAAGATAGTTTTCCACAGTAAAGATATACAAGTAGCAAAGACGAACCTAATTGTCGGAGGCGTTCCAGCTGGCATCAAAATCCGACCAGGAGAAGAAGGATGAGTGACAATGAGAAGGAATATAAGAACTATTACGATGCAAGGAAATAACAGAACAAAGCCCAGTGGTATTGAGATGGCAGAGTTCCTTCGGAGTCGTATCCGCCGCTTGAAGAAAGCGAATTTGGGTATTATGGCGCCCTTTTCATTCACAGCGCTATCAAAGGCAGGGGCTGCGGGCAAGTAAGGCACTCGCTTCGCGAGGCGTTGTACGAACCCCATGGGCACGAACTGGTGGATTTGAGGAAATTCGGCACAGATGGAAAGGAGCTTTCTGGATTTCTTTTTTTTTTTTAGTTTTTTTTTATTTTAAAGGGGAACTTGATGGCGATAGAGCTCCTGGACCGGGGGGATGTTCAAGAAGCCAGCCTGAGAGAGTTAACAACAGCAAGTTACAGCTGCCACCACGAGGAAGGGAATTCGAGTATGGAGAAAAATCCGAAGAGTTCAGCAGCGGTTCGTAGAGGGGAGATAGTGGACGCTGGGAAGGGAGAGCTCTTATTCGAGAGGAAACGAATGGCCGGGAATGAGACGTCCCCTATCTGCAGGTATACGGTACGGATTCACGGCGTGGTTAATCAAGCGGATAGGGGAAAGGAAATAATACTGGCTCAATGAACAGCCGGTTAACGCGGTGCAAGCTTACAGCGAGCCAGGCGGTGGTCATGAGGTGTGGGAGCTGAGGTTATGTGCGAGCTGGAGCTGGAGGAGTGAAGGTGGCAGCAATATGGGGGATGTTCGATTTTCTGGAGATTGAGATTCCAAAGGACGAAGCGTTTGACGGGAGGATGCCAAGACCCGCTCGAGCCCGAAACGTAGAAATCGCCTAGAACAACTTGCAAGTCTTTGGATGGAACAGCGAGCGTTATTAGTGTATCCCCCCCAGCACGATGCCTTTGGGTGATTTTCTGACTGCCCAAGGGGATTGTCTATGCTCCTAGAGGCAAATTCCAGGTGCTACAGTGCCAATTCTTGTATTTAAGGCAAAAAATGTCTGCTTGGTCTCTATGAAAACATTTGCGTGTAATGCTCAATACAAGGTCGGGACACGTAATATGGCCTTGTCTGGATGATGTTTTGATTGGCTCAGATGCTGCACTAGGTCGCCTCTGTGGGCTGTGAATAGAATCTTCTCTTTTTTGATTACAACTGGTTGTACTGACGCTTACCGTACGCCATCTGCTGTACCGTACCATACCAATGTGTACAAAATTGTCGAAGTTTATCCCTGCCTATGATGTATACATATATGGTAATATTATTATTATTGCCGGCTTGGATTTCTCGAAGCATAAGCATATTGCGCAAATACATATACGGAGTATAGTCCATCGAAGTAAAGTGATGCTCCTCGATAATAGTTTCTACGATGGGGGCATCTTGATTTCTCAGGCTATTTTTATTTCCAGGCGCAGATCTACGGAGTATCTTTCAGATATTTTTCCGGAGGTACGTAAGTTACGTATGTTACTGCCCCAACCAGGATGATCCACACCAACAGCACAGCACCCCAGCATTCAGCCGCAAGCTGAATCTACGCTGTAAATATTAGGAATTGAGATGTTATATAAACTATAGAGTACGTACGGGTTATATCTGAACGATATATGTGATGGCACCGCTGCTGTGTGCAAGGAATGAATGAACTCTTATGATCAATAGCCAGATCCATCCATCCAGAGGCCGCCCTTTGCCACACACCTGAGGAATATTTATTATCAAGACCAGCTGGTTATCCTGATTACATATGAAGGTATGGTATGTATAACTAGTAGTTACATTTCCTCTTCGCTTACCTGATAAATCCGGGCCGAGTCATACTGACAGATCTCTTTTGCTTGAAGTATTATGAATACATATTCTGTATTTGGCCAACCAGTTCGGCTTCCTCCACCATTTATTTTTATTTTTTCTTCTTTTGCGCCATACCCAAAGCGGCCTGACGCGACAGAAAGAATAAAAAAAGAAAAATATATATAAAAAAATAAGAAAAAGGGGGGGGAGGCATGCCAAGCCCCGCCCGCCCACACCCACCTACACCCACCACCACCACCAGTGCCACTTCTCTGCCGTCATTTCTCCTTGTTGACTTGAAACTTGCTCACCTGCAACATACAACTGACTACGGCAAACGGGGCCTGATCCTCGCCAACCATCGAAGAATGACTTTGGCATTCTCTTCATCCTGTTGTCCCTTAAAAATAAAAATGCTGGACTGGCCCATTTCCTGGTTAATCCACGGCCACAATTAACTCTGTTACTGTTTCATCGCGTTCAAGCTGCCCGAGCCCACGCGACCTCCCACTTCTGCATTCTGCAAATCCAAACAAAAAAAAAAAAAAAAAAAAAAAAAAAAAAAAAAAAAAAAGGGGGATACCGTCAACCCTATATGATTCACTACCAACTAACTATTTCTTCCCGTTGTTTCTCTTAAACCTTTCACCATGGCGTTACGGATCGATAGCCAGATTGAGAATCCAGCCCAGTCCGTGACAGGGGGGACGACACAAACTCAGCGGGGTTTTTCTTCTCGTCACGGACATCTGAATCTTGATACCTTCTCTCCGGTCAACGAGAATGGCAGCTTTGCTTTCGATCAGGTATTAAAGAGAGGGAAAGTATTGAGAAGATCAAAAAATAAGCATGTCAGTTTACCCTTGTTTATTTTTGGCTTCTATAACGACGAACCTCTACACATGTTTCGAGAAAAGCTAACAGTGGCTTCTTATATTTTACAGGCATTCAAATCTTCATGGAAACCCGGATATCTAGTATTGCGGCCCAATCTCCTGTCCTTGTATAAGGATGCAGAGGAAGCAGAACTTCAAGTCTCAATCGACTTGTCTGATGTCACAGCCGTTGCCTCGTTGAAAGCCACCAAATCCAAACGCCAACATATATTTGGAATATTCTCCCCTTCCAATAACTATCGATTTCAAGCCACATCCGAAGCCGATGCGGAGAGCTGGGTGGAGCGCATACGCAACGAGAGCTACTCGGATGATGCGGGTTCGCTTGAAGGCTATGACATTGCGGAGAATAAGAAACCGGGAGAAGCTGCTGCTGAGAGCGCGAGTGAGACCGACTGTGATGGTCGTAGAGCGAGTCAACATGACGCCCCATCCATCCGCTCCGGCAATCGGCAGGCGCGACAGCAGCTTTCACATACTACTACGCATGACTACTCCGGGAACGAAATAGCATCCTGTTCGGATTTCTCTGATGCTGTCGCCAGCGCTACACCGCACCGCTCCACAGCCTCTCTGCCCCCCCATGATGGACCTTCCCTCTCACCCTCTGCGCCTTTAGATCGTCGTCCCTCACTGCCGCGGGACACAGCTCAGCTCGCTGATGGCGCCCTCGGGAACCTTGCTCCAGAACGTGTCATTTGCCACGGCTACCTCCTCTGCCTAAAAAGCAAGAAAGGGGTTCGACAATGGAAGAAGCTCTGGGTTGTTCTTCGACCACATAACATTTGCTTCTATAAAGATCAGCAAGAATACGCCGCGACCAAAATCATCTCGATGCTGCAAGTTATCAACGCCGCAGAAATTGACCCGATCTCCCGATCGAAGAAGTTCTGCCTCCAGGTCATCGCGGAGGACAAGACATATCGATTCTGCGCGCCAGATGAAGAAGCTCTCGCGAAATGGCTGGGTGCGCTCAAGAGCCTACTGGTTAGGCGGCACGGTAGCACATCAAAGCACGCGGCTGGACCTGCTGTCGCTGGGCTCTCTTGAAACTAGTCGTTGAAAACATTCGTGACGGCGTTCCCACTCTCGCCTTCCCATCAAGACAACAACTGCACTCACTGCAAGCCATAATATCTCCTTTGTTCATCATTGCTGTGTTTTCGTTGCTTGTCAACGTACAAACGTCTCTGCGCACACACTGACATACCCACATACTTTATTATATTTTCCTTTTTTTCTCCTTTTGGCGTATTGGTGAAAAGCGACCACCTGTACTGTTGCTGCCGCAGCTGGTCATTACTGTTGGATTCCGACGTACATAACATGTTTTAATATCACCAACCACGTTCCATTTGCTTTTTATATTTTAGCGCCTTGACTTGAATATTTCTTTTCTTTTCTTTCCCTTCTTTTCCCCCCCACAGAAGCACTTATGTTACAGGCTGTCAGATTTGTTCTTTTTATTTCCGTTTTTATTGTTGTAACTGACTGCCAACAGCATACCTGTTTACTTTTTTTTTTCTTGGGCAGTGATACCCTTCTGCTTTTGTATTGTTATTTTCATTTGCTTCTTTTCCCCTTTGTGTTGCTTTGTTATGCATACATCTTGACCTCTTGGCAGCAGCTGTACTCCATCTGCTGCTCATCTTCCTTTTTTGGTTGATTGCAGCAACTTTCCCTTAGATTTTACTATTGTTACTGTTTGAATTGGACTGCAGACTAATATGAGAAGAGACTCTGACGAAGAATCAATTTGAGCTATAATTTTTATATTGTTAATTTTTGACCAAAAGAAAAACCAACAACTGGTTGTGTTGTCCTGATGACTAATCTTGCCAAGAAACGCTGCCTTCCACGCTGCTTCTTCGCCAAGCCCCGAACCCAGAAAGACGTTGAGCCGCCTTTGACAAACTACTCCGTTACTGCGTATGCGTACATCCGCAGCTCTTTATAAGTGCCACTTCCAACAAACATCACCAGTCTTATGAATATCGTACGATCATTTATATTATTAACAGTTTACCAACCCCTCTCTTTTATTATTCTTCCTCTCTCTTACCGCTCTGTATTATTTCATTAAGGCCTCTTATTCGTTCACCCGTGTGTCTTAAGCCGTCGGGTGTCAACAAGGAAGCGAAGTAGACCACCGATCGATCACACTGTATTTGGGCTAGACGCAAAATTTTTCCATAAGAAGGGCATGGGTTTTTTCGACCACCTCCAGAAGAAGGGAAGCATAGTGATTCAGCCCAAGCGGCCGCAGATCCGAAAAGTCGAAGCAGTAACCACACCCGCCAAACATGCCCCTTCAAGAGCCGCATCAGTCACATCGGACTTTTCAGCCTCCAGACCAACTCCTCACTCTCACGCTCACCCCCGCCGTGACCGCGATCGCCTTCTCACATCCAGCAGACGCTCATCCAGTTCTATCCGCGCAAGTTCCATAGCGAGCGATCCCACCCCATCCCGACACCATGAACCCACCCGGCGTCTAAAAGCAAAGTCCGTACCCCGAAAGCGGCCATCGCCTGTCCAAAGGTTATCGAGTAGCAGCGACGAGAGCGATACGGATGCGGCTTTCTTTGAAGTTCGCAAGCGGGCGAAGGTTAGTGCCAGTGCGGGGCCAGATAAAGAGCGCCGGGTTCGGTCCACGGCTGCGTTTGTGGAAAATGCGGGGGAACAAACGGTCACCATAGTAAACGCGGCTGATATCACATCTGTGGATAAACCTGCGGAGTTTATCAGAGCGTTTGAGGATGGGGGTGATGCTGGGGCTGCAGAGCCGGTTACAGTTCGGTTGCAGTATCCCGGCGCTTCCCAGGGTGAAAAGTGAGTTACGATGACTTGTGGAAATAGCTAGGTTTGTTCGTTTTGCGTTTGTGTTGCTGATGGGATGTTTGCTTACTCGTCGTTCGGCGCTAGATACCAACTTGTCGTACCTCGGGAGAAAGAAGGCTTCAAACCCTTGGATGACATAGTCCACCTGGTCAACATAGTGTCACAAAATTATATACCTGAGGAATATGCCCACCTTTTTAACGACGAGGCCACTGGCATTAATCGCCGCTTCAGACGCGCCCTGGCGCACGCCTCTCAATCAGAATTCATGGAAGCAATCGACGAATATAATAATACCATCACCCGGCTCCGAGCTGACGGCTCCATCGCGAAACACCTCGATACCATACACAGCCTGCCGCTCCCCTTAGTCGAACGGATCCTGAACCAAATATACGCCCGCACCGTTTCCCCACGCGTAGAGTCCCTCCGCCGGTACGAAAATGGCACAGACAACGTTTACGGCGAGCTCCTCCCCCGCTTCATCTCCGAGATCTTCAAGCAAACCAAACTAAAATCCAACCAGGTATTCGTCGACCTAGGCTCTGGGGTTGGCAACGTCGTCTTACAGGCAGCGTTGGAAATCGGCTGCGAGAGCTGGGGCTGCGAAATGATGCAGAACGCCTGCGACCTCGCGGAGCTGCAGGGGCGCGAATTCGAAGCACGCTGTCGGCTCTGGGGGCTTGCCCCGGGCACCGTCCGGCTTATCCGCGGCTGCTTCCTGTCGCAAGAAAGCATCATTAAGGCGCTGCAGCGGGCCGATGTCGTGCTCATTAATAACCAGGCGTTCACGCCGGAGCTGAACAACTCGATCATCAACCACTTCCTGGATATGAAGGAAGGGTGTCAGATTGTGTCGCTCAAGTCGTTTGTACCCGCGGGACATCGGATTCAGGCGCGGAATTTGAATTCGCCGGTTAATTTGTTGTCGGTCAGGCAGAAGGATTACTGGTCTGATAGTGTTAGCTGGACGCATGCGGGGGGCACGTATTTTATTGCGACCAAGGATAGTTCGAGGTTGAAGGCTTTTGCGGAGGGGATGTTGAATGAGTGAAGAACATTTGGATATCCTGTTCCTTTTGTTTATGCTTTTCTTTTGATTCCCCCCACTCCCCTTCTTTTTTTTTTTTGGATGGAGGCTCGCCTTCTCGTTGGCTGGGAAGAATGCTTTTGGAAACGCTACGATCACATTTTCTGAGGCGTTGGATTTTCTTTCTTCCCTCGGCTCTCCTATTATTAGATATTTTGAGTTAGAGTTGGCTGTGGGAAATTAGATGCACAAATCGACGGCAAATTGGTTTAAAGGTTGGAATTCCGGCACGTACCTTGGCTTTTTTGTCGGGTTTTTTTTCATGATGATACCTTGGTGGGTTTCTTCACCCATTTTCCTTCTCGTTCT
>NW_003101663.1:590528-592306 GCF_000003855.2 Blastomyces gilchristii SLH14081
ACGTGCGTCGTACTAGAAAACAGAAATATAAAAGAAAAGATCCTTACGCGCTATTTTTCTGCTGGCGGACCAGGGGAGATTGTATTAGGCGGATGGTATTACTACTTGGAGATCAATGAGTTACAGCGTCACCTGGGTTTGCCTTCCCTTTAAAGATTTCCCCCTTTAATTGCGCACCTTCGCAGGCCCCGGGGGGGGGGGGGGGAGGGGGAGGAGGGAGGCGGCAGCTTTACATACAAGCATCGTACAGAGAGGCATTTGCTTGTTCACGCGCATCTCTCACTCCCAAAGCTAAGAAGTATTCTTCTTGCCAGTTAGACATTATTTCATAGCCTGATTTGAGCGGGCTAGGTATGCTGTCACTGCCACACCGCAATCGGATATATGGGGGATGATGTGTCTAGCAAGCCAGTTGGGGCTAGATAGACGAGGAGAGGTGTGTGAGGGATGGAAGGATGAACTGGTGTCAAAGCATTGTTGGGATGTTGGGAGGAAAAGTTAAGACAATCGCCATGCAATAGATATTGCCCCTGAATTAACCTTCATCCCATCAACTTCCCACATCCGATTGAAACCTGCCCTGCCGTATCGTATGATGTGTGGGTTGATTGCGGTGGTTGTATACTACAAGGACCGTAGCTAGCTGTAACTTATAGGAAGGAAATAAATAATTCCGTTCCCACGCTCCCATCTGTGGTTACAAAACCCTGAAAAAACGGGACCATTCTATTCCACGACGAGGAATAGGATATCCAACCAGATGTTCTGGATAAGCAAGCTATTTTACCTCCTTGGACGTTCAGTGCAAAGGCATGCTTGGCCGGGTTCATTTCTGGGGTTTCTCTCTGGGATCGTTCGATTCCTACAAGCGATGAGCTGCGCGGCTATGAACTCATACTACGGAGTACGCAGTAACTACTGGGTATCACGCCGTCTCCGTTAACTACCTAGGTATACCGTATCATGGGGAATTGCCTTCCATGGTTTAGCGCTATCCTGATCGGGTTTAGCACAACATCGCTGCTTTCTGGACTATATAAATCCCCTCCCCTCGCTGCTTGAACATCCTCTCTTCATCATCCCTATTTTCCCTTTCTTTCCTCATAATTCTCTTGTCTCATGTGTGCTGTGCCCATCCCCTCTTTCCCCTTGGGCCTCACTGCTAGTGTCACCTGGCCTGGCTGTGCTGCAGCTGAAACTGTTCTTAATATAGTGATCATGTTCACTTTCTCTTCTTCTCAGATGCAATTTCATCTCACTCTACTATTAAGTTACTTTAAAACTATGCACAGACTGAGGCCTGCTACTGAGATATCTAGTCTGTCTGAGACTGTGACTGGCTGAGGTTTTCTGTTCATTTTATTAATCTTATTTTCTTATTATATATACAATGAGTTAATACTCTAAATTAGACTGACTGTGTAATTATATCTGAAATCAGAATTAGATTTTTTAATAGTCTTATTATTAATTTAACTAATCTAATTACATGGTTTTAATATTAGATAGTAGTCTTATACTGTCTCAGTGAGACTTACTATCTACTCTTATTACATTTTTTAAATAAGATTATAATTTTCACTTCTTAATTTAAATTATTTTTATTACTTTAAATAACTTTAAATCTTATTTAAGTATTATCAAAAAGTGTTACTTTTTAAAAAATTAAAAATAGTTTAAAAAAAACCTTAAAATGTCTAAAAATAGTAACTTTATATTAAGAATGAGATTAAATGAGATTAAATGAGATTACTTTCTTAATTTTTTCAAGTCATGAA
>NW_003101663.1:593681-594893 GCF_000003855.2 Blastomyces gilchristii SLH14081
TTATAATCTTAGCAGTCAGTCTAATTAAGCTGATAAAGATAGATATTCACTGAAAAAGAAGCTTCAGTCTCAGTCTTTTAAGAGCTGAAATTAATTAGAAGAGAAAGAGATAATATAATAATAATATAATATCTAAGTTTCTCTATTTTTCTAATCTGCACTTCAATGATTTAATAGATAATTATATAATAATTATCTAACATCTTATCAAGTGCTACAGTTTAGAAAATAAAAAGTAAGAGAGATTATAATCTTCTCTTACTTTTTATATAAATAATGACTGATGTTATATAATAATATATAACACTTATTTTTCTATCTTATTTTATAAGAATTTAACTGATCTTCTCTTTATAATATTAATATTTTTATATTATAATAATTTCTTCCTGCGGAGACAATATGATAAAAGTGAGTAGATAGAATAGTATCAGTAGAATTTCTCTTATTCACTGTGTTATAATTGTTATAAATATAAAAAGATGTTAAATTTCTGATCAAAATTATTGCTATAAAAAATATCAGAGTATAAGTATAGTAAGTATATCTCAGATCTCATTATTATAAGTAGTATTATTATTATTATTATTATTCTTTCATTATACTTATATATAAGCAGAGCTTATAATGAGTTCTTACATGATATTAAATACAGATTAAGTGTTATTATTATTATTATTATTATTCTTCAATTATAGATATATACAGTCAGAGACTATGATATCTACCTGTAAGAAATCTCACTTCTCACGAATTCTTTACCTCTATTTCTATCTCTCATGTAATTAATAGAGTTAGTGACTCTTGACTATATACAACTATATAAACTAAAGTTCATGAATACTATTTATAACTCAGCTTGAATACTATTATATATTTAATCTCTACATTTTATCTTTCTATGATGAATACTTCTAATAGTTAATAGTATATATTATATTAAGCTGTAAATATCTGAATAATTGTCTGTAAGCACTTATTCTTATATTTCAAGCTCAGTCAGTTAGTAACTATCTATTATAACTGAAAGAACTAGAAACTTATATACTTTAACTTCTGTGAATTTTACTGCAGATACTCAGAAGCAGTTATCTGAACTATAAATAACTTTTATAAAAGAAGTCTCAGAGAACTTATTAATTACTTATAAAATATTATTTTCTATATCTGTAATAGAGAAACTCTCTGAACTCATAAATAAATCAATCTGAG
>NW_003101663.1:595820-604082 GCF_000003855.2 Blastomyces gilchristii SLH14081
CTTATAGAGAGAGACTGTATCATAATACTGCTATCTTACAAGTATGAAAAGTATTGATAAACTCAGAATTTCAGATTACTATAGTATCTCTAAAGCTTGCAGAGTAAATGAGCTGAATAATAGAAACTGAGAATCTGCTCTTATAATAAGCAGAGTATGAGAACTCAGATCTGAGAACTGAGAGACTTATAAAAGTTATCTTTGAATTACAAGATCTCTTCAGAATCTGAAGAAGATTTATAGAAACTATAATTATTATAAATATTACAGATGATATGTATTTAAGATTTATATAACTTTAAAGATATAATTCATACATAGCTATTTATAAGTCAGGTTTATACTTCTGATCAGGGTTAATAGACTCACTTACAGAGATAGAATCAGTTGATACTATAGAGTTAATTAGAGAAGATAAGCTTATCTATATAATGACTTTACAAATGTCTGAGAACTTTGCAGTCATGAAAACTGAGCTTCAGATATCAGAGAAATACTAAGATCTTATAGAGATATTCAGCTCAGTAAAGACAGCTGAGCTTTCTTCTTACTATAAGAAGAATCTGATAATAGATTTAATAGAAGAGTAGAAATTCTTCTGAGAACTAATCTATAAACTCTCTTATTATAAGATAGAGATCTTACAGATCTATGTAAAGAAGAATCTGAAGAATAACTTTATTCAATCTTCATAGATCTCTGTGAAAGTCTCTGTAATATTTATAAAGAAGAAGAATAAAGATTTCAGATTATATATAGACTACTATAATCTGAACTCTAAGATAATAAAGAGTTACTACTCTCTATCTCTGATTAAGAATATAATCAACTGTCTCATAGAAGCTGTTATATTTATATAACTGAATATAATTAATATATATATATAGCTATAAATATAGTCTGAGAATGAATAAAAGACTGTCTTTAGAACTACACTGAGATTATTTAAATATCTAGTAATATCTTTTAATCTGATTAATATTTCTACAGTATTTCAGTCTTTTATTAATAAAATACTTTATACATATCTGAATATCTTTGTGATAATATATCTGAATAATATGATGATATACTTCATAAAGAAGAAAGAATATACTGAGTATATATAAAGTGTATTAAAGATCTTAGATAAGACAGAACTGTATATTAAGCTTATAAAGTATAACTTCAGTATCTATTAAATTAATTTTCTAGAATATATAATTACTGTAGATGATATTTAGATAAAATCTTTATAAATTAAGATTATTCTATTATAACTGAAGTTAACTAGTATTTATAAGATTCAGATCTTTCTGAGCTTTGTAAATTTCTATAGATAATTTATCTTTATATTTATAAGAATCTTCTTAACTCTTATAGATATACTGAAGAGTGAAAATAAAAAGAAGTCATTCTGTAAATAGAGAATGAAAAGATTATTAAGAAGAAAGAGCTGTAAGAACTTTCTTATATTAAAAGCTCACAGAGTCTTTACAAGATGAAACAGATATTTACAGACACAGTGATACTGTTTCACTTTAATTTCTTACTCTTAATCAGATTGAAGATAGATATCTTCTTCTTTATAATTTCAGAAATAGTTTTATAACTATAGTTAAATAAAAACTAAGTTTCAGTGATCTTTTTCTTATAAAAGATATAATCTATGAAGATTAACTATAATATTTATAATTAGAAGCTTCTTATAATAGTGAAATTCTTTCATCATTAATATTACTACTTTAAGAATTTTATAATAGTAATTACTATTAAAACTGATCATAATAGCTTATAATAGTTTACTTTAATTAAGAAACTCTTATAGTAATAGATTCACTGAGCTCAGAGACTGAGTAAGTTCTGATTCAAGATAGAATATATTAAGAGAATTAAGAACTCAGCAGACAGACTCTTTTACAGATCAGACTATATTAAGAAGATCAGAGTAATAGATATAGAGAGATTAGAGAAGATAGAAAAGCTTTATAAAATACTTAAACTGAGTGTTATAAAGAGATTAACTGAAGAGTCTCTTAATTCTCTATAAGAGAAGAAAGAAGAGAGAGAGAAGAAGTCTGTATAACTACTTTTTATAATACTGAAAGTCAACACTCTGAGAATCTCTGTGAGAATTCTTGAAGAGAGTATCTATAATCTGAAGAATTTACAGACTTTAAGAAGTATTATGAAAGATCTGATATAAGAGAAAACAGAGTATAAGTCTTTATAAGATCTTCTATTCAGATTATCTGAACTGTAACTGAAGAATGAATATACTTAGTATATTCAGAAACTGCTTATAACAGAGATTAATTCTGCAGAAATAAAGAGTTAAAGAGACTTAAATAATCTCTTATAAAGAGAGAACTGAATTTATATATCTGTGAATAAGTTTCTATATATAGAACTTATTAAAAGATATTATAACTCTTCTCTAGTAGATCATTTTATAGATACTAGAACTTATAAGTTATTTATAAGAAAATACTTCTAACTGAAGATGTGAGAACTTGTGAAGAAGATAGTGAATTTTTATACTATTTATCAGAGTTTACAGATAGTACAGTTCAGATTATATAAAGAACTTACTTCTCTATTTATTCTGCAGAAACCTTGAAAACAGTTAGAAATGAATATTCTTATAAGTCTCTCTGAAAGTAAGAACATATATGATATCTACTTTAACAGTGTACTAATAATAGTAAATTACTTTATTAAGATAATATACTTTATACTCATCTGTAAGAACTTGAAGTTAAAGAATTTAACTTATATCTTTATCTGTAATATGATTCAGTTGTATGAATTATCTATAAATATTATTTTAAATAGAAGATTAATTTTTATAGAAGAGTCTGATCTGATCTGATAACTATACTGAAGATCTATAAGATCTAAGTATCACTTTTTATTAATAGATAGATAATCAGATAGAATATCTGATAAGTATATTAAAATAGTATCTGCAGTACTTTATCAATTATAATCAGAATAACTGAGTGTATTAATTATCACTTATAAAGTTTATATATAATAACTTAAAGCATGTCAGTATAGATAAAACTCTCTTTAAGATACTTACTGAGACTTATCTGTGAATAATATTGATAAACTCACAAGAGTACACTATAGAGTGTGATGATATCTATGAACAGACTGAGAGAATTCAGAAGATTCAGAAGAAAGCTTATGAATTTCTTGAGAAAGACTTAAGAGTATTAGAAAAGATACTATAACTTTAAGCATATTATAAAGAGTTTTAAGAAAGATAATAGAGTCTGACTGAGTCTAGAAAATATTATTATATAGAGATCTAGTAAGAAGCTGAATCTCTTACAGACAGAGTCTTATAAAATTATAAAGAAAGTTAGTTTACAGTTCTATAGATTAAAACTATTATCTGAGTTATAGATATATAATGTTTTTCATATCTCTTTACTTTACAAATATAAGAAATTCTTAGAAGAGAACTCTATAACTCATCACTCTGTCTACAAAACACTAGAGAGTGAAAGAGAATATCAGATTAAAGAAATTATTAACTCAGAGAAGTGAGATTATAAGCTCTAATTTAAGATTCAGTGATCAGAGTATTCTGATAAGATAAATAAGTTCACTTAAGAATTATCTGAGTAGATAAGATATCTGCAGAAGCTGAGATATGACTTTTATACTGTGAATTCTGATAAGTTAGAATAATACAGTCTTTACTAAGAATCTGATTATAATAAAGATATTAACACTGTTATTTATAAACTCTAGTTTATAAGATGATGAGTTTCTACTGAGATGAACAGTTTATAGTATATATAAAGAAAAGAAGAAATCATACTCTTATTAAAACTAAAAAATAAAAAAATAAAAACAGAGCTGTGAACATAATCTAGAGATTAATAAAGAAAAAATAAAGAAAACTCATACTTATATTCTTAATATCTGTGATACTTAATTCTCTTATAACTATTAATTTCTCTCTTCAAAGAAGCAGAGAGTATTATATCTATAGTACAGATAATTATTATATTTAATATAAAGATTATTAAAAATACACAGACTTCAGAGAAGTCAGATATCAGAGTGTATATAGTTATAGTAGAGTCTTAAGAGCTGATCATCTGTGTGTGTGATTAGATATTTCTTATAAAGCTATATTCACTTTCTTAGTTATACTGAAGTATTCAGTCTGAAAATAATTAAGATATAAAGAGAGAGCTCATCTACTCAGATTAACTTCTATCATGAATTTATAGTATTTGCATTGTCTTGATTACTCAGATTTTATAAGTACTTAGAAACTCATCTTTTATTAATAATAAGATTGCAGAAATACACTGCAGTGTGAGAATCATTGATAGAGAACTTAGATATATTTGCATATATCTGATCAGAGATTGTGCAGACAGAGAGAGAGTGATTATAGACTTATAAGACTGCAGAAGACACTGATAACACTGAGAGTTTTATAAGAACTATTAACTAGAGTCTGTAAAAAATTACTTATAGAGAGACTTACAGTAAAGAGCAGAACTGTGCTACTTAAAGTCAGAAACTGATCTGAAAGAGATATGAAGTTAGCTACTGATCTGAAGATCAGATACAGTGACAGAGCTGAAAAGAGTGAAGATACTTTTATTATTATTATTATTCTTTCATTATACTCATATGCAAGCGAAGCTTATAATGAGTTCTTATGTGATGTTAAATACAGGTCAAGTGTTGATTATACAGGAGGAAATACAGGTGTTGAGATCATGCCAAGATAACAAGAACATAGGAAAATACAAAGAAGTGACAATTAGATACATGCGATAATAACTTCTCAGCCCAGGAACATAGAGCAATTCATTGAAGTGATTTGTACATCTCTGTATTTATTAGAAACCTGAGGTGCTTGAGTTCCAGATTTAATGTATCTTCTGCGGGTTTCGAACCCACGCGCCTTGATTTCCCACGCCAAGACGCTACCAGGTGGCTGCATTAACCATTCGGCCACTGAGGCAGAGTGAAGATACTGTTATAAGTGATAATGTCTCTACTTTATCAGCTAGTAAAAAGCAATCAGAGAAGTTACAGAAATACTTATAAGAAGTTTAATAATAATCAGATATTATTTATAAAGATATTGAAATTGAAAATTTTTTTATTCTTGAGAAGTTCTTGAATTAATATATAAACATTGTTAGAAACACTCTCTCTCTATTATCTGAGTGAAAACACTTCACAGATGAATGAGAATACTTACAGTTATAGAAATAAAAGCTGTTATAGAAAAAGAGAAAAGAAGATAAGATTTCACAGACAGATCTGAGATATTTATACTACTTTAGAGAGATTTATTTATACTATAAGTGATTTCACAGAACAGTCAGATCACTCTAGTAAATAAAGAATAATTATAAATTACAGATCTAAATCTTTCTATATAATTATAAAGAGTAATTACAGATCATAGATATCTTAATTCTATAATTCTATAGAGTTAATAAAAGAATAAAAAATTCCTTACAACTCTACAGTGTTAAAGAATGATGATTTACAAGAATAAGTGAAAGATTAACTTATAAATACTTCTCTTTAATAAGAATGATCTCATAGAAAGTAATTCATCTGCAGAATGAATCTATATAATAATTATATAAGAATCTTATGAAAAAATGATTGAAGATTAACTGAAACTCTTTAAATTAAAAGATGCAGAATAAATCTGTGTAATAATTATATAAGAATCTTACAGAAATAGTTGAGAGTCAACTGAAATTCTTCTATATAAAAGATATAAGATGAATCTATATAATAGTCAGAGAAAGATCTGCAGATTATAAAGAATTTTATAGAGTAAGAAACTAAGTAACAGACTCTTTTCTCTTTATAATAACAAGGAATTTTTTTTTACTGAGATTTTTTATAGATATAAAGAGTTTTTAGTGAGTATTACTGCAGTGCTGAGCCTGATTCTATGAAATCACTCAGTGAAAGACTTCATGAATGAAATCTTAGAGAGAAGAAGATATATAAGAAATCTCACTTCTTATAAATTCTTTATCTCTATTTCTATCTCTTGTGTAATTAATAGAGTTAGTGACTCTTGACTATATATAACTATATAGACTGAAGTTCACAACTACTATTTATAACTCAGCTTGAATACTATTATACATTTAATCTCTACATTTTATCTTTCTACTGTGAATACTTCTAGTAGTTAACAGTACATATCACGCCAAGCTGCAAACACCTGAATAATCGCCTGCGAGCACTTATTCTTACAGAAAGACAAGAATAAAGAGAAAGATAATAATAAGAATAAGAACACTGAATTCAAACCTGAATGTAGAGATAATAATATAAGAATCTACTATTATTATTAAAAGATTAATCATATTCAGACTGACTATTAAAAGAAATACTCTGAGAAACATTCTTCAAATTCAAATTCTAACATTAATAGAAATAAGAATAAAGACAAGAATGCAGAGAATACAGATACTACTTCTATTCACAGTATTATAAAGTAAGTATTTTATATTAAAGAAAAGATCTATGTAAGTGATCAGACAGAAAAAGATATCTGAATTCTAAACTCTAAATCAGACACTTATATCACATCTCACAGAGATCTTATCATAGCAAAACCTTAGAAGATGAAGATGATATTGAAAATAACAGATGAAATGATAATCTCTGCTACAGCTATAGAAGATACAGAGATTTCAGTTAAAGAAGTAAATATACTGTTAAATAATATCTGCTATATTCTGAAGTTAGAAGTGAATCTTATAAGTATAAGTAAGCTTATACATCAGAGTTATACCTATAAGCAGTTGATATATAAAAATAATTATACTATGTTAATTATATCTTTCAACTGCATATTCTTATTTACAGTAAGATTAAATGAGAATAATATCTATAAGATGAAAAGACTGATTATATATAGAGACTTAATCTAATTTATTATACTTAATAGTAATTTTGAATCTGTGAATATATTATAGATGAAAGATGATACAATATTAATACTATCTGACACAAATAATACAAAGATTATAGAACTTATAATAATGTAATAATATTAAAAACTAGAATATCTGAATCTCACAGATATTATAAAAATAACAGCAGATTTATATTTAGAAATGAGAATAAAAAGTGACAGAGTTTTATCATTCTATAAAATCTGTATTCAGATAAAAATAATATATTCAATCTTTATATCTATAATATAAGCTGTTAAGTTAGTAATAAGATTCTTCATCAATCTGATAGAGAGTGAAAAAACACTTTTCAACAGAAATAAAACTCTTACTAGAAGAAGTATAAGCTACTGATTAAGTATAATAGATGATATAATTCATTATAAATGAGTAATTCTTATAATGAGAAAGAAAGAATCTACTGCAAGATTAATGAATTTTATCACAGATATTAAGATAATTATACAATATTAAGTTAAAACTCTACACTGAAATGATGAAGAAGAGTTCAAAAGTTAAGAACTTAAGATCTACTATCAGAGTAAAGAAATAGTATATGAAATAACTATATCTGATACACTATAATCAAATGACTCAGCAGAATACATGAATTGAATAGTTATAGAAAAGATACAAAGTCTACTATTTAATAGTGAATTAGAAAGAGAACTTTGAGATGAAGTAATATAAGCTATAATTATAATAATCAATATATTCTCAATATCAATAAAGATATTTAAATATAAGAAAGAAATATCACTTACATCTTTTAAAGCTTAAACTGAGATATAATCTTCTATTCATTGAATACAGAGATAAGAGTGCAAGATCTATAAGAAGAATTTAAAAGTATTAAATAAGCTTATAGATAGAACTGACAGTAAGAAATAACAGCTGATTGAATACTAAAAATTATATTAATATTATATGTGAAATTCTGTTGTATACTGTCTTGAGATTGCATAAGATATTATATTTAATGAAGCTCTTGATATGAGTACAAACACATCTGTAAATATAATGAGAGAATTCAATGAATTGTCTAATGAATTGAATATTCTGAATACTAGAGAGAAATAATAATACTATCTTCTAAAAAGACTTATAAAGAAAAAGTCAGATGTTTTGAAGATAATTATTAATAAGAACTTAGAGAGTGTAATTAATTCAATCTATCTTCTAGATAATAAGATATAGCTTATTATAAATGAAGAGTCTGAAGACTCTATTAATAAGAATATTCTATTCTAAGTATTCTGACAGACTGATCAACTACACTAATAGAAGTAAAGAGAAGCTCAGACTG
>NW_003101663.1:604182-607789 GCF_000003855.2 Blastomyces gilchristii SLH14081
AATCAACGTTACGTTTTGACACTGGGCGCTCTTCCCTGCATGAATTCAAACAGCTTCATTGCCGGGAGCCATGTATGCCCGAGGTTATTGAAATTTGCCCAGTTAAGTGAAAGTTAAGGTTATACGAGAAAGCAGCAGGCTGGGGGCGGTTTGCCAAGATTAGAGAGATCTTATAACAGCAGAGTATTCATTACATAAGATTATATACTGCAGTAATATCAGAGTCTATATTATATAGTCTATTTACTATATTAACTATCAAAGAATGAAAGATTAAATTAATTAACTATATATTCATGTTTTTAAATAATATATTATCTCAGAATGAGATGATTTATATACAACTACTTACAGATATTAAGCACAGTAGAGAAGACTTAGTAAGATTACTCTATCAGAGTCTATATAAAATGAAGTAAGTTATAACAGTATGATATTTTCTTGTAATAAAGTATCTAACTATATTAAGATTTAAGATATTATCTTATAATAATAAATTTCTATATACTCTGTTTACAAGATTTATCTGATATTATATATTAATAATTATTAAGTGACAGAATCTCAAGAACAGTAATTAGACTGAGTATTAAAAGAGATTATAAAGAGATTGAAGACAAAGAATATTAAAGAGATTAAATCATATCTTAAAATAAAGATTAAATATCAGAGAAATAATAATCTAGTAGTTACACAGAGCTGTTATATTAAGAAGATTCTTAAAGATTTCAGTATAAATAAGATAAATTCAGCTGATATCTTAATAATAGCTAGTATATAACTGGAATTTTCATCTGATGAGAATGATGAATTGAATGATAACTTTACAGCTATAAGATATTATCAAGAATTGAGATTATTATAGTATTTAATCTTAAGCAGCTGATTAAATCTGATATTTACAGTTAACTATATCTTACATTTTAACTTATATTTATACAGAGTATGTTAAGTAGTATTGAAGCATGTTCTACATTATATTAAAAAGATAAAAAATCCATAATATATTATATAGAAGAGAGATTGATGATAAGAATCTAAGTTCTGTAATATCCTCTAATTCAGACTAAGTAGAAACAGATTTCTAATATAAATTAACTATTACCCCCCCCCCCTCCATTAACAGATCATTAATCTTATAACACTTATAGAGACAGACATCTATTATTAAATCAATTATAGAAGCTAAGTATATTATAGCTATTAAAACAGTTTATAAGATAATCTGATTAAATAATATATTATATAATACTGAGTTAATAGATGATAAAAAAGTAAAAATATACTTATATTTATAAGTTAATAATAAGAGAGCAAATTGATCTAGTAAAGAAGAAATTCTTAATATAAAGATTATACTACATTGAGATCAGATATTATATTCTTCATAATTTAATTAAAAAAGAGAAAATTATGATAAAATATATTAATTCTATAGTGAATATAGCTGACAGACTTATTAAGTCACTAATAAAGCCTGTATTTGAAGATTTTATCAAAAGAATTGATATTCAGAAAATTAAGAAGAAATGATTGAATGATAATAATAATACAGCAGATCAATGAATTTTGTATATATTTCTTGATTTTTACAGTTATTACTGTATAAATATCTTTTCTAATGAGAAAATTAGAATCTGATTGATGTAATTAATTATTATTATATTTTTGAAAGATTTGAGAATGAGAAAGGCCCCGGGTGACGGCTTATAAACTACGGTGTAGTAAGAGAGAGTATTGATAATTACTACATCTACTCTTAAAGAATAATATTATTATGTTGTAATCTAACTACGCAAGTTACACTAAATGAATAGATTGAGATAACACGTCACTAAAGTAAATGTAGTAATCATCAACATCTCTTCTTACTATATTATAACCTATAATAAGTTATCACTCAGAGCCTTTCTTATTCTCAAATCTTTCAAAAATGCAATAATAATTAATTACATGAATCGAACTCTGATTTTCTTATTAGAAAAGATATCTGTATAGCAATAACTATAAAAATCAAGAAATACAAGTAAAATTCATTGATTCACTGTATTATCATTATTATTCAATTATTTCTTCTTCTTAATTTTCTGAATATTAACTCTCTTAATAAATTCTTCAAATACAGGCTTTATCAGTGACTTAATAAGCTTATCAGCTATATTCACTGTAGAATTAACATGTTTTATCATAATTTTCTCTTTTTCAATTAAATTATGAAGAATATAATATCTAATCTTAATATAATATAATCTTTATATTAAGAATTCTTTCTTTACTAGATCAATTGCTTTCTTATTATCAACTCATAGATATGAGTATATTTTTACTTTTTCATTATTTATTAACTCAGTATTATATAACATATCATTCAATCAGATTATCTCATAAGCTGTTTTACTAGCTGTAATATATTCAGCTTCTATAATTAATTTAATGATAGATATCTGTCTCTATAACTATTATAAGATCAGTGACTTATTAATCAATATAATATAGTCAGTAATTAATTTATATTAAGAATTTATCTTCACTCAGTCTGAATCACAGTATATTATAGAACTCAGACTCTCATCACTGATCTTCTTTCTATATAATATATCATGATTTTTCATCTTCTTGATATAATATAGAACATGCTTCAACACTGTTCAATATACTTTGTATAAATGTGAGTTAAAATATAAGAGATAGTTAACTGTAAATATCAGATCTGACTAGCTGCTTGAGATTAAATACTGCAATGATTTCAATTCTTAATGATATCTTATAGCTGTAAAGTTATTATTCAATTCATTATTCTTATCAGATGAAAACTTCAGTTGTATATCTATCATCATTGAAGTTCTCACAGAATTCATCTTATTCATACTGAAATTTTCAAGAATCTTCTTAATATAATGACTCTGTATAACTACTAGATTGTTATTTCTCTGATATTTAATCTTTATTTCAAGATATGACTTGATCTTTTTAATATTCTTTATCTCAAATCTCTTTATAATCTCTCTTAATATTCAGTTTAATTACTGTTCTTGAGATTCTGTTATCTGATAATTATTAATATGTAATATCAGATAGATCTTATAAATAGAGTAATATAGAAATTTATCATTATAAGATAATATCTTAAATTTCAATATAATAAGATATTCTATTACTAGAAAATATTATACTCTCACAGCTTGCTTCATTTTATATAAACTCTGACAGAGTAGTCTTATCAAGCTCTCTCTGCTGTGCTTAATATCTGTGAATAGTTATATACAGATTATCTTATTCTGTGATACTATATTATTTCAAAACACAGATATATAGTTAATTAATTTAATCTTTCATTCTTTGACAGTTAATATAGTAAATAAACTATGTGATTGTAATGTGACGGAACCGAAACAGTGGCTAGTCAGCGGTGTCATGTAGAGATAGTTGTTTGAAAAGCTGTATAAGTGAGCTTAACTATCTTGCTTGAATAGTGAGCTTGTAGACTACAGAGTTATTACGAGAATATCACAGATATGATACTTAGTATACTAAGAAGATTGTATAGAGCACATAGTACTCTTATAATATTATTTCAGTAAAAAGAAAAAAATAAATTACTGACTTC